>NC_088203.1:78560782-78882320 GCF_037126465.1 Ornithodoros turicata | reverse complement strand
CACGATGTACGGTGAAATAAAATGGAACACAGAGTTACGTGGATTTAAACGGGTGGTCGCGCACGCAATTCTCTGGTTCTGTTTAGATGCTGTCGCTGTAGTCAACCCTCAGATTAGTTGAAAAGTGTTCATACTTTTCGTGCTGTTAATGCGAATTTCAATGAGGACTGCTTGAGTGAGTACTGTTCCGAGGTCAGAACGAAGTACTGCGCTGGGAAGTAGTGAAGCAAAGGGGGAAAACGAAACAGACGGTGCTGCAACCGCGTCCGAGCTTTTATATATGGCCTTCTGTCGCTTCTGTTTCCGCAGTTTTGGGCTATGACTCTATGTGACGCCTTCTGATGTCGCGACGTACTTGTGTTCTCAACAACCATTATGTGGGCGATTTGTCTTGCACTGTTTCATACGATATACTTGCACTACCAACGTGAAATTTCAAAGGCACCGCTCTTTGATCCCCTTTTGTACTCGTCGTGACAATGAATCCATGAATGTTTGGAGGGCGCTGCGAGACACTGATTACGCTAGGTTGACATGGCTTTCTCTGAAATGCCTCTTCCTGTTTCACTTGCCCCTAAACAGCACGTAGTAATGACATTATAGATTATGTGGGTGTCAGGTCGTACTGAAAGGCTCTCACAAAAAGAACTGCGTGTTCTAAGCAATCCTGCGTTACAAAGCGAGCCATGACCATTGCTTGGCTGCGTGCGCAAGCATGTATATGACAAACAAAATGAATAACAGCACTTAAACTGTGTGGGTTCTTCGGTAGCATTCTCCCTGAGCTTTAGTGCGTGCACGAAAGACGGAATACGAAGCAGACTGGACGAGGCTGTCTACTTCAATGATGATGATGATGATGATAATTGGATATCTTGTGATGGCGCACAAGAAGCGAAGGCTACAGTGCGGCAAAGCGTGATGAAAAGTGTTGTTTCGTGTTCCGTCATTTGTCTGCGTGTATAGCAGCCTCAAAAATGGTCAAAAATTGGACTGTTCGATAGTGTATACATTAAAAGTGATAAAAACCCCCGTGCCCGTAAACAAACAAAAAGGGTGTGGGTGTAAAAGGGTAACCTTGCAGAAGAGGGCGTTGCTGGCTCAGGTTATTTAACAAGCAGGTCTGTCAATAAAATCTTGTTCGTCAGTCTGTGCTGTGTGTTTTCTCGTCTTTTTGTTCGTTTCCCGGCATGGGGGTTTTTATCGCTTTTAAAGTATAGCCTCAACCTCAGGAACATGCAACGGACGACGACTTGCGTGGCTGTTTCAGCAAATTAAGGGAACTGCAGCACAGTTATCACACGGAAAAGAGAAATGCTCGAAAGAAGAAAGAGAAGAAATGCTCAGGCGGGAGTTTAAGGTATTTCACGGCCCTCTTTTCGGATGACCCCGCATAGCACTGCGAATAGCAGTGGTCCCAAGATTGCGCGAGCCGAGAGTATATTAATGCTGCTCTGTTTCGGGGTGCGCCTTCTTTGCAGCGTTATGGAGACTGCACGCAATCTTCCTCGATGTGGACATGATTCTCGAGCCCCATTATTCTCACAATTTCCCCGCGCACAAAAGGTAGGTAAGTACGCCTGGGAACGAGGCTACTTTTAAGCACATTCCACGTTTTCCTTTTTTCGCCTTTCATCCAGCCGCAGCAAATGGCTGCCCATTCCGTGTTCCAAAACAGGAGCTTAAAATGACCCCCGTTTGTTTCAGAAGGCCGTAAACGCGTCAACGAAAACTACTTTGTGTGTTAAGAGCGTCGGCAGTTTCTTCAGGTTTCACCCTTTCTCTCTTCATATGAAATCTCTCCATACTCAGTTTCATCGAGTCTTGAATCCACTAAGGAACAGCTGCTCTCTCGCTCTATAGGGTTACTGGGCGGTGCTTATTTTCTACAATGGGGTTTTATATTCTGTGATTTATTAGCATTGAAGGCACCGTGTACATTAAGGCTTAGAACAGTGTTTTAAAGGGTTTGGGATATTCTCTCCGGGACTCGCGCCATTTATTTTAGTGATATCATAATCGCACTCTTCCGTTTCCCCAAACGCTCATTTCCAATTCGTATCCTTCAACGATTACGTATCGGTCGTATGTAGATAAAGTCTCTTCCATTTAGTAGCTCTAAGAATATGCGAACCTCGACTCCACCGCAACATGCGCCCCCGAGACTATTTAAAGCTAGTTTTCATGGCTCATATGCTTATGTAGTCTGGCAACTATGTTGTTCCAAAACATTTCCACGTTTTTAAAGAGTGTCAGCTACATATTTCGCCTATTTTAGATTGAGAATTAAAACTTAGCCAGTATTAAGACACATCGCACTACGGAATTTTCTAGAGGTCTGATTTCCATCGTGTCGTACGGTACATGTGTCTGAGGCACTGGGAAGCAACTCCAAACATTTCAAATGAATTAACGTGGGTGGCTTCCCAGTGTCCACTGCTTGTGCGCTTTCTGTTGTATAATGTATGGTGGCCCCTTTATACGTCTATCGGAGTTACACTGCGTTCATTATTGTTCGCACACTTCATCCATGAGGTCCAGTAGGTGAGCGATTTTTTCCCCTCTCCTTCGTACGTTTGGGTTTCATAACGTGCGAATCCGCGCGGCCCAGCCTGTATGTTTTACTGATGTATATATTTAAGTTCAGTTTTGAAGTCCAACCGTTATTTTCCCATTCGCCGATGAGCTTTATAATTTCATTCGTAATTTAATACTGTAATTTGTAATTTCGAGCGCTCTATCAGGTTAGATATATTTTATAACAATTCCACATCAGCACGGGAGTCCGTTCAGATGTTTTACCGCTTTTAAGCAAGTATGTAGCATGCAGCCAAAATTTGAACCCTCTTCAATGTTCAGTTGAAGGCTGACAAAGCAAAAGCTGATGTTGATGGTAAAAAAAAGAACGAAAAATAGAAAGAAGTTCCGAGTGCTCTAACAGGAAAAAAAAAAGATCTCTTAAAGGGATCGACTGCCCCAAGTTTTTAGATAATATTCTCATTTTAGTGGACACATTACTGGCGAGCACTAACCAGGCTTTCTTTGCTATCTTTTCGAAGCTGTCTAATGCTACATCGAAACGAAAAGGATTACGGTCGACTCTTTAAGACTCCCTCCAATCGTGCCATGTCCATTATTTACATAAGCGCGCTAGCGACAGTTTCTCCTCCGTCTTTCTCACAACCGTACTTAAGGCATGGTCTAGAACCGAAATGAGGCTTTTAGGGGCTTACGGCGAACGCAAATAAAAACGCCGAGCGATGAAATAAAACTCGCATTAAACAGATCTTGGGATCTTGGGATCACTACTACTCTTGCGCTGCCTAAGTTCTATCACACGCATGCTCACGAAGAAGAAATGCGATGCATTGCCTCGTCTTAGTTTTCTGCTCGCAACGCAAGACAAATAAGGTGGAAAAGACAAATCCAGAGGTACCTCGAAAATGAAGTAGGAGTTACGAGCATTGGAGCACAAGGGCGTCTGTGACGAGAACGTAAAGCGTGCTTTGCCGCATAAAGCCTAGTTGTGTGGCAGAGCCTTACGCCCAGGGTGTCAGACGTGGAAGCGTAGGATGGTGACAGTCGTGTTAGTACACGCGCTGTTCGTGCATCGGTATTTTGTTTTTGCTGCGTCACTGTGCAGAACAATTTATCCACCTACGGCGTTGACATCGTCGAGTTTCTAGTCGGGATGGGGGGGTATATTTCTTAGAACAAAGAAAAAAAAGGGAGGAAACGTCAGCCAAACGGGACGTCGGCTCGCTATTCCGGGGTAGGTTGACATGGGATGCGGTTCGTGGCGGAAAAATTGCAGCTCCCTGGTAATATTTCGCTGATAATGTGTCGCGTATCGTCAGGTGTATTGTCAACGAGACAAATTTCTCTTCAATATGTGTGCGTAGATCTAAATCCGATAGATGGATATCTGTGTCATCAAGGATTTCATCGCTTTGGCTGCTGTAATTTTTTTAGACAGCTTTTCGAGAGATAAATTTTGCTTAAATAATTTGTACCCTAGCATTTTTCATCGTTGTTCCGCATACACGTAGAAACCAGGAAAACATTTGTTGCCCATACAAGATCTGTTATCATTTAAAATAGTCTTGATCAGAAAAATCCAAAAGCGACAACAAATGTAACCGAAATTTTCCCAAATTATAAAAGATACAAGGCATGGTCTAATTCGAATTTTCTTCACTGATGCTTATTTTATCTGTATCATATTTCTTTTTTATGGAACTTGGTATGCATCTCTTGTGAAGGTTGATCTTCTAGGTTCAGATTACATTTTTATACAGTACAGTACTCCATTGCATGCCTTGTCATTTTTTTTCATGTGGACTGAACTACGTATTCGTTGGTGTCACCCCCCACATGTCAAACTGTGAGACCATATACAGGGTGTTTCAAAAAACGTGTCATTCGGACTTTATAAAAAAACGGGGCGACGGAAAAATACGGAGTAAACGGCGTTTGTGTGGCAACTGAATTTGCCACCTTGTAAAATTATTTTCATTTAATTTTAATTAAAAGAAATTGAATTTCTTTAATTGAACTCCAAAATTTCCCAAGTCAACCTACCGTTTTTTTACAGAATTAGAGAGCCCGTAGCGAACTTAGTTAGATCGAACAAGAAATCCGCTCGATATTGCAAATCAAACTGCCCAAAAAAAGTCCCGAAATTGAGGCTTCAGAGTTTCGGGTATTCAACGGCGCACCAAGTCAGTCGCAAAGATGCGCAGAGAACAGCACATGCTCCTGCTCCCATGAAAGATGGAAGGTCGAAAAAAAGAGGGCGGGAAAAAAGAGGCGGAATCATTTTTGTTTCCCGCTTATCAACGTATGGTGGAATGTCACCCGCCTTGTTATCGGCGCGTCTTGTGCTGCACGACGGTACGACGATAAACTGTTCTAGCTTCATGGGGGCAGGAGCATGTCCTGCCCTTCGCGCATCTTTGCGACTGATTTGGTGCGCTGTTGAATACCCGAAACTCTGAAGCCTCAATTTCGGGAATTTTTTTGGGCAGTTCCATTTGCAATATCGCGCGCATTTCTTGGTGGATCTGACTAAGTTCGCTACAGGCTCTCTAATTCTTTAAAAAAAAACGTTAGGTTGACTTGGCAAATTTTGGAGTTCAATTAAAGAAATTAAATTTATTTTAATTACAATCAAATGAAAATATTTTTGCAAGATGCCAAATTCAGTTGCCACACAAACGCCGTTTACTCCGTATTTTTCCGTCGCCGCGTTTTTTTATAAAGTCCGAATGACACGTTTTTTGAAACACCCTGTATATATACATATACTTAAATTTTCAGCAGCAACTTCGTTAATGCATTCAGCTTCGAGCCGACTTCCGGCGCTTTGAATAGAACGGTCACATGAACGAAACTGAATCTTACAGATTTCCAAACATCGCAGCAAGTGTCATTCTTGAAACGACGCTCGTAATTTTACAAAATCACACTAGAAACAACAAGAGAGAAGTAACTAACTTTCCGGATGAGTTTCACGGTCCCAGTTTTACTCAGGTAGACCTGAAATTCCGCAGCTTCATAATTCAATTCGCTGCGCACAGCGAAGCCCATTCATGAGCGTACCTTATTTGCCGGAACCGTGAAAATTCACTCTATGAATTTGCGAGGTATACTTAAACAAGTGCAGAAGCAGAGAGGCCGCGAGCAGCCATGCACGACGTTTGCGCCACCCGCATGCTCTTTCGGCAAACAATCTCGCCTATGTACAGGGAACCTCTGCGTTCATTCCGCGGTATATCTATTGACGTGGTTGGCAGTTAATTCGTTATTAAAGCAACAGGCCAGTCGTTGTGTAGCAGGAACATTCATTTCGTCAATATTGGCAAGGAAATATGCCAGATTACGGCTCCCGATAATATTTATGTACGTGGTTCTTGCTGTACGAAGTTGGAAGGCTGGGTTTCGATTATACGTTAAGAGATTCCTCTTATGCGATGGAAGGCTGCGCAAACACCGTTAGCGGTTGCAATTCTCGTATAGCGGTCACGGTTGCCCACGTAGACTGCGTTCTCAATGAGCTTTCTAAAAGCAACGTTTATAGGAGAGCACGACCTCAATTATGCAGTGTTCATGGAATGATGCGCTGTTATGATCATTTTTTTCTTCCTCTGCTCTTGAGTGTATTTGAAAAAGGAAAGGACAAAAGCTCCTGTTCATGTGTAAAAACTATGGGCACTACCAGATGCTATTGATGTTGATGTAGATGAAGATGGAGATGAAGTACTCACTACCAGCGTCATCTCTTTTCCGCTTCAACGCAATAACCTAGAGTTGTTGCATCATACTTCTGTGTTTGTCACAGTTACCGCGATGAGTACTCTAAACTAAATAAACTCCCGCCATAGTCTCATGTGTAACAACGCACGCACAGTTTCATTTTAGTGCTTTTCTTTTTTAATGAACCTATACGTGAATCCAGTCAAGACTTCCCGACGACAGAACTTAGCACCAATTTTTGTTCGAATATTACACTTTATCTTTCTTTATTTCTTTCTACCGACCTACTACACTCTTAGAAAAAAGGGTGGAGCAGTTACACCTTTTAGGAGGTAATAGTTTTGGCATATGTTGTGCCTAAAAGGTTACAAAGTTATACCTGCTACCTACCAATTACATTAATTATTACGAATTACGTGTTATCGCTTGTGATTCGAAGAGCGAGGGGGCCGTACGCCTTTTTGTAGCAATTTGGATATATGATAATTGTTTTTAACACCCTTTCACACCCTTTATAAGACGCTACCTAGGTGGTAACTATAGAAGTTACCACCTTTTTACACCCTTTTTTCTTAGAGTGTAGGTGGTTTTCAGGGTAGGTTTGCCCAGCTATACATTTTGCTAGTTTCATTTGAACTTCTCCAGCCATTGCCTTCCATTGCTATTAGCGTCCACGCGTGCAACAGTTCTATTATTGCTAATTGCATAATATGATGCGAAGTCCACAACGGTTATTGCTGACTGCCATCGGCCCAGTGACACAAGCTCTTGGGCTTAGGCTGGAAAATTCCGATGCTACTTTCCTCAGTCTTGATCTATAATAAATTGTTCATTTCTAAAAATTTCAATTCTAAAAACGGGACCTACCAGACATGTATCCAGACTATACTCAATACACGTACCCGTGCTGAAATTTACCTCTATATAGCGTAAAAAAAAAGAGAGCAAACCGGAGCGCACACTGCAGGTTTAACCATTTTTTCGTGAAAACAACATGGCGCGCTGTTACCAAGAATGCACCAACTTTCCAGCACCGAATCCCGCAAGATGGAAGACATTTTAAAACGACAAGAGCACATCTGAAGCACCCACCACAGAAGACACCTCCTACCATGCCAGAAGTTTTTTTTTTTATTTCTTCTACCCAAGGGGTCCTTCAAGCCGTTGTCTCTCTGAGGGAGTACTTCCTTCCCCATTTCTTCTTCTTTTTTTCTCTGTTCAAGCGAGACACGGGGAAAGACATCAGTGCTATCGTAAGTCCTCCGTCTATATCTCTCAGCAGCGGCGGGCAACTGAGGTGAAAAAGAAAGGAGAGATAACCAAAGCAGGGCCCGAGACTGCCTTTCTGAGACAAACCTCGAGAAAATCCTAGATGTGTCAAGCCTCCGCGCATGGGAAAAGGGGGGGGGGGGGGGGGTATGAGCGATGAGTTGAAAAATGCATCTGCGAAACACAATTTGTGGCAGCGTCGGAGAAAAGAAGAAAAAAATAGAAGCAATAAAGTATGTGGTGCTGCGTGTGGAGTCCCTTCCGCAAGCATATCTCCCTCGTGTTATTTCGTCACGCTTGTTTACCTTGTCTTTTCTTCTCTTCTTTTTTTTTTCTTTTTTCGAGCCAAGTTATGCCAAAGAGATGTGGTTTCCCGACGATGTGTTGTCTTCGCGTGATGTCAACTTTTTAGTCGAAGAGCTCGGGTTCCTGTTTCGACGCGCGGGTTATTCCGTTTTGTGTCTGTTTAGAGTAATTCTTGGAAGATCGTTGAAAAAAAGAAAAAGTCATTCATGCCTTCTTTCGGTGCACCTGGTGCTGGCTTTGACTTTGTAGTTACACTTGTTGTTGTTGTTGTTAAGTGGTGAGAGAGGTCCGCCAATATTTGGCTTGCTACTCTTCAAAAAAAAAAAAAAAGACAGAGAGAAGAGTTCACCCGGACTAAAAGATAGAAAGAAAAAAATGTTCACACACACTCACACACACACACACAAATCACAGACACAGGGACTCTTGTGAATACGGTGGTTATGACTTCAATGTGATCGCGATGATCATGGACACTGACACGAATTCGTGCAGAAAGCACATAGTAGTCTTACTATAAATACTGCTAAAAAGTTTGAAATTTGAAAGAATATATAAGCAGGTTCCAGGCTCGCTAAAAAGAAAAGCGTCCGCATTATGTCTGCACCGCTCGTGTGACAAAGTTAGGCCTGTAAAAAGCGCATACAATAACGACTGATTTAATTTGGTGACGTTTACGCAACGTCTCAACATTACTGGAAAACACATTTAATCTTGACTTTAAAGGAAACACTTTAACTGATGTGCACGCTATACGTACAGGTGTGTGTAATGTACAACCATGCGCGTGTTGAATGTCTTACCCGCACTATGTTCATGTTCCCACGTCATTGTGTTTCCCACTGGAAAGGCAACATCTGTAACACGCATCAATTATGAACATCGGCTTTAAGAATGTTTTGGAAGAAATGGGAATAGAGTAACCTTCCGCGTTAACTTCCTGGGTGTACCAGTATTTTGCGAAGTAATCAATCCTTTACTGCATATGACCCATGTACGTCACCTTCTGCTTGATATATTGGCTAAAGTGAAAAGACCACAAATAAAGTGAATGAGAGCACATGAAACATCTGAGGGATGAGACGGCGGGTTTCTGGTGACCGTTTAATTGTGTTGAACTAACTTTATGCGCGTCATAGCAGTGCAAGGGCTGTAATGAGCACAACTTAACAGTACTGAAAACTATTTAGAGTGAGGAAACACAGTACCTAATATACGTGATATGGAAGCTGTGTACCTCTACTGCATAGGGCTGTTGAAGGGAAGTTTAAGTCGAGCGCAGCGCCATCTCGGGCCCAAGCGGCCACGGATCCAATAGTACGTAGTTTCATCAGCGGGTTCTGTATGGTATTTAAAGCTGTATGGCACCAAGGAAAGCTACAAAACCTGTAGGAAATCCATAGTTAAAGCGGTGCATCTTGCCAAGTGCGAATAACTCGAGACCATGCATTCGAAAGTGCCGCCGTCGTCTGCTAAACTACCCCGCGTTGCATATTTCGGAGCGCTGACGTTGCTGATCAATCGCCCGCCACCTGGCCAACAAGAACAGGTCTATTCATATCGTCTTACCAAACCCTCCTGATTTGCGCCTGATATGGCAGTGAAGCCGACAAAAATATTTCGCCCGAACCCTCTCACTGACTGATGTTAGTCACTGGCTCCAGTTTTTGTATGCCTTTGCCAGTTGGGAAGTTAGGCAAACTTCCTGCTCTTTATTACGCGGGCGTATTTGCATTGTTGTATGACCCTCACATACAGTTTCATCTTCATAACTCGGCGTCAGAACTTTGCAACAGAGTTTAAGGAATGGGAAAGCAACAAAGGCTTCCTTGGAGCGCAAAGAGGGTGCCGCAGGTGCTCTCCCAGGAGACTGGGCTTCAGACACACATCGTCGGAGTGCGCTGCCGTAATTTCAAGATATCGCAATGTTTCGTGACGTAACATGCAAGGGAAGCAGTGTTACACTCTGGATTAAAAAGTACAGTGCATGTTAGCTGCTTCTCAATCAAGTAAATAAGAGGCAGCTCTGAAGTGTATGTATGCACGCTGTACAGTTTTTTTTTCCCCCAAACTTTATCCATATCTGATTCATGTTCTTCTATACTGTACGATGTACCTATATTTATTGTTCGCTGCAGGTGTTATGGTGTTACCAGCCTCACAAGATAATACACTGTTTCACATGACAACTTACACAGTAAGGCATGCACCGTATAGAATATCATTTTCTCTTTCCGTAATATTTAAATCCTGCGGTAAACGGTCACGGGAGACCTCTCCTACTCCTTAAGTATCTCGCGACCCGATCTGTTCGATACAACAACCCGAAACAACTCCAATAAACCCGTGAAACGATGTTTTTTTTTTTTCAAAGCATATTTTTATTTTACAATATTTGCCGCTTCACTGAATGGAATCCACCAGTGGACAACCAGCACAGGTGACGTCACGAATTTGACGCACGAGATGGGGTTTCACGCGTGCGCCATTTAAAGGTACCGTAAAGCGGCAGGAAAGCTGTCAATATTGGCATCGGCATTTGAAAACTTATTCCGAAATCAACCCACACTGAAAATTTAACACGCGACAGAAAACTCTAAGTATTTTTAAATCGCGACTAAAATTGCGGTGAAAAGACGCGGGGCGACACCTGGTGGGAAACAATCGCCTATTTGTCGAGCAACAGTGTTGCATGTCGCCAGCCCTCAATCGGCTAGGTTATGGGCTTTACTTGAACTTTATTTGAAAAATTCGTTCAAACGAGATAGTTGCGTACATATATTCTCTCAAAATGCATGGACATCGGTACATCGTGGAAATGAGTAACAAACTGCCAGCAGAATCACAGTGAGAGTCACCTGCGCAAAAAAAGCACCACGTCTGGCAAGCCGGCGTGATAGTAGTAGTAGCCATGTCCCATCCGTTTTGAGTCAGGGTGGGCTATGCTCGACTTCTTGTAGAAGGTTCGCCATAGCCTCTGGGACTAAATAAAATACATGATGATGGTAGCGGTCCACAGATGTCGCTGTACGCTCCCATTGTTATTGGCATGTTTCTGTTCGCCGCCCTACATGGCGGGAACTGCGGAGTTCATGTCGGGTCTTAGACACATGGTTGCACGTAATATTAAATATGAATTTTCTATAAAAAAACTGCAAGGTGGATTTGAACAAAATTTGTGGCGTTTGTATACTGAGCACCCCGGCTGTGAAATGAGACAGCAGTATAAAACTATATGCCTCCTGCTTTACGGTACCTTTAAAATGCATGCGCTAGACTTTGTTTGGTCGTCGCTAATCTCATGACGTCACCAGTGTGGTGGAAGATAAAGCAAGAAGCGTGGCAAGATGGATCGGGTAGTGGATGAAATGTTTCAGTTGCGCCCCCCGTTCTGCATAACAATTTCGCCTTTCTCAGGTGGATTTATTAGATATTCAGAAGATGAGCAGCATAACAGAGACAATTTCTTTAAATAAAGGAGGATTGCTAGAATAAGGAGTGGAGTTTAAATTGAGGTGGGCTCATTTCCCTGCAATCGTTGCTTATGCGGTTTAGCTCTTCTGTCGTTTGGAAAACTCATACCGCCATCTATTCCTCCCGCCTTCGGTGGTGCCGTTGCGCAGAGCAATATTGTACCCTGAATAGAAGAAGCGGAAGAACATATCTGGAATTGAAAGCGCAAAAAATTCGAGCCTTTCCGCACCCATGTGTGGAGAAGCGATAGCGATAGCTGCATCGTCTACTGGGCAAAGTTTTCGGAATGGTTGTTTGTTTGTTTGTAAAAAGAAAGAGGAGAAATTGAACTCGTCTCCCGACTTGCTCTGCTACTCCTAACATAAATTATCACTCCCCCACCCCCCCAAAAAAAAGCTCTCTAGCTCTAGCTACAAAAAGCTCTACTCGCAAGGGTTGCATATAACACGTATCTGTTAGTCCGCGAGACTGTGGGCACTTTGTTGCGCTGCAGGGAGTTACTGCACGTGACGCATACTTAAAGTTTTCCACAGGCTCGTCCGTGAACTCCGTGGACAACAGTTCGCGGTGTTGCTCGCGTACGGGCCTCACGTCGGTCCGAAACCACAGGCTATCGCAAACGTCACAAACGTGTCCAAACTCGCTATTCAGAAACTTCTCCGCCGACTCCGCGTTGGCCGGCGCAAACTCCGGCGCACGCTCACTCGTTTCAAGTACATCCATCTGCGACCGTTTAAGTTTTTTGGTCGCGGTTTCGCGCTCTCGTGCTTCTTCGTTCTCCCGACGTGGCATCGGCCACGGGTCGCATTGACCACGACTTAGCGTTGCCTAACTTTCGGATTTCTCGGCTCCGTCTCATCGCAACCGCTTTGATTTCTCTCACTGTGGGGTCATGTTGTCTACGAGCGGCCAATGCGCGTTGGGCTGCTTGTTCGCTCGATGTGCTATACCGCGTGCAGCAGTGGCGCGGCGAGCAGGAACTGAAACTGGAACTGAACCAGAAACCGAAAACTGCTTGGAATAATTTTTTTTTTGGGGGGGGGGGACCGCAACATAATTTAATATTTCTAGCGTCCATTAACAGAAACCGTAATCCGAACCTCAAAACATAATATACAGTTTTAGCAAGCCGTTGGTAAGGTCATCGTGCCTATCGGAGCACGACTCAGAATCGACTCGACAATATCGACTCAGAATCCTATCAACTGATTGATTCCGATTGATACGGTTCGACGCAAGCAACGTTATCAACGGTTTCCTAAAATTCTCTAATACCTCTTACCGGTTCGTAACGATCGGTGCAAACGTGGGGTGACGCGTGAAAATGAAGTGCAGCAAAGACGAGGTGAAGATTCTTGAAGAAAGAACTCCCATACAAACGTTTTCAAAACTCTCATCCGGCGTTCACTGAGTAACTTGTGAAGTTGTACAGTTTTTTTCCTTCGCTTTTAGTGTCATGTACTGTATAGCTGTATGTTTGTACTGTATGTGATCAATGTGAATATCTTCCTGTTATGTTCTTGTTCCTGAATATGTTAGGTTTTGCTTAATCTGTATCTGTATGTATATATGTTTGTAAGTACTGTATTGTCTACGTGCGCCAATGCCAGGGCTTTTGCCGTTCTTGGGCACGCTAATAAAGATTATTATTATTATTACAACTATTATTAATATTGTTGTTGTTGCTTTATGCTGAGTATATGGCTTCCGCGATTTTTCTACAGCTTTCGCACGCATAAATGCGCCCGCCACCGGAAGCTCGTCAGCTAAGTAGACAAAAAGTTACATGTGCAAATGTTACTTAGGCTTATCTGCATCCTCCCTGCACCCACACATGAAGGGAGGGACATTCGTGGAGCTATGTCCGAAAAATATACTGCAAATTTTCTCGCTGTGTCGTTCACGGACTGCACGAACCTCATCTGCAGGGCGTACATTATGCTGCTCACGTGTAGGGGCGTCATGACATACAATAGAGAGTTTTAGTATAGCAACTAGACGCTTGCGTACGCTTTGCGCTAACGCTGAGTGCAAAGCTGTACAATGTCTACTTTGAAGAACGAAGTAAGCCAAGTACTGCCAAGATAGGCCACCAATCCAACGCCATTGGTGTCGTGTCTTTCTTCGCGTATGGGTGTTGTAAACTGCAGGTTTTGATATGTATCGCGTGCACCGAGAGCGGAACGCAAGCAGCCCCGTGCACCCACACTAAATTCCAGAAATAGCGTACGTACGCTGGGCGCAAAAAGTTGCGTGACGTTCGAAGTATGCGCAGCGTCAACAACGCTACTTTTTAATGCGATAGCATTATTGCGCTACCTCCTGGACACTCCTGTGGCCTGCGTGCAAAATTCAGGTCGGACGATAGATGGCGCCACGGGAACCGTGGTGACAGAGCCGTTTATGAGGAGAGATTTGGCATTCTGTGATCTTATGCCGCCCGGAGATGGGGAGCCGCCGTGACGTCAGAGCCGTCATCGCTCCGCCCACTTGACCGGGATGAAAGGCGAGCCGCGGCACCACTGGCGGATTTAAAGAACGTGCCTTTGATTTCAAGCGATAGCTCTGATTCAAAATGGTGCCATTGGCCTTGGAGCCGCCTATCGTGTGACGTCAAATGACGCGCTCTGGGAGAGGCTCCTCCCAATGGCCAAACTCTCCGAATAAACGGCTCCGCGTAGTGCGGCAGCGTTTAATGCAGACTGCCAAACTTCGTCATGGCTTGGCCCTGCCGGCATGAACAAACGGTCGTTCTCGAACTTCCCATGTCGGTGCATAGGCACCGACGGCGTGGGAGATTGGGGGCCTGAACTCCCCCCCCCTCCACAACACACACACACGGGAACTTTCCAGGGGTGGCCAGGCCCCCTCCGAGAAGTCTATCCAGCTGACACTCAAGATAAACGTTTCGAGGGATATCCTAAGAACCGCGTATTTCATGCGAGTGACATGAGAATCCTGTAAAAATTCGCCTCACAACGTCACAACACGGAATCCCCGACACCCTGCCCGACCTATCTGTATGAAAGGGGAAAGGGGCATTGTGCCCCAGCCCCTCTGACAGATTGAAACTCTCCGCCTACTTGTGGGGAGAGGGGGTTATTTATTTTGGCAGGAAATGTCAGCCAGAAAGGGCGGCTTGCTCTTCCTTGGTAAACAATTCCTCGGTGGAATTTGTCTACGCGCTGCAGTAAATCCAGTTCGGCATGTCGTCATCCCCGCGGGATTCATGTGAATGCTTCAGATCATTACAGTCAACGGCTCTAACAGCAAAATAATTTAGTGCGCATCATTCAATCGAGGTGCCTGCCACCGGCAACGGCACGACAAGCGACTTTGAGTTTGATTGTGAACTTGTCACGCTGAAGCGTACCGATTTTGCAAAGCGTATCGGCACTTATTTTTATGCAAGAGTATTACTCTGGCACGAGCACAGGTCCTCCTGGCCACTGTAAGACGAACGAAGAAAGGAAAAAAAAAAAAACATCAGTAGTCGCATGTTGACCACGGGATCCGCGCGGAAAGCTCGTTTATGGCCCCCTAAAAGGGTATATTCAGGCGGAGGGCAGAGTTGTGTTGTGCTACCTTCAAACTCGTCAAAGGACCAACTGCGGGCTCGCGGTGCCTTCCTTTCACATCAGGCGACTACGTTGCGAGATGGTTATGTGTGCTACTTAAGGCACCGTGCTATGCGGTTTGAGGATCGTGCTATGCGGTGAAGTTCATTTTTAAGAGTGCAGGATGATACATTTATCACTTCCGATTTGTAGAAAGCGCGGGGCATACGCCTTTTTGGAACTTCGTAAGTGTTCCAACAAAGGCGTACGTCTCCCGTTTTTAACCAGTCAGGGGGCAGAACGATGTCATACGCGATGGTGATTGCCTAAGGGCGTAATATGCAGTAAAGCTCTGTTTTTAGGGTGTATAGTGAGCGGAACACATGATTACCAAGCCTACGCAAGATAGTTGTCGAATTACTTTTTCAGCCACTTGAGATAATAAAGGACCCCTAGAGCGATGAGTCAAGTGAGGAGGGGAGGACCTCGATATTCCCGCGGTTGCGGAATCTATGATCTCGAAATTTACGTTCTCGGAACAAGGAATCAAGGAGAATGCGCGATTGCTTCGTAAGATGATATGCCGTGTTTAAAAACACGACATCACTATTTAACCACTCAAATTCACGGGTTTTCCACGTGTGTCCAAGTGGTTTTAGCGAACGAAAGCCACATTTTAGCTGCCCTTACGTTTAGCACCACAGACACGACAGAGCAGACTGTTGGTTAGTCTATTATTAGGTTAGTCCAAGTTCGGTGCTTGCATTTCTATGTCCATGTTAATCGAAGTTCGCCGTTGGCAGTTTCACGCGCGCGAGGGTGCGTTTTGCCACTACCCACTCAGATAAGATGTATCTACAGTACAGTTTATTTTGCAGCGGAGATTTCGATCACTTTATTTCGAGGTACACCCGTGAAGAGTGAGGATCTACGTTTCGCCGCGCAGCAGTCACGACCTCCATTCTCCATGTATGATCGAGCTTCTCCGGCCCATCCTTTGAAACCGCATTTCCCCAAAAAACGCTTCGCTGAGAATCAATATCGCCCTTCCTAGGCAGTGGCTGCGTGTTTTCAGCGGCGCAGCTGAAGGAAGATTTGCAGTAATCACTGCGGCATGTTATCCTTTCCCCGATGCACGCTCATCTTCTTTCCCATTTTCATAACATACTTTGCGGTTAGTTCTGTTGGCAAAGGAGAGGTTTTCGCAGCGCAGTTTCGAAAACGTGTACCGGTTGTATAATCGATGACTATACGAATAGTGAGAAGAGTGGCATTTTAATGCCGACGAGTCTTTATAAACCGTAATTTGTCAGGATTTCGAACGAGACAAAGCTCAAGGAACTCGCCAGCGCGTGAACTAAGTAACTTGCTGTTCAAAGGAATAAGTAACGTGACTAAGGTGGAGCGAGAGAGACACACAACAGGACCACAAGAGAAGAGCTTGGTCTGGTTGTGTTGTGTATATGTCTCTCGCTCTTAGTCATGTCAAGTTACCAATCATGTCAATGTCACCAGTGTCATGTCACCAACGTCATGTTAGTCATGTCATCTTTCAAATGAATGGATTAATTAAGCTGCAAACAATTTAGCATAATCACGAGTAAACTAACGACCAACTAATAACTACCAAAGGAGCTAAGAAGAGAACTAAAAAAAAAAAAACGTACAGCGGATAGAACAAGCACACAACCTAACAAATCTCACTCGTGGTGCTAAAAGCGAGAAAAAGGCTAACTAGCTTCCAGACAATATATGGGCGACAAAACTAGGACGCAACCAAACGACGAAGGAATAAAAGTAAGGAGCCTTCGCAGTTTCCCAATATGTTAACTTTCGCCTTTTTTTGTATTTTAATTTTATATTTGTATATCATATTTTTCTTTAATCACTGTGTAGTAAGGACGTGCTGGGGTACACAATTCCGACCTTGTCTCTTTTTTTTTTATTGTTCACATCAATCGACAAAGAGTACGAGTTCAATAACCAGATGATTCTGAAGAAACAAAACATAATGCGTATATATAGTGGCGCTGGCACGCGCCGAGGACAAGAACGGACTACACAGCAACGACGTTCAACTGCAACTGACATTTATTAATAGTAGTATAGTAACGTCAGTTGCAGTTAAGCGCCGTTTCTGTGTAGCTCGCCCTTGTGTTCGCCGTGTTCTCTAAGCAAGTCTCAATCTCAACAAACAAGGAGCCTAAACGCTGTCTTAGTCTGTAAAATTGATTATGATGATGATTGGAGTTTTTATGGCGTACACTCAGCTAAGCTGCTCCTCCACTCTGTGCAATTAGGATTGTTTACGTTCCCAGCTGAAAAAGAAGTGTGCTTTTTTTTTCTTGGTTGTATCTTCAAGAAGGAAGGGTAATTAACAAAAAATACAATAAATGATGCATATATTTACGACATTTTAAAAAACGCTGCCCTCCCTCACGTTCCCATCTGCATCAAGGATCAGTATAAGGCATTCCCCTTCGTTTCCCAGTTCCCCAATCTTTCCATGCCTCGGGGCTGTGCCCTACCACCGCCCTCCTCCTTCAGATATATCTCCTCGGGAGGAAGAGCTTTTCTCTGTATCCCCCAAGCGAACGCGTCTTCCTCGAGGCCATCGCGCGAGATATTTATGACCAACGAGATGTTCATGAGCAAGAGGAATGCACAACTAATTAAAACTTAGTATCCGCGCAGAGTGAAAATGGTTGTTCTAATATGAAGAATTACGCGGCACAGTACTCGCGCTGCCCTGTTTCTTTCCGAGTAAATGAACGGGCGGCTCAAGAATAGTGGGAATCGGCATGTGTGCGGCTGAAAGCTTCGCGGTAATGATTAAGGAACGGCGCTCATCGTCTGGGCTTGGAATAATTCTCGCGGTAATCTCATGATCTACTGCGCATGGACGTGGGACTGCTCAGAAAATTTGTTCCGTGCGAGCACCCATTCTTTCACTTTTCTGTGTGTGTGTGTGTGTGTGTGTGTGCGCCTCGCGGTAAGCGTAATCAGGGCGATGTGCCAGGTATATTTACTGCTGAATAGCTATGGCATATTTTGTAATAAATATGTTGATGAGACTGGCGCTCAAGTTGAGGCTCTTGCATGCATACAGAACAGCGCGGAAAGAAAAAAAAGAAAGAAAAACGAAAACAGAATACGTTGGATGGTTTCGCCTATGAAAGAGCATATTGTTTCACGTATGGGCCCATACTGCCTTAATGGTTGTCATTGATGAACTTGTATTAGTCGCCACTGTCTCCCTTCTCGGTCGGGTGTCCGACCCAAGCTAACCTAACCTAACGCAACTAACCCACTGCACGTCATAGGTTATGTATATGTGCATCGCGTAGCCGCCGTGTTTACGTATTCCAGTCATCTTTCTCATTTATCTCGGTTCCGTAATTAACCTGTCCCGCTTTTGAAGAACTGCTATAAAACTTTCGTCACTACCTTCTGCTTGCGACTTTCTGAAGAACCTATGAAGGATTCGTACGCAAAAATGAACGTTCCTCCTTACTTTTTTAAACATGTTTTTTAGAACGTATAAACGGCTTTGCGAAATCGGCTCAGCACGGATTATGCTAACATTCAGGACGTCCTCCCCAGTTTACGCCTCATTACTCATTAGACATCGAATTTTTGCGGTGAAATTGAACTAATCGATACGTATATCTTCGCAGCACGGTATAAGAGACAACACCTGAGTTATTGAAAAAGCTGGCTGTTTCGAAGTTTTACTTTTTACGAAGGCAGAAAAATAGGCGATGTCAAGTTGCCGGTGATGAGTAGATCAAAGAGTGATATTGAACGGTAAACTTTTTACCTTATTTCTAGACTTTTTTTTAGTTAAAGCGCTAACAGCTGTTTAGTGCTATAATTTGCTGCTAGAGTGCTTCCTGTTATTCTGATGGTTACACCTAAGTTCGTTTGCAGTAGTGTTTATTACATACACATGATTTACTTGACAGCTTGAAGTAAGAGAAGCAGGGTTGGTTACCATAACTAATTCCGATCCTGTTTCCGTTCCCAGACAATTTTCGGTAGCGGATTTTGTTTCAGTTTTTGTCTCTGTAGCAGAATTCAGTTCCGTTTTCTGTTTTCGACCTACTTCGATACCGGTTTCTGTTTCTGTTTACTTGACATCGTTCCGTCTGTTCTCTGCGTAAAAGTGTTCACTCTGTCGGGCCCCGGATCTTGTAGCAGCGCGGTGCAGACAGGGATCTAACACATGGTTGCTATAGATTGCTGACAATATAACGGAAACACGTGCCTTTGACCTTTAAAAATCGCCGCTTGTTCGCAAAAACGTCACGTCATCCAACACCTTCGCATCCCTCTTGCTTGTTTCCAATTTCCGGTAACCAACCCTCCGTTTCCGTAACCAACGCACCGTCCCTCGTGTTTCCGGTAACCAACCCCGAAGAAAGCCTATCCATCAATGGTTGGCTCGATCGCAACGAGTCATCACATGGGGTCTCATCAGAAGGGCAGAAAAATGCTTCATACTTCATTCGCCACATGCAAGTCTTTCAAGGCAACTCGTCACCGCCCACATAAAGCCTTACCGTTTCCAGAGATGGGCAGTATTTAAATACATTGTAATTAAAATAGTATTTAAAATACGAGGTGTGTTCAAGCCAAACCGGTACTTTTCATTTTTCGCGAAAGTAAAATATGCTTACAGGCGAGAAATTAGTTTTATTTTTCAACGTAATCTCCAGCTGCACAAATGCACTTGTCCCAGCGTTTCACGAGGGCTTGGATGCCAGCAGCGTAGAAATCCTTACCTGCGCGTAGCAGCCATGATCGGACCGCATTCGTGACCTCGTCGTCGCAGCTGCAGTGGCGGCCCCCAAGGAACGCCTTCAGTGGCCCGAAGACATGGAAATCGCTGGGGGCGAGGTCTGGACTGTAAGGGGGATGTGGCAGCAACTCCCAGCCAAGTTCCTGTAAGGAGCGTGTCGTGAGATGTGCGGTATGCGGGCGTGCATTGTCCTGTAGGAGGAGGACTCCTTTGGTGATGAGGCCCGGCCGCTTTTGCTTCAGCGCCTTATGCACATCCATGAGAACCTGGCAGTAGTATGCACTGTTGATGGTGGTACTTGTGGCAAAAAATCAACATGAACCACGCCAGCCTTGTCCCAGAAAACCGCGGCAATGACCTCACCCGCAGACGGGGTGCTTCGGAGCTTCTTGGGAGCTGGCGAGCCCGGATGCTTCCACTTTTTTGATGCGCGTTTAGACTCAGGAGTGAAATGGCGCGCCCACGTTTGATCGCACGTGATGATCCGATCAAGGAACGGCTGTCCTTCAGTGCCGAAACGGTACATTAGCTCTTCGGAGATTTCCAGTCTTCTCTGCCGGTCAAACACGGAGAGCTGCCTCGGGACCCAACGAGCACTAACTTTCCGAAACTCGAGGTGTTCATGAATGATAGTGTTCAGCGTTCCCACAGAAAGGTCCGCCTTTCGAGCCAGTTCGAGACATGTTATCCGTCGGTCCTTGAGGATCAGGCGCTCCACAGGTTGGATGTTCTCAGGAACTCTGACACTGGGCTCTGAGCCGCCCCGGCCGGGATCGTCCTGCCCTGATGTACGGCCGTCTCGGAACCGATTGCACCACTCAAACGCTTTGCTGCGGCTAAGTGTATCGTGGCCATACTGAGCTTGAAGTCTTCTGTGAATTTCAGATTACCTTACGCCTTCATTCACGAGTACCTTCATAACAATTCGCTGTTCGATGTGCGCGCTCACCTCGTTGTCGGCCATCTTGTCCAGCACGTGTCTTCTGTTTTGCACAAACTTTGGACCACTTTGGAGGCCTGTCGCGTGTGAAAATGACGAAAAACAAGTAGCGCGAGCCATTTGTACACTCAGGAGACAGAAAGTCCCGGTTTGACTTGAACACCCCTCGTATAAATACATGTATTTATATTTGTATTTAAATGCAGACTTGAAAAAGTTATTTATAATTATATTTACATAGCAATTTTTCTGTGTTTGTTATTATAAATACTCCTAAATACGCAAAATACTGACTCATATCTTAAAGTTACCCTGCATTTGACCTTTCGGTAAGAAGGGCAAAACAAACTTCGGAGAGTCGCGCAGTTATGCCATGTTTTCGCAAGCACGCACATGAGGCAAACGATTTTAGGTGGCCAGTTTTTCACTGTTGTTGTGGACAAAGTTCGGAACTACCTACGACGAAGTACGACGACCTACCTAGTACGAAGGACGTTCGTCAAATTTAATACAAGCCTTTCTTCATCTGCTCCTGTGGACAGGTGTTCTCTTTTGCGAATCTTATTCTACGCCCGAACAGAAGACGCCTGGAATATGCAGCCTTCGACAAACTCCTAACATTAAAATCGCCACGATAATCTGACAAATACAACAACAACAACAAATAAATCGTGACTATGACATGGGGTAACAAATAAATGCTACTGTTCTTTGCTGATTTGTCGTTATGATCATCATTATTTCTGCAATTCCAGACGACATCTTCCTCACAGTATTTATGGTAGTAGTTATGGTACTTTAAATACTGTATTTTTATTTGGTATTTAAACACTCATATTGAAAAGTATTTATGCAGAGTATTCAAATACGTCTTTCGACAAAGTATTTTGTATTTATATTTAAATACTCAAAAAATATATTTATGCCCATCGCTGACCGTTTCGTACAGCATGTGAATGTTTCTTCCCTGGTCTTTTTGCAGCTCCACATACAGGGACGCACCTGGCATTGATATACTTCTCAAACTGACAACCATATTTCTATCGAAACACTCATGTTGATGGTGCGTGGTTGCCCTGCACAGAAAATGACGTAGACAGAATACTGACCAGAGTAATGCTCTCATCACAAGAGCATCTCTCCATGTCCCGTCGTGTTATGGTGTTTCGGGATATTGAGGCTGTTGGGATCTGCAGGGCACGTAGCAGAATCGTGTAAATGACGCTATAGGGACTAGGCGCACTGATGGTCGTCATTGGATGAGCTGCGATAGTAAATGCGTGCCTGCCTGTGGCCACGGATTAGCTAACGTTGTATTCGGGGTAACCTTTCGTTTATGGGCTTTGCTTGATTGGATTTGTGTTTTAGAAAACGCGGGCGAGAAGTTGTTGTTGTCGTTGAGTGTTGTTGTTGTATGTTGTTGGGTTATGTTCCGAGAAGGATTACCCCTCCTACTCTCCACCCTCTTTTTCTTTCTTTTTTTGACTAAGAATACCAGTTGCTAGAGTCGGTTAGTGTTCCAGAAAGGGGTTTAGCTTTCGCAGAGAAGTGCAACATGTGCACTAAATCTTGTTGGTACCTGTCGGTAGTTTATGCCATCCTCTGTTTCGGGATGGGAACGTGGAGTGCAGTGACGCATGCGCGCGAGGCATAACTGCATACACTTTCCTCGCTATTAGGTGCAGAGCGTCGGTCTTGGAGTTAGGTTATGAACAGTATAACATTATCAACAACAATGTGAGTAGGAGATTCCAAGCCAAGAACATATTCTACGTCCATCTGGATTTGTCTTTGAGACTAAGCTGCGTTTATTACTGTACCTGGGATGGTTACCTCGTCAGCATTCCAGTGTACGTGCGATTATTGAAGGTCAATTATATGTAGCCTATTGAGAAAGCTGCTTTTCTCAACGTGCAAACATGGAATGCATTGTAAGGTCACACAGTTATAACAGCAAGTCTGCTACAGTTTCTTAGGATGCCCTATTAGCTCTTAGTATTTCTTAATGGTGCACTACGCTGGAACATGTTTCTATTCATAGATATCTAGGCATTTACATATCTTCGAATATGTCCTGGAAACCGCACATTAAAAATAACAATAGTGAGATTTAGTGATTCGTACACTATCGCCTTTGCGTACGTAAGGGATAGCGTGGTGGGTGTTGCGCACTGCGCGAAGCACTCCTTATGCTTTGCGCGTGCGCATAACTATCAACGCTATCCCGTACGTACGGAAAGGCGATAGCGTACGAAGCACTAAAACTCTCTAATAACCCCCCACGCGCTTTCGGGGTACATTCGCCGCAATCTCGGCCCTGCTCCACTAAACCTAAAACTTGTGTTATACCGAACCCTCGTGCTTCCGAAACTTGAACAGGCTGCTTCTGTGTGGGTCCCAGAACAGGATTCGTTCGTTGGTCATGCGGAATAAGGCGTCCAAAACCTCGCGCACGCGTCACGTTTCGTAATTTTACCTGCACAGCCAGTGTCGCCTCGATGAAAGCTAGACTTAACCTAACACATTTTTCGCTTCGACGCAGTGTCTTCCCGGCTCTATTTCAACCGCTTATCGTCCTTCGTTATTTCAAGAAGCTCTGTGCGATCATCTTCACGTGGCATACAGGGATTGTTTGCTATTTGGAGCGCCTTTTTGTGCACGTTTGCTGTTTATTGTACGTCCACTTATATTTATATTTCTACTTGTTATTACTGCCCCTCCCCTTTCTAGTTCTCTGAAGGTATCAGAAATAACTAAATAATAATAAATTGCCCTTTTATAACGGTAATTCCTCCTTTCAAAATTGCACAAATAGCAGCAATAAGTTTGTTTCTAGACATCCTGTACGATACAAACGCATATGACAAAATCGTCTTCTTTGACAGGAGCTCCTATGTAGCAGACAATATAAAAATGTTTATGCATATCTTTTAAAGATTATCGATTGTGATAAAGTAATCCTCTTTTATAACTTTTTGCATGTCCTTTTCTTTTTTGTATTGCAACGGTTCTCTAAATGCGATTTAAAACTGACAGGTACGTTCATGCAGGAACGTAAAACGGCACACATCTCGGGCATATTTGTCTCTAAAAATATCTCATATTAATCTCGTACGCGCAGGGTTCTCTTCGTATTGACTCTCCGGACGATATAACGCGCCACTTCAATTTCAGAAGATCTACGGATCACCATGTAAGCCCAGTTCAGCCCTTTTTTGCATAAAGAATCTTCAAGGGCTTCGTACTCGAACTATACAAAAAGGAAACACGCACACAAAAGCACTGCTTATAAGAAGGACCCGTCGGTATCGATTCCACAATAGCCCAGAGTGCACTTGGTTTTAAACCATTCGTGGGATAGCGAATACAACTATCCGCTTGAGTCTTTGTTTATTTGATTCTTTCTTTTTTGCACTCATATAATCTCGTTTACAGTCACGCACGTCACGGTAATAAGACAAGCCTTTGTGCCGTGACCTCTTTTTTTTTCTCTCTTTTTTTCTGTCACGCTCTCATCCAACAATACTTCTTAATCTCCGCGATGCCTGCAACATAAATATAGAAATTCCCTGCACACACACCTTCCTTGGTATATGCTTTCATGCATTTCCTATGCAGAGATAGTGCTCTCCCCCACCATTGACGTCAATTTCCTCCTCTCCCTCCGTGATCCTTTCCTCTTCTTTGCGATCGCTCCACCTGTTCCGTGGGCTCCCAACCAACAGGTAGGATGACTGTTGCACGTGAAGACGGTTGCTATGGCAACCGCACCCTCAGAGAGTGAGCGAGAACCAGAGGAACTTTTTCCCCTCAGTTTCTTTTGAGAGTGAAGACTAAATGAGGGCGCATGCGTTGTTTGCAGCGCCCTCCTTCACGTCAGCGGCCAGGGCGTGAAGCTCGATCAGACCGCTTGGTGGTATTGTTCTCTTCCTTTTCCATAATAGGCTGATGGAGAATTGCTGAAGGATGAAAAAGGCTGGGAAAGAGAGGTATCGCACAACGAAGCTTCCTTTTTTGACTCCAGTCCCCGTTGAAAAAAAGAGACTTTCTTTCATTCTATACGCAAAAAAGCGACTTGTTGGGGTTTTGCTTTTCCTACGGGTAAATCACGTGCTCCAATTTTCGGAGCAGCGCACGGTTTCGTTTTGCAATAAACAACGCGAAGCGAGGTTGCAACCTAGGCCGTGCAAACAGGAAGATAATTAGGGTAGGAAAATCGACTGGCTGCCGTATTTGCCCCTGTCGTTCTTTCGCTCCACACTCAGTTTTCTTTCTGCGTTTAGTTTCCCAACCTCATCTAGTGAACATTTTGTTGCATCTGGTGTGCTATGTTCCCATTTGGCCGTTGCATTGAAGCCCCATAAAGGAGGGCTACAAAGAGGCCCGAGCTTTTTGCTTGTGTTTCCCTGTTCGTGCTGCACTTTTTTTTTGTATATTGTATGAGTCTATAACAGAGTTGATGCGTTTTTGTACACTCTTTTCTTTCTTCTTTTTACCGTCCCATCTGATGGTGGTACTCTTGTACCGCCTGGATGGTTTGCTGCTGTTACAGGATGAAAAAAGGATAGAAGATCAAGAAAAAAAAAGAGACCTCACACTAATTTTGGGCGTATTTTTACTTTTTTGCCGTAAGCACTTGAGCGTTCCTTTTTTTTTTTTCCCCTGTTGGATGTCGCGATAAAGCATTGTGCTCGTCGTCATCAAAATGAAGTGTTGCTGCTGTCGTCGTTGTTTGCGACGCCAACTATGCAGTGTCCCTGTGCACGCTTCAAGTGTGTAGTGTTTTCTGCTACATTGTACAAGTGGCACTATACAGATCATTTTATTTCGTCATCATTCATCTTCTTTCATATTATTAATTTCTTTCTTTCCGATCAAAATATATGTAATATGCACATACGTATGCACGACGTTGCTGTCTTGGTTTTACAGAACATTATGCATTACACAGCTTTCCTATTTTCGTGGCAGAACGCAGTTACGCGTAGTACAATGTCGTCCATCCCAATCGCTGTTCTCTCCGAGGATCAGTCACGTGGATGTTGGAGTTGGATGGACTAAAAATAATACAGCGAGGACGCGGACGTGTTATACGATGCGGTAGCAGCAAAATATATTAAATGTCGTAAAGTATCAGCGTGGTAGGTAGGAAGGCAGGTGGCATACCTCAACTGGAAGCACGGAACGTGAATGAGAAAGGAATGTACGCTCAGTTATCCCGCCCTAAAGCTCGGATCATATTTCCGTATTTGAAGAGCATTGGTCAGATGTCATAGCGAAGCTAAAGTGTGTAAGCTATCAATTATCACTCAGCTGTTTTTTTTTATCGACGTATGTTTGTAACCTCACCTGGATGAGAAACAGAAGAAATGGTTCCCCAAGCAGCACGACATCTTGGCCCAATATCGGCAATACCGACCCAGTATTGGGTCTGAGCTTGGTCTGTAACAACTGAGCGGACATGTGTATTTGCTGGTTTGAGATCTCCGCGCAGGACCAAAAAGGGCGACTGCTGCGACCCCACCTCTGCTGGCGTGACGTACAAAGCAGACGTGACGTCAGAAGCACGTCATCATCCCCATTGGCGGACTGCGTTATAATGAAGCAAGGCAGTAAATGAAGCCAGTGACGTCACGCCGCTTGTAAGGAGAGCGGGGGGGGGGGGGGGGTTCGGGCGGCCGCTCGTCGCTATTTTTGTGCGTGAACTACGCTGGCGAGGAACGTAATAGGGCAAATATTGCGGACATTTGAAACAAAAGTCATTCTAAGAATTTGCGGGAATGTCTTCGTGGTACTTTTTTAGATGCTGAATTTGATTTTAGATAAGACATTGCTAAATCATTTCCCATTGTTGTATTTATCCCTTTTTTTCTTCTTTTTTTTTCGCTTTGGGTACTCGTATCTTCTCAATAGGGAGTTCTAGGAAATTGTAAGCGCTCTACGATTCCGTATCGCTGTCAGCCATTTATCAGCAACGTGACGTCACTCACTCCAAAAGGATCAGGCAAATGGCTTATTATGTTTTCGGAAACTTTATCGTGAAACTTGTACGTTTTCCTAAGACACCTTGCTGTGAAATCTGAACATCGACGGGACATCGAAACAGAAAATTTTCTATTCTCTAGTTTTAAAAGGAAGCAAAGGAAGCAAAAAAAAAAAAAAAAGGGAAAGGAATCAGAAGACTGAAATGCACCGCGCGCATGTAATTCCGTGACAAATGCACAAATACCACGTAAGGGTCGATATCACACGATGGAACTTTAGAGGGGCGCAACGAAGCTGCGCAGCTAGGTTGCATCGTGTGAACGGGTTGCGCAACCTGGTTGCTAGAGTTGCAGCACGGATCACCCCACGAGCGATTCTTCTCGCAAACTTGAGGCGCAAGCTGTTCATCACTTGGCTCCTCTTCCGTAGACATCCAATCGCAATGGCTGGATCTAGGTGGCGTCACTTCCGATACGTTAATTCCGCAGCCCATTCGGCGCGGGTTGAGAAGGCGACGCCAGCAGCACGCATCTTCCCCGGCGGTTCACGTAAAATATTTCACAAGTATGTGGTCTTGAATGCGTCCTTGCAAACTGTCAACCGTATTTTCAGTTCTCGCTCTCGTGCGACTAGACGAATGTGATGATGATGCCATTTTCTCGCGCCATCGACGAGTTTGTTGAACACTACGATGCGGCGAGTTAGAGCTCTGCACGGGCCGACTTTATTGAGCGCAACCCGGCTCGGTCGCATCGAAAAATGGCCCGGTCCAGCCCGGGCCTTGCTGTTTTTACGCGGCCCAGTCCGGTGGCCCAGTGAGTAGAGCCCGGCCTGGCATCTCCAGCTATGACTTCCGCATAAGAGAACATAGGTTACAAAGTCCAGAACGCAGGCGGGCAAGCGCGTTATCGTTGCACTACAAGTTTTTGTGGAAGCCGAGGATGTTGTGGACGGGCTCCTTCTTCCAATCTCTACCCTTCTAACCAAGCTTTGCGAGCATGATGGTGGAAGATGTGAGCACTCACGGGCAATACGAAGTGGCGTTAGGAAGGTTCTAGAGGGTCGAACCATGCGCATAATGCAGCGCCGTTTGTTTGTTCTTGAAAATATGCTATGCACAGGAATCACACAAGCACGTGATCATATGAACTAATAGTCCTGAACTATATGGAATTACCTTCTTAACCCGGTTTTTCCGGGTTCATGGACACATGTTTGTCGACCCGGCCCGGCCCGGAGCAGTAAAGAAGAAGCGCAGTCAGGGCCCGTGCCCGTGCACAGCTCTACGGCGAGTTGCTCACCGCGTGGAACGAGCCTGCTTTCTGCAATATCAATTGCGCGCAACTGTTTCTGGAACGAAGTTGCAGCAAAAGTTGCATCGTATGAATCGAGACTGCGGTTACATATCAACCTTACCTGCTGTTGCGAAATTCCGTTCCACGAGGCGCACGTCACACGATACCGACTTTCTTTTTTTATTATTATTATTCGACGGAGCTTGTTTTACATCCGTCAACATCTCTCCATCAAACAATTTCGCCGACGTCTGCTCGTTAAGGCGCATACCGAGTCACTTGAGCATTTTTTGTGCTGTCGCGGCAATCACGCGAATTGCTCCATGAAATTCCAGAACGCAATGAGGCACCCACACAGGCTGCTCCAATTTCAATGTTTCCCAGGAAACCCGGTACGAGATGTAACGAAGCACCTTTCGCAGAAATGACATTCGACACCGGAATTTCACGACGATCAAGATGATTGCGCGCGTTTCTTACTTTGAATTACTTACTTTTCTTTGAATTACTTTGTCTTCCCATATTTCATCTTGTTTCATTATTATTGCTTGTACATTTTCTGCGCCAATCGTTCCTTGATGAAACGTTGATTATTCTCGATGGGATACAGGGGTGGAATATGTTTCGCAATTTGCGACAAATTATTGGAATACTCAACCTTGGTTCAAAGCATCGGGGAAAGGAGGTCGAGGAGGAGGCCATGTTTCAGACATTTATAAGTACAAGCCGATGAGGAATCATTATAAATTACCAACTGAGTAACGCGACTCGAATTTCATATCATGATTCTTGAAGAACGCAATTGTACATGTCGATGAACATATCGAGAGATCTTAACGAAAAATAAGAGCCCTTAGGGGAACAAAGAGAGAGGAAAGCTCTTTGAAGTACCGTGAGTCCCGCTGATTGGGTCGGATTTTCTCAGAGATTATTGCTACTCGCTAATGAAGAAACATAATGGGATGGTGAAGTCTTAGCAACAGGAGGAGACCTGCACCCTCACCGTACAAAAGCATGGAATGATTAAACAATTGACTCAGTGCAGCGCCATGATTTGGCAGACGATTTCCCACCGTTTGAAGTCAGTTCGAAAAGTGAATTTGTGTTAACAAATCCTCTGCATCAGCTCTCGTGGCGGAGTGGTTATGATGATCTCTTTCCACGCTGAGACTGGGAGTTGACGCGCGTTTTAATCCCGGCACAGGTTGAGGCGGGGACATGAGACACACTTAATCAACTTGCTTGAATCAGCACAATGCCATTCACCTTACCAGTTTTGATAAATTGCAATCACCTCGTGTCGTATTTGTTACTTTAATAAATTTCATAAATAATAATAATTGTGCCTTCAACCATGGTGTTAGCCGCGGGACAAATCAATACCTTTTATCATTTTTATGCACATCAGTCGAATTGGAATGAAGATCCATTAGTAAGACTGTTTCTGTTCAACAAGCTTTACGGATTATCACTAACTTCATGCCCGTCTATTTCGGAAAGCTCCTCGTGCAATGACTTGGAGGTGCAGTCAACCTCAGTATGGATTAGAGCACTGTGTTGCTCGCCACGGGCAGGCGAGCCATTTCAGAACCGCGGGTAGGTCAGACTGAGAGGGGGTTGCCTCATCTCCATCAATTTTTGCGGCGACTACATCATTATACAGGGAAAGCCAATGGGGTAGGGTATCGCCCCTGATGATTAAATTCCCCACTCATCATCGTAAAGTTGTTGTTGTTGTTGTTACAGGGAAGACGTAAATGAAATGTAAAAGACACGAATGAAAACAGAATCGGTGATACTTAATCGACAAGGAGCTCGTGTCCTCCTTTTCTCACTGCCTGTCCACGTGACGTTCGACCTGTATTGATCCACATATCATCGCTGATAATGCTGTCGCTTAATTCCTAACAAGATCGATACGGTTGCTGAGATTCGAGAATCACAACGCGCACCAGCGCACCTTAATTTTATTCCCGCGTGATTTATTACTCTAATTTGTGAGAAAGAACAATTTAAAACCGGAAACTATGGAAAGCAGCGCTCATTTCTTTTTCGTTTTTTCGCGGGGCTTAACGGAAAAAAGAATAATGGTTCTCAGCTCAACGGTGAGCTAGCAGGAGCGATATCTCGATTCTTTTGTCTGCTTGGCGATATGCGAAGGTGCAGAGAGAGCAATTTGTCTTGATGACGGAATGCGCGATAAAAAAATATGGAGAGGGAGGTAGAAAGAAAAGGCTTTCGTTCCACAAATATATCTATCGCTTTCTTCACGTTCGGATAAGCATGAATCGGACCGCCGTTTGTGTAGCTCTACAAACTTCTCAATCGCCGGTATCATTTGTCATTTGTCTAATATATCGGCGCAGACTTCTTTCTCTTTCAGTCCCGACGCACTATAGTGGCATGAATGAGAATATGTATTGGGAAGAGACATCGCTGCGGGGAATATACATCATTTGTTGGCTGCAGTCTGCAATAAATTGAGTATCATTTTTGTTATTATCAGCGGTTCGTCTCGCAAATTATTTGTTAGTGAAAGCGCCACAAATAATAATTTGTTGCCACAGGAACAACAACAAGAACAAATAAATCGTGACTATGAGCTGGGGTGATTCACCAAAGGAAAGCAGTACACTACCCCATTGCACGCGAAACATTAGATGTGAGATATGAGAATGAAGTTAAGTTATGTGCAAGTACTACAATCCAACAATCCACTGTCTGTGCCACACCAGAAAAAGGAAGTCATCCTGACTCAAACAGAAAGAAGGATGGTGGTGGGGAACTGCTTGCCACAGTCGGCCACGCTTAAAACAAAAAACGGCACGCAAACAAACAAAAACAAAAGACGGGCAACGTCACGACTATCGCAGGGGGGGGGGGACCGTTCGTCCTGGGTCGACTTCACAGGGAACTGTGCCGACATTTCTATAAACGACTAAGGGAAGTATGACTAAAGGAAAGGAAGGATTCTAGATTAAAGCGCTTACAAACAGATATTTTGTGGTTCTAAGCGTTGTCCAATGCGCGGAAAGCTGCACTGTAACAAACTCTAACCTCAAGGAAACTGCCTGCCTCTGTTTGTTCATCTCTGTGTGAACGCTAGAGTGCGTGCAAGCAAATGTTAGAGCGAATGTGGCGAGAGGTAAATGTGTCCGCGTCTTTCTGAACAGGGTCTCGGTATGTTAACGGGAGAACCGATGCCGAAGTACTTTCAAAAACAAAAACTTCACTGCCACCACGTAACACATAACTAGACGCTGAGACTTCGTGTTTGTGTCTGTTTTTTCGTGTTCCCTAGTCTCGGGGTTTTACATTATACATAACTAGGGTTCCGCGCTTTCAGTTTTTATTTTAGGGCGGATTCGGCGTATGGTTTTGCGGTGTTTATTTATTTTCATGAAATCGGAGTTTTCCTGCGATTTTCCTGGCGTGTACGTGGTTTACCCCACAGTTTTTTTTATTCCGTGTTAGCACCGCGAAGCAACTCTGGCTATGAACGGCGTACAGATGTGGACAGATGGAGAGGACAGCAGGAAGGAATGGGTCGCAGAGAGGATTAGTATCCGTCCTGGGCCAACTTCAGGGGGAAGTGTGCCGACATTCGTCTGGAAAGTCTTCGGAAAACCCAGCGAAGACCTCAGACAGCACAGCCGGTGGTAGGATTCGAACCCACCACCTCAGAGTCTTTAGCACGACCTTGGCTACGGCCAACGAGCGGGACGCCTTAACCAGCTCGGCCATGCCGCTGGTTTATCCCGCAGTTATCGGCGAATATAAATCGGAACGTAATTTCAAACTGTGCGTCCCAGCGCAGCCTTAAACCAAAGACCAATACAACGTTAGCCCCTGTTGAGGCTTCACAAAAGGAACACTTTATTGATCCACGGAACAAGCACAAGCGGACCCGTTTCGTTAAATTTAACGTGTGCAGCGATTAGTTCCCCTAATCTTTCCGCGGACGTTCATTTGTATTGGGGTTTCTTTTTTTTTTTTTTTTTTACTAAAACCGAATGATGATAAATTTACCGGCTGCGGTTTTTGGTGTTTTTCGGTTAAGACGGAAAACACGGAACCTTACACACATAACTACGTACGTGAGTGTTAGAAAAATGCGTGCGCCTTCCAGTCTCAACAAAGAATGGGAAGGAAGGGATGATCGTTGTGGCATGTTGTGCGATGAAGTCCTGTTGCTAGTGTGCAGTGTAACGGTAGCACACCTGACTGGCAGTCCGAGATGTGTCGGTTCGATTCTTGCCACCGCTTTCCTTGAAGGCTTTCCTTTGGCGTTGGTGAGGCTTAAATGTTGTGTTCGTCCTAATCGTCGTTTCAGCATCTTCAGCTTACTTTACGAACTATGGTTTCTCCGATTTAGAGGTGTGAGCATGACTACGTGGTCGCTCATGATGAGGAAATAGGCCTAGCGACACCTTCATCTTGTTCATATCAACACCATCATCATCATCATCATTCGTCCACTGAGAGTATTTCGCATGATAGACGTGCGTGTACTGTGTGCGTGTGTGTATTAATCTGCCTTAATGTACGATTTTACTTGCAGCAAAGGGTGACATTGAGATGTGATATATTTGAAAACTGATAATTACTTCCTTCCATACAAACTTATCTTGCTAATGCGATATTTGGAAGCCTGTACAGGCCATGTATGGCAAGCACATCGCCTCATCCCGTACAACTGTGATTGAATGTTGAACGACTGACAAACACTATCGCGTACGCTTGTCGTTTTGGATTGACTGATGCAGCCCCGCAACATCCCCAAAGTAACCCATAACCTACCCATACCCCAAGAAGTAGTCTGCATACTGGACAATGTATCGCTTACTTCCTCTTGTCAACGCATATCATTCCTAAGCTGAACGATGTAGGTTGAATGCCCAATATAGTGCACGCGGTACCTATCTCTCCACGTATATTCGTCTCCCCCTCGTTCCCCCCTAGATCCCCTCATTCTTCACCGATGCCATAGTTCACCTTGCATGGTCACCTTGTGCCATAGGTTGTGAAAGCTGAACAAACAATGATTTCTTTCTGTCTCCATTTCTTCGTTTCTCATCTTCATTTTCTTCGTTTAATAAGTATTCTCTGATCTTGCGAAGTGCACATGCATTTTGAAAACATCGGATTTCACCGGCACTGAAGTATTGTTTACATCGAATGACACCCACAGAAGACAGGTTGTGGACACCACGCGACAAGGGCAAAGTTGTGCTAGCACACCCACCGTCCAGCAAGCAGATGGCATTGGTTGCCAGAGGTACGCGGTTCGGGTAGTGCAGGGGGAGGGGTTCCTTATGTCTGTACTGTTGTCGCTGTGCGTCTTTCTTACGCCCTTATCGGTTTCTTTTCTGGGTATCAGATGTATAAGGAGGGAGGATTTCAGTCTTCTGTCGTGAAGTTGGTTGAAAGTGCGACAGTTAGATGTGTCCTGTATTTATTGTTCACCGTCCTCTCGTAGTGTAAAGTCGCCAACTGTCAGTCAGTACACCTTTGTACTGCTTCTTTCGCTATAGGAACAGCCTAAGCCAATAAAATAGAGTGACGTCATTTGCGACTACCGACGTAAAAAGGACCAATCTTCCTTCTTGCTGGAGTTACCTTACGTACAAGACCTCGGTCTGATCAGTATCACCCACGCAAATCAAATGACAGTTTAAAAGGAGCCGTACGTCTCACCCTTCTCCTTGCCCATTACACACTTTCTTCCTCACTGCTTGGATTGGTCAACTCAAAGTGTGTTTACTCAGTGTGGAAACCCTTATTGGCTACTTCTGTCTATCTGCCCACCACGTTTTGTTTCGTATATCTTTACTGTACTCTCCTTTAGAAAGGATCTCCGAGCTGCTTGTATTCTCGGATAAGACAGTTCCCAGCGAGATGGCCGATTCAATTGCGCGAAAGAGTGTTTTTGGTCCAGGGTACTTGCTCCAATACAACTGATATATTTTCGACTGCTCTGTAGGTCTCTCGTCTTTTTGGGATCTGCGGGTCCATGCCGTCGTGTGTTTTCATACATTGTCCATGTATTCCCTTCACGATGCTTCTCCCTTTTCCTTTCCCTAGTGGTCTCAAACTATCAACTCTTTTTCCTTTTTGAGGCTAGAAAAAAATACGCATGATTGTAGACATATAGACGCATATGCAGATTGTTGACAGTGCCGGTGAACAGAAAAGAAAGTAGAACAACCAACCTCAAGCTGACCAAGAGGCATTAAAAAGAAGACGAAGACGACGAAAAACCACACAAAAATGAAACAAAACAGAACAATATGCATGATTTTCGAGGCATTCACATTCCTGTTCAGGATATGTGATGTGCCAAAGTACACTGTAGTACAATTTCGATACAAATGCAATACAATTTAGAATGCACTAAATGCTCACGCGACACGCTTCAAACAAGCTAAACAGCGCACAATATTAGTCGTGTACAAAGAACCGAGAGGGAAACCCGCAAAAAAGGACACAACTCAGGGAATCCAGTGGCAATGTAAGGAGACACGCCCGCGGAGCACAGTAATGTAGCGCGTCGACCACCATCGGAGGAACTCCTATCTCTCCAAGCGTAACGAGCTGGGTCTCCAAGAACCCACCAAGAAGCCACTGCAACAAGCACAAGAACAAACCTGTCCCTGATACGGGACCCTGACATCCCTTAGCTCAATGCATGATCGGCAGAGTAGAGGCAGCATGGAATAGAATTTTCGCCGTCTGACACCGTAATGACAGCGCACGTGCACAGGAATACAGGTATCTATTTTCAGGTAGAGAAAGATGATACGAAAGAATGAGAGGTATCTTCGAAAATGTGTTTACGCGAGTGATACTGGAGAAGAACAATAGTGTGTTTCAGTTAGTTTTTGCGTGGTGGTTCTGCGCAATACGCAAAGCTGTGCTTGTGTCTCGCGCGTGCGCAGAACTACCCCGTAAGCAAAGGCGATAGCGTACGATATACTAAAACTCACTATTGTGCGCTGTCATCTTGCTTTGAGAATGCTTTGTTTACTGTGCACAGCGATAGGCTGCTCCTACAAAATGAAAAAAGGAGAGAGCGGCCCAAGAGGTCCAATGAGGGTGTATTTTCGTTTTCCGATCTGCACAAGAGAGAGTTTGAGTAGTTCGTACGCTATCGCGTTTGCGTATGTAAGAAACGCATTGATGGTTCTGCGCACGCCCATAACATAAAGAGAACTTCGCGCAGTGCGTAGAACCACTAACGCTATCCCTTACGTACGCAAAGGCAATAGCGTACGATGTACTAAAACTCTCTATTGTTTCATCTGCGCGGTAAGGCATTGCGAAAGAGCTAACGATACGATCGAGGTGAGTTTTAGTGTATTGTACGCAATCATCTTTGCATCCCCTTTGCGCACATAAGAGTTTGCGTCGATGGTTATGCGCACGCGCAAAACATAAAGAGAGCTTGCGCAGAAGCACCACGCCATTCCTTACGTATGCAAAGGCGACAGCGTACGTAAGGGAGTTCTGCACACAGCGCAAAGCTCTCTTTATGATTTGCGCGTGCGCAGAACGGCCAACGCTATCCCTTACGTACGCAAAGGCAATAGCGTACGATGCACTAAATCTTTCTAACGTTGCCACCGACAGCGCGTTTTAGCAGCCCGCGGAAGGTGTTCACGACAAGGCCGGTTTCACGCTATACTGTGTCCGTCGTCTGTTTGCTTAAAAAGTATGACCTAAAGGCAATCGAGCTCTGTAGATTCCAATAGGTCCGTTCTAGCTCCATTAAAAACACGGTCGAGAAAAACGTTAGCGTGAAACCGGCCTAACGGTTCGGAAAACACGGTAAGCCAATCGTCTTACTCCTTTGAACCTGCTCATATACATCTGGCAGGCGTAACAGAGTTGTCCAAAGCGAAGGTTGTATAGTTGTCGCGTATTATTTGCGAAGTTCCGGCGTGTTTGATCACCCACACTTCGTGAAGGTGAATTTCACATTTACCGGTTGCGAGGCCGAAATAGCAAGCAGCGAGTGTCCTGCGCTCCAGGAATGTCAGAGACATGCAAGCACACGACAGCTGTGCTGCTGCTTTCTTACGGGTAAGGTCTTCTAAGTGTGTAGCGCGTGTACGAATGTAGTTTAGAATGTAGAGGGTAATGTTGCGACACCCGTACGTCACTGGTGCGCATGTTTTTGGGAAGCCTTAACGAAACGTCGTATTCTTTCTGCGTTCTTTCCCAAGTGATTGGACGCGCTGATTCAAATGCACAGTTACCAAACTGACTTGGTACACGTTTTCGCACAATCCTTTGCGCTTTCTTACACATAATGGCTACTCAAGTTTGGAACAAAATTGTTCTGTTTTACCTACACAAGGTCTTGCTTCCCTTCCTGACGTGAGCTGCACAGATCTTGAGTGTGCTTGTGTAAAAAAAAGTTCATCGGATGGTCCGTTTGCATACAAGTTGAGCACGAGTCTCAATTCGCTGCGAGATCGACCTATAGGGGGCGAAACTGTCACCCTTCTAGTGTGGATAGCACGTGGGCCGATGTTAGGAGTTGATAGTTCTTTTCCGTAATTCTAGTATACATTCACCGGAAGATCACTGGTACGATACTGTCCGGTTCTCCAATGCTCTACCTACTGCAGTAAACACTGAATAAACGTGTAAAAGCAGAAGGCGCGTCCACACAATGGTAGTTCATCGTTTCTCCGCAGCGCGCCGACACTGCTCGATCTCGGAGCGAATAGCTTCGGTAGCGCTTCCCGCACGAGCAGCGAGCGCGTGCTCAATGCACTGCCAAGGCTATTGATTTTGAGTCTGAGACTCATACTCAACTTTTATGCAAACGGGCCATGTAGGTAGTACCGCTCCAAGAGTTCTGCCCCCCCCTCCCCCCCCACACACAATCATTGCTGATGTAAAGACCGGCCCGCATGGTGCGTTTTTTTTTTTTTTTCGTAAAAGCTGAGTTTTCACGCCCAGCGCGAAATCTTGTACGTCGCAGCTGCTCGTAGCGTGTGATTCACTGCATCAGAGCACTTAATCGCTTCATCGTCGTTACGGTCGTTACAAGCTAACGAGTGGCGGGAAATTCAAAAAGGCGGGCACGTGACAAAACACGTGCACGGCGCTCTTCGCACGATACGTGAAGGCCATGGTACACGTCACGCCCAATGTGTCACGTGCCCACCTTATTGAATTTCCCGCCATTCGTTAGATTGTAACGACCGCAACGACGATGAAGTGATTAAGCCCCCTGCAGGGTTGTTTTTGTGTGCATTCCTTTGTAATTGGTTTGCATTTGGTAAAATAGAAGAGCGAAAGTTGTTGTACTTGGAGATGTCCTTCTGCAGCTTTTTCGTAAGAGCGGCCATTGCTAAAAAGGAAGTAGAATGCTGGACCGGAACCAGGAAATGACTTGCTGCTCCGTGATTGGTTGCTATGGACGATTGGGGCTCAATCTTCATCTGCGCATAGCGATCGTTATAGCTATTTTTCAAAATTTGCGTGCTCAATCCGCCACGCGCATTGGCCGTCAACTTTGAAGCACGAGCGTTTAGCAAGCGTTACGGGATAGCGAAAAGTTCAAAATCTAGCCCCAGGACGGAACTGGAAGCAGAGGAGAATGTTGCCAACACTTTGTACAAACTGCTGTCCCTTCGGCGCGCAGAGTCGCATTGTGGCTCAGAACAAAAGTCGTTTGGTTTAGATTGCTGGTCGTTCTCTCCACTGTTTCCTTCATCCATGAGCTGAACAGCAAAATACAGGTGCAGCTCAGCGACCCATGCGAAAAGCAGCAATTTCTCATCAAGTGAACGCGGCGTCGGTCGTGTAAACCTGGATCGGCTTGTTCCATTTTTGGCCGCTGCGCAGTGTCGCCCCACGGACGCCGTAGCATATGTCTGTCAACTTGTTTACAGAGTTCGCCTCGTCCTGCACTTTTGCGGGATCACGGTAGGGGTTGCATTGCTGATCACCGCCATCTTGTCTGCCATATGCAAAGCGCATGCGCGGCGCTCGAGTCGATCGTTCGTTCGCAGGAAATTCGCGATTCCAACGAGGCCGTGGATACCTGGCGGCGTTTTCGAAAAGCTGCGAGTAGAGATCCGAGAGCGCGTCCGGACAGGGAAGCGGTACGGCTGTACACGTTTCTCTTCCCTATGGACAGAATGCCGGCAACAAAGAATGTACCGAAATCGAAAAGAGGAATGTTGCACTACCAATTTCTTGTCAGCCTGTTGGAAGTACTGCACGCTTTCTTTTATTAGTTTCCTAATCAAAAGGAAACTAACAGGCAAAAATGGGAGAAGTCTAGCACTCGCAAGTGAATAGAATAAGTATTTAAAGAGATTGAAACATTTATTTTACTGAAGAACAAGCTTTCGGACGGAGTCCGTCCTTCATCAGGTGCGATACATTGCAGAAGACCGTTGTAATATTTCTTCCAGCGGTCTTCTTTACGATGGTCGCTCACCTGAGATCTCTCAACGGTTTTGGTCTCCGGTAACGCTCCGACTGTACATCGCTCTCTTTTATATTTTCGTTTTCGCGCCCTCAGTCCTCTCTAATGAGAATTTGTATCTCCTCCTCACCACCTTCGCTGTCCCCTTTCTCTGATGTACATTAGTATATATATCCCTATCAAGTGTTCAATGTATCGCACCTGATGAAGGACGGACTCCGTCCGAAAGCTAGTTCTTCAGTAAAATAAATGTTTCAATCTCTTTAAATACTTATTTTAGTTTCCTAATCAAGAAGAACGGAACGGAAGTCCCATGAGTCGACCCATCGCACGAGTTTCCCGATCAACTCTGTCACCACGATTTTATCTTAATATCAATCTCAACGAGGAACCGGCATTTCTTTGTCGTGTTGGCATGGATGCATTTTCAGACCTCAGGCAAAGTAAACAATATCACCGTACTAACGCGACGTAGACAAGCATCCACCACGGATGGTCTCTGGGAGAGAAAGCTTCTGTCTGGTGCCGCACACGTATCAACGAATGACTCGCAAAGATAAAAATATCACACCAGGCTGTATGTGCGTACCAAGAGCAGTGCAGAAAACGAATACTTCACTTTGCCAGAGCATCTCTTGCAGCGCTCAGATGTTCGCAGCACAGCGTATGGTATATTATATAGTTGCACATGTATGGTGTTAGGTCAAGACAAGGTGTCAGATATACGCGTGTGTTCGAAGGGTTCTCAAAATATGTATTGTTCACGTATACCTTTGACATACAGTCACAGAGTCCTGCAAACCTCGGGGTCAGAGTTAACGTCATATCAGCGCGTTTTGTCAAGTGTTCTCTTGAGCTCTTGCAAATGCCCATGTGAACGTTAACTTGTGCATTACAATTTTTTTATGATTACTTGTGCCTGAAAGCTCCGATAAAAAGTATCTATTTCCTAGAGACACTACACTTCCAACAGAGCTGTTGTTCCCTTGCAACACTCACATGTAAATACTACTGCACTATCGGAGGAGAAATCCAAACATTGACACATGTGACACTCTTTGGTTTTAGTGCCTTGAGACTTCGCTTTTGGTGACAAGCTCGGTGATGATGTTCTCATTTATTCTTTCAAAGCGTTTCAAAGCGTCGAGGTTAGTGTAGTTTCCCTTTCTTTTATTAATAACGCGTCCTGGAGTAGCCAGTCCCGAGTGGCTCGAGACTACCATCTCCATTTTTTCTTTTAAAATCAATCAATCAATCAATCAGAAATCCAAACATGGTATTGTCTTGCAGACTACTAATCCACATTCCCAAACTCATGCTATGTCACTCTTTTTAGTAACTACATCCGTGCCTCCTTTGTGCGCTCGACTCCCGACGTATGTAAACGAACTCCAACGACGGAAACTTTTTGCCCACTTCTCGGAGGTGAACTGTACAGTATGAGATGACCGGCAGACAAAATGAATTCCGTTTTCATGAAACATGTGAATTTGTGGGTATAAAAAACAGAAACAGATGAACGTAATTCGGTCGACACCGCATTCCCTACGCTCGCTTTGCTCGGGAGACCTCCATACGTCCGCCATCTTGGAAGTTCGGGGCGCCACCTGTAGTTCATTGGGATCGCGAATAGACGCTCTGACTAATGCGCTTGAGCGCACTTCTTCTGGATTCTGTCCGTGTTCTAAGGCGTTGTCCACTCGCTTCCCCTCTGGGAACTTCTGTTGGTTCATTGTTCGCGCGTATTTCACTGGACTCAACTTACGAGTTACCTTGCTAAAAATAATTTCATTAGGAGTGAATCTCTCTTGTTCAAACAATCAATAAGTGCACACAGTTGCTGACAAATCCTCATGTCATAGGAAGTACTTGGAACATTTGACGTTTAGCTATAGGGTATACAGAACAAGATCGGATTAGAGTAAACCAGTTTCTACAAAAAGTAAGGGGTTATGCGTGAAGTATTGTACCATGGAATGATGTTAGAGGGAGCTGGTAAGCCATACTTTTGCGAAAGTATTCCTTATCGGACACAGGGCAAGGGCGGAGGTGAGCTGCCACGTATTGATTACACGGAAGAATCGGAGACAGGGAAGAAAGAAGACGGCACACACACGATCTCAAAAGTCTGGCAACATGCAGCTTTCTACACTGCTTCACGAACCGCTGTCCTTTCCGATTATGTATACCTTATGCGACACAGCTCTTTTGCTTCAACGTCTTTCTTTCTCTTTTTTTTTTTCCACTTCAATTTTCTGAGACGGTGTTTAGAAAGGTTGGCTCGTCGCACAAACCTTGCAAACATTCATCAGTAACGTCAACCGGTATACCTACAATGAACAAAACAACAACGCCAGTGGTTGACGCATCCCTCAGGGTCCGCTGTGCATACGCGACGATGATAACGTGCGCGCATGACCTCACAACCTATCATGTTATTCGGAGTGCGCACATGAGTGCATATCTGAGTGCGTACATGATGGGTGCAAGTTATGTAAAGCTGTTATTATTCCTGCAGCGCGTTCAAGAAAGCCTCGGGTATTGTTGGCTATAGCGGCATTTCACTATTTTCGAGAGAAATAAAATTTTGGGTGGCGGACCGCATGTGAATGTTTCACACGCATCCCATTCAAAGTGTGTTAGCATCTTCAATGTTAGCGGAAGAGCCTCAGCAAGAAAGCCGCTGATATTTCGAACGGAGACTGTTCTTCTTCTAATATAGGGTAAAGTGGGGCAAGATGAGACACGGGGAAGATGCGACATTTTTCGCTGGACGCCGCCTGTCTCAGAGACGCGTTGCTTCATGCGCATGAAACTTTACTCATACGTTGTTCTGCATGTCTGCTTTATTGCACGTGAGAATTGTCCGGATTGGTGTATGCGTCGAAGAGAAAAAAATATCGGTTACTTCTGCTTGGAATGTATTTTCTGTAGTCCCTTTTCTTGTCATCTGTGCACCAGCGTTTCACAGGTTTATTCTGTCAATGTAAGTCCCCGTCCTGTTTCTTTATTCATTCATCTAGATATGTCCAAAATATGGACACCTTGGTTATACGGTGTTGAACAGAAAAAAAATAATGCATACGATGATATGCACGGAGACGCGACAATTTAATATAACTTAATTTTAATGCAATTTAGAAACAGGTAAGTCAAATATTAGGTGGCTTTATGCTTGTTCCTCAGAGATTTCGTTTTTGCATATTGCCAGCATTTTACAGCAAATTTTCCTGTTTCCTACGATATTTCCAGGAAAGCAGAAGCGCACGCAAAAGCGAGCGACCAGCGACACATCAGACTGGCGGAGCCTTGTTTGCTAAGGACGGTGGAGAGCAAAATAGCACCGGGTTCTGTGTGGTTTTATTGCACATCATGTGGGCTGTCCGCTCAAGGGGGTTGTGTAGGGGCACACGGGCTTTACTTGGTCTGCTTGGATTGCAAAAACTAATTTGTATAGCGGCGTGTCTTATCTTGCCCCACACGACGCCTCGTCTTGCCCCGAGGGTTGGGGCAAGATGGGACAATCTGCATTTTCTAATTTCTTGTTCTGTGTTTATTTTAGACCGGTAACGTCCGTTCTGCATTTACAGATCAGAAGCTCTAGCCCCATGAGACTGTGCCTATAGCTTTGTTTTTTAACACGAAAAATAAAAATTTCATATTGAATTGCAAATTTCTGTCTCATTTTTCCCCACCTTGCCCTATAACCGTCTGCGTTCGAATTGTCGGCGGCTCTCGTCCTGATGTGTCTTCCCTCAACATGGAATTGGAATTCGAAATGAAATAAAAATATGGAGATCTTAGTCCCGACTCAGTAAGGACTGGCTATACTCCAAAACGCGTTTGTGGGTGGAACAATAGAGGCAGAAAAAAGAGACAAAACAAACAAACAAACAAACAGGAAAGAGGTATAGAGTCAACATCTCCTCACCGGTTCGCTGGATTTTCTACATGTTCTACGTGTTCTACCGGTTCTACGGATTTTCTTCATGTTCTATTTACAGCGCATGGCACAAAGAATAATAAGCCCACAGCCCAGTCTCTCAACAAGAAGCGTATCCCCAAAAACAGCGCAGGAAGAAGACCAGAAGAAAGCCACGACTAAGGACGCGTTGCTTACAGTGAGAATTGTGCTCTTTTTTCCCTCTTTTTATCACTCATTCGTTTTCCTTCCTGCCAGATCATCATTAACCCCACTGACCCCCTAGTGATAAACAACAACAACAACAACCCTAGTGGTAGTTGCGCAGTCAACCCCGCATTCTCTGGCGCACAAGGATCGTCTCCCATATAATGCACTGAAACTGGGAAATACATCGCCCTGTCCATTACTCCTTGACATCACGCCCTATATATTGCCCAATGCGAGCCCAGAGTCTCTCCCTTAGCCCAGAAGTTCCAGGAAGTCTAAATCGCTCAAGTTCGGCCCTTGCGCGCCGATAATTATCGTAGTCATGCAGTTACTTGATTCACCATTCAGCTGCTGCCGGCGACCGTTCCGCGGCGTAACTGGATCCACGCAGCAGCTAATGAAGCTAATGTCCACCGGGGACCGCTGTTAATGATACAAGCGCATATTTTCCATCTCGCTTTCAAAGTGCGCCTTCGGAAGTTGCGTTTTCTGCAGGGCCATCGACGTATGCACTGGGGAACGAATTAGCATCTGCCGCCGCGAATATTCAGTGCGGTTCAGCGAGCCAAGCGAGGGGTCGTGTCGCGAGTAGTGTTGAGAGCGAACCTGGGGCGGATACATGATTTTTTTTCTGAGGGGGGGGGGGGGTGTATATAAGTTTAATAAACAGGAGGTGGCGTCCACGCAAGGAGAAGTCAGCCAGACCTATGTCGGCTTGCTACGCCCTGGTGGAGCAAAAAAAAAGAAAGAAAAACGGCCGGTTTCTTTGCAGTGGGGGCGAGTGCCCAGGGCCGCCGTTCTCAGTTCACAACGTAACACTCAGTTGGGGGGGGGGGGGGGTCCTGCCTTCGACAGCATACTACCACGCTCTATTGAAACTGTATGTAACGACAGAAATTGATGGGGTCAGGACATCCGCATTCCCCCCCCCCCCCCTTAGATCCGCGCCTGGAGCGAGCGCACTAGTTTCTGCTTCCGAATAATACTGGCATGTCATCTCTCTTCCTGTATGATTAGGGTTTCGCGTTTTCGGTTTTAATCGAAAAACACCGAAAACCATACGCCGGTTAAGTTTTCCTTCATCCGGTTTTAATCGAAAAAACATCGAATACAGAGGGACATTCCAGGAACGATGACAGAGATAAATTTCTGCACATGCCCAGCAATTTATTGATGGAGATAAAAAAAACATACAAAAATATGATGGTTGTGAAAAGCGTCCGTTTACTTTTTCTTTCTTCTTTTCTGAATACCGCGTCCTGGAGTAGCCAGCCCCGATTTTTTCTTTTACAAATCAATCAATCAATCAATCCGTTTACTTTTACCGTTGACGCCATGTTGAATGAGCGTCGTGCGCAAATGACGTTGTGATTTCTATTTGCCGAGAACTGTCGGGTAAAGCATGTTCACGCCAGGGAAAACATCGGAAAACGCCGATTTCGGGAAAATCAATAAACATCGAAAAACGTACGCCGAATCCGCCGAAAAATAAAAACCGAAAACGCGGAACTCTATGTATAATGCAGTCAACGCGATCAACATCAGCGCATCCTGTCTTCCTCTAAAATTTCACGCTGATATTTTCAGAACATTTATAGACGAAGTTGTCCGATAAATCGCCTTTCAACATGTATGGACAGATATCACACATTTTTCAACGCCATTAGTTTTGTTGTTGTTGTTGGTTGGTTAAATGACAAGGGGAGGTTGAATTCGCGCAAGCGAATTCTGCTACCCCCCCCCCCCCCAAAAAAAAAAGAAATAAGAAACGGTACGAACGCACCGCAAAAGTTCACCGGGGCCGTCACGACCGCGACCCCGTTCACGTCAAGGATCAAGCAATGGCCACGCACCGTCTAGTATAGGGTTTCTAGTCCAGATTTCACAATGAAATTGACAAGAGCATTGAAGGCCGCGTCCCTATGCTTAGCGTCCCATACACCTAAGACTTTCTCTATGCTGAAGTCCCTGCTGTCGAGATGGCCAAGGGTCTGCCTCAAGATGCCTCTTTGTGCAGCATGTTTTGGACAATGCATGAGAATATGTTCGGTGTTTTCCACTGTCCCGCACAGCAAACAGTTGGGCGAGTCCACCTTGCGAACTTTATGCAAAAACTGGCGACCATAGGGCACATTCAAGCGCAGACGATGCAGGAGAGTCTCCATGTGTCTGGGCGTTCTTCAAGGTATGGTAAAATTCAGCTCCGGGTCTAGCGTGCGCAGCGGTGACGGACCACTGTCGGCTTGGTGCCATTTTGTCCTGCGGATGTCATCAGTCATAGGTTTTAGGAGAGATTTGATGTCCTGCTTAGAAAACGTGGCTAGATGTTCTGTCGATGACAGGTGTGCGATGTTCGCCATTTCGTCCACCTTTTCGTTACCATATGCCAGTAAGGCCAGGTATCCACAGAAGAATGACGTCGTGACCGATGTCTGTGCACTTGCGATACACTAACAGGAGGTCTCGTACTGTTGACGCCGTACGGCCTTTTTCCAAGAACGATGAGATAGCTTCAAGGCTTCAAGGCTTGGTAGAGTAAAAAGTGACCTTTACTTGGCAAATGTCCGAGTTCAGTTCGCAAAAAAATAGATAATCAAACTTACGTTACATAAAATTCAGACCAGGAGGTGGCAGAAACCTAGTAAGAACAAATGCAGTTGATCGCATGATACTACACTCTTAAAAATTAAAAAGAAAATGGCTGTACTCTTTGGCGCACTGCCAAACGCGTATGCAATGGGATAGCATTACTAGCATTGCAGCAGATGAAGGTCGGCGACGTCATTCTGGATACGAAAGAAGCATACTTTCTGGAGTTTTAACATATCGGCAACACTCTATGGAAACGACACGATAAATGAAGCTGTCAGATCAAAGATCAGCGACGTGATGTAAGTCGATTGACTTATCATATTTTCCCACCGTTATCGTCGAAAATTTCTGATCTGCCAAAACTCGGTATTCATTCCTAAGGCCATAAGATCTTGAACGTGCCACCATACACGATCACTCGGACGATTCCTCGTCGCCTGGGTGATCTTCAATTCTAGCAATGCAGATAATGGGTTCGTGGATACTGCAGCAACTGCAGTAGGATATGTAGTCCATGTAGCGAAAACTAGCATGTACTTACCGCGAACACGCAGTCTATTGTTGTGCCGTCTCGTGCGGTCGGCGCATTCACACAGTTGAACGTGTCCTTCATATAGTCGATATCGAACTCATTGTTGCTGTCCCTTACGTTAATGTTAAAGTCTCCACTCACAATGAGCGGCACGTCGGTACAGGGCACCGCTTTTACCTCAAGAAACTTTTAGTTGCGTTTTAGGAGTTCGCCGCATGCGATTCCAAGTTAGGAAGAATTTGATGTCGTCTCGTGGAGCGTTTGGCGGGAGGCAGACAGCGACAATGATGGTTCTACAACCATTGATTGTGCCCTCGATTGCGCACTTGTCTCCCGCTTCTCGCTTCGTTTTGATGGGCAGATGCCATGGAGTGACCGCACTTTTCCCTATTTTGTCGTAAAGTGTGTGTGTGTGTGTGTGTGTGTGTGTGTGTGTGTGTGCGCGTGTGTGTGTGTGTGTGTGTGTGTGTGTGTGTGTGTGTGTGTGATCGCCGACGCCGGGGAAATACCCATCGATGTCCTCCGCCGAAGAGAAACCATCCGACACTACCTACGGTTGCTCGCTCACCACCGACGTCATCCTCTGGTTCAAAAGCTACGTAGGCGGAAGAACAGTAAACTCTCGCTATGTGTTACAGCAACATCTGGAAACATCCCTGGCTTCACTGTTGCCCCGACCGCCCCTTCATTGGCACCATGGACACTGCCGAGCCCATCCCTCTCGACACACATCCCTGGCCTCCTGGGGCCGCCAGATCCCCGTTTCGGTTCTCAAGCAGTGTACTTTGGAAATGATGGATACAAACTACAGAGGCCGCACGGCTGTGTTCACAGATGGTTCGTCTACGTCGGATGGCTCCTCCGCTGCCTTTGTCATACCGGAGGAGTCACTATCATGTGGGTTCCGCCTGTCACATCGCACTTCGTCGACCTCTGCGGAGCTGTATGCCATCTTGTTATCTCTAAAGTCCGTCTCAAAGTACCCTCCCTGTTTCTGGGTGATATACACCGACTCAAAATCAGCCCTGCAATGTGTAGGAACCATGGGCATCCGCGGCTCGTTGGCCCCGGTGGTTGTTAGTATCCTGACGGCGCTCAAGGTTCTCGGCGAACAGGGACACCGGGTGACCCTACAGTGGGTCCCCGGCCACACCGGCATTCAGGGCAACGAAGAGGCAGATTTGGCGGCTGCTGCGGCCCACCGTATCTCCAGAGCCCTGCCCATTATCCTCTCCAACGGGGATAGGCGCTCCTACTTGTCTGCGTTGGTGTCACCCTTGGCCCGCCAGCAATGGCTGCATGACATCACTCAATGGTCGCTCCTCCATGCAGTGGACCCGTCATTATCATTTAGGATGCCAGGTGGCTTCCCTCGCAGCTTTACGACACTCCTGCGGCGTCTACGACTCAACGTCGCCTTCACCCCTGCGTTCCGTGCTAAGCTGGGTTACAGTAACACGGCGCTGTGCCTAGCTTGCCGCACCCCAGCTACGATCCCCCATATCATCGAGGACTGTGAGCGGTACACGTGTGAACGCCGGGTACTTCGACGCCAACTTGAACTCCTCGACCATAGACCATTCAGCTTGTCCAAAGTACTTGGCCCATGGAGCTCCCCTGAACATCAGTGCCGGGCTCTTCGCTCCCTTTTTGTTTTCATGCAGGCCACTGGACTCCTTGAAGAGCTCTAAACAGAACTCCGACCTGTTGTTGCTTCATTCTCACCATAATTCATCCTCTCATATTAACCACTGTGAAATGGGGTAGTGTCCTGTGGCTACCACGGGGAAACATCCCATGTCATCATCACTTCTTCATTTATTGTTGTTGTTGTTGTGACACCAGCCGCTCTGCTCTCTTGGCGCATGCAGAACGACATGCACCCGCATCCGCCTATCTCACACGAATCATCAGTCCACATTTCCGTTAACCCGATCACGTGCGCCTTCGTAAGAATTGCATCACCCTGAACGTCCATTCTGCGTGCCCACAAAATCTGAACTTTCGCAACGGCCATGCTCAGAGTTACGATCATGCCCAGAAGCGCTTCTTTCCTCATCTTCGACCGACTCGAGAAACTTCTCTGGGCGTCGCGTAACGGTATCGAGCCTCTAGGCGCTCGAGTCTTCGAGACTGGTCGTGTAGGGTAAGGTGGGGCAAGTTGAGACACGGGGCAAGATGCGACATTTTTTGCTCGAAGCCGCCTGTCGCAGAGACGCGTTGCTCCATGCACTTGAAACTTTACTCTCACAAGTGGCTCTGCACGTCCGCTTTATTTCACGTGATAATTGTCCGTATTGGTGCTTGCGTCGAAGAGATAAAAAAAATTGGTTGCGTCTGCCTGGAATGTAAAGACCCGAAAAAAAGGCGCGATTTTCTGTAGTCCTCTTTCTTGTCCGGTGTGCAGCAGCGTGTCGCAGGCTTATTCTGTCAGTGTAAGGCTACATGCTATTTCTTTATTCATTCATCTTGATATATGCGAAGTATGGGCACTCTTCGTTATACGGTGTTTAACTGAAAAATTAATGAATCCGATGATATGCACGGGGCAAGACGAGACAACTTAATGTAATTTAAATTTAATGTAATTTAGAAACCGATAAGTCAACTATTAGGTGGCTTTATGCTTGTTCCTCAGAGGTTCTGGCGAGGCAAGGCGTCTTTGGAGCTCCTGTCCACATACCACCCGAGTGTTGTGGGCGATCTGCGTACCATGGTACTTCAGGAGTACGCCCAACTCTCCTCGGTCGGCCACCGTATCTGCCTTCAGTGGGTACCCGGGCATACAGGGCTACACGGAAACACATGTGCTGACGCGGCTGCGAGACGCGCCGCGCTTGATGCGGCCACGCCGGTGCCCCTACTACCGCTCCCGTTGTCTGCGTGCCGCCTGCTTATACGGCGTCTCTGCGGCGACGGCACCCGCCAGTTTCTTGTAGACGCTATCCGACCTAATGCGTTCCTGCAGTCCATCGACCCCTCACTGGAGTTTATCATCGGCTGCCGCTGTACCCGCGAGGGGGAGACCCTTCTACATCGTCTCCGGCTGAACGTTGCCCTCACCCGTTCACTCCTGTTCAAAATGGGCCGCGTCTCATCTCCCACTTGCCCCTGCTGCGGTGTAGAAGACGATATTTCTCATCAGCTCCTCCACTGTCAGCGTCACCACCATCATCGGGCCGTGCTCTGGCAACATCTCTCAGAGCTTGGGTGCACGGACGGACGGACAGCCGTTTCTCTCGCAACACTCCTTGGCCCTGTGCAGCGAGCTAACCAGTGGAGAGTCACAAAAGCGGTGCTCCGCTTTCTGCGTAACACGGGTCTCCTGGGCTCCCTGTGAGCCCTGTGTTTCTCTCTCGGCCCAGTGGGCAGTCACCACAGCGCTCCTCCTTCGAACCTTGTCAACGCCTTGTGATTGTGTGACTGTGTGTGACTTTTCAGTTTTAGTTTTGTATTTCAGTACAGTTTTTCTTTTCCTTTTCTTTTCTTCTTTTTCTTTCTTCTTTTCCTTTTCTTCTCTTCGTTTTCTTTCTTCTTTTCCTTTTCTTCTCTTCTTTCTCTTTCTTCTTTTCCTTTTCTTTTCATTTCTTCTCCTTTCCTTTTCCTTTGCTTTGTTCTCCTCCTTTTCTTCCCGTTTCTTTCTTTTCTTATTTTTCTTTTCATCCCCTTTTCTCCTTCTTTCTTCCCCTTTTCTTTTCTTATTTTTCTTTCCTTCCCCTTCCCTTTTTGTTTGGAATAGCAAGCCGACCCTCGTCTGGCTGACCTTTCCTTTCTTTTTCTTAATAAACATATCCCCCCCCCCTCAGAGGTTCCTTTTTTTTGCATATTGCCTAGGATTTTCCAGCAAATGTTCCTGTATCCTAGGATATTTCCAGCAAAGCAGAAGCGCACTCCAAAGCGAGCGACCAGCGACACATCAGACCGGCGTTGCCTTGTTTGCAAAGGACGGTGGAGGGAAATAGCACCGGGTTCTGTGTGGTTGTATTGCACATCATGTGGCCGGTGGGCTCAAGGGAACTGTGTAGATGCTTAGATTGCAACAACTAATTTGTATAGTTCATTACCACGGCGTGTCTCATCTTGCCCCACACGATGTCTCGTCTTGCCCCCAAGGGTTGAATCAATACGAGACAATCTGCTAGAAATTACGTGTTTTCTCCGTAAAGACGTCTGTGTCATATCGTTTAAAGGGATACCGTACCATAACTGACCTGTGGAGATATCCATGTACCATATCAGCAAATCTACCATCCTTTCAGGACCACGCTTGCACTGTCATTATGTCATTATTATCTTTAAACTTATTTTTTTAAACTTATTAAAATTATTTGTTAGTATATTTTAATCAAGTTACTGCAAACCGTGAGGTAGAGTATCGCCTGTCGCGATGAAGCACCTCATCATCATCATCATCATCATCATCATCATCATCGCAATAAAGTGTCGTTGTTGTTGAAAATAAATCACATGAGAATTCTGTGTCGAACTGTAGCTATTTTGAATGGTGATGATGCAAGAGCGTAGCATGCTCCTCGAACACATGTGGAGCCAATTGATTTACAAAGGGGTATGCAAAACAGTACTGTGCATTTCATAGAAAGTGCCCACTTGCCACAGGCCGAAAAGAAGTGTGAAAACAAGGTTAGCCATTCATAGAATTGTTCGTGGTAGATGTACATGCAGAAACGGCAAGAATAAAAATGATGCGAGAAGGAATTTCGCCGAACAAGGTAGATCCTTCTGCATGCTGGGTTAAAACAGAAAAAGAGTAGCACATCCTGAAACGCGTTTACGGCACACGCAAAACAAATGCATGCCTGGATGCCAAACAAGATAAAATCCTGCTCGACAACATTTCCAAAATAACGCGCCCATTTGTTATATCATTTTATTTTATTTTTTAATAACAGGTTTGCGTATTGGTTACGCATATATGATGACTGCCAGCTTCTAAGTTGCTCCCTGTACTTTTTCGCAGAACAAAACAAATACCAAACGTTTTAATATTTCATTTATGCAGGCGAGAACGAATGACATGTCACTATAAGGATCGAGCATTACGACCAGTTAAAAAATGTGGCAACTTATCGAAGCGTAAACCCGTAGAGTAAACCCTCTATCCGCAAGTTTAACCCTGTCAAATTAAAGATCTCAAAATGTGCTGTCATCGGTACTAAAAATGAATAAGGAATAACCCTCCATCGCGGCCCTTCTTTGAAACGACCGTGATCTGGGCGCATATTCACGTTTTGTCGCGAGTACCTCCTCATTTATTCAGTGTTCGCCGCAAACAAACTAAGCCGTATATGACTCCTACGACACTGGTAAGCCCCCTTACATGGTGGATTACAATATTCTCACTGGCATAAAAGGTTCGCAACACGGTCGCTTGATGGCAGCACTTCTCTCCCCCCCCCCCACCTCTCTCTTTCTTGATCTGCAAGAACGCAGGAACAACGCTTCCATATTGTTTTCATATTCAGCAGTATTATGCAAGAAACTGGGCGTACAAACGTCTCTATCGAGCAATAGCGCAATTTGCAGGCTTCGTGTGACATCTGGAACGAAAATATGTTTTTAATATAATAGCTCCTTGTAAATTTTCATTCAGGACTGGTCATTTCAGGTCCGGGCTTTTACGTAACACACATACACACACACAACAACAACAACATAGATGAATGGATGATGATGATGATGTGGACACACACACACAAGCAAATGGCGTTACTCCTAACTTAAACCTAACTTTAAAAAAAAAGTCTGGCGTATTGTAGATCGTGCAGGAACAAAACCGTCGGCATATTTTTGGCAATCAGCTTGCGCAAGTTAGGATGTTTTTGTATTGCCGCCTCATTAATTAACGCACTAAGATTAATTACGGAATCCATTAGGGCAAATATACGAAATATCGATTTCAGAGCGGGATCTCAATTGGAAGGTTGTATATCTACTTCAGGAAACACGAATTCATTTGTTTACAGTCAAGTAGTCTTTTCCCAGGCTCCAGAGGAATTAAGCCCTCGAAATTTCAAAAGAAAAACCAGAGTCCAACCGAACGAAAAATAAATATTGCCGTTTTTTTCCCGAACCGGAACTGAACCTAACCGATAACCACATCCAGATTCATTTACTCATGTATATGTAGACTTGCATTTTACATGAAGAGGTTAACTAGGGAGTGACTTCTCCCCGAATTTCAGTCACTATGAAATCCTGAAGTGACGTTTCCAACAAAGGTCGCCACGTGTAACACATGTGAGAATGGGTCACTTACGTTCCCAGCAATACACCTATGTGTTCATGTGTATCAACACTTTCTTATCGGGGATTACCGCTGGAAGGTCACGATCCCGCAAAAAAAAAAAAAAAAAGTGAGATTAGGAAATGACTTAATAGACAAGAGGAGAAACAAAGACACCCGATAACACCCGAAGGCACAATTATCGCCCGATTTCTCCCCGAATTACAGATTTAAAAATAGCGCCCGATTTTTACCCCCCAAATCTGAGAAAGGCATTTAACCCAAAAAAGTCACACCCTACCTATAACCCAATAATATATAATAATAACATAATATATATAATATATAATGAAGAGGTCCTATAGTTAGAAACTAGCGATAGGGAACAAGAGAGAACTGGATATCGCAGCCGCCATCTTGGATCTGAACCGAAACTGAACCAATGGAAGAACTTTAGGTTTAAATATCGGTTCAGAAACACTGAAATTGTCTATCTGGGGTCCTCTGATCTTTAACATTTTTCTATGTTATCCAGAGCTGATTTTTACGACTCCCTCTCCTGTGATGCACAAGTAGCAGTCCTATCTACGCAAGTAAGCGAAGAACAATGTTTTGTCTTTCTTCATTTTTCTTTTTTCAGAGTCGAATGCACATTGTCTCCGTAAAGTAACCATTTACCAGTGATGGCCACTAACTACTTCTACAGTAGTTTAACTATAACTACTAACTGCTTTGTGATTGAGTAGTTTAACTAGTAGTTCAACTACTTTTCAGGGGAGTAGTTAAAACTACTTTTTTAACTAGTGCAATGTAGTTTAACTACATCTATAACTACTTAACATTGTCCAACAACACCAATCCCTTGTAGTTCATGGACACCTAAATATGAATCACAAGCAATTATAAACTTTGGCTCAAGCCATTGCTACGATCGTGAAATACAAAGCTTGCGGCAGGATTCTTTCTGTGCCTACGCGATAAACTAAGTTGCAGAATTATTTCACAATAAATGAGGCTTCACTAGACAAGCATTAAAAGTGAAGATTTAGCACACATGCATCTCCGTTCTCATCAAACAAGTAGCTCAAGGTAAAAGTCGGAAGCACAATCGTGCCGTAAAGCTTGCGGCAAAATCAGAAGTAGTTGGCGCCTTCAGTAACCTAACTACTGTAGTTAACTACTTAAACTAGTAGTTTAACTAGTAGTTGCCACTACATTTCTGCAAGTAGTTGATAACTACTTTTTAACTACAATCAGGTAGTTTAACTAGTAGTTTAACTACATGTAGTTAACTACTGGCCATCACTGCCATTTACACGATGTTATTTCACTGCGTTCGTTCGTAAAGCATCAGGTTTATGTTATTTATGTTACACGCTTTCCATTATGTTCATTCCTACCTCTAATAAAATATGAAAAGGTAAAGAAAGCCTATCGTTGTCGTTGTTGCAGGTATTGCAATACGCCAGATGTCTTTTTAGATCGTATCTACAGTATCATGGCACACAACAAACGTATTTCGAACCGGTTCATCTTTCCGCGAACCGATTCGAATCGATACATATGTCACCTTGGTGCTGAATTGAAGCCGAATATGTATGTCCTAACCCGAACCTGAGGCGAACCGTTATTTTTCGGGTCGCCACTCTGAAGAACACCCGAATCTGGGAACTGGGAACTCTGAAGAACGCCGCACTTTCGGGGAGCTCGTGCGCCCCGAAGCGCGTCGTCAGTGAACGAAATGAGATCCTGCTTTGGCATCTCCGTAGGAACAAGTTGAGATTAACAGCCATCACTAAGCTTCCTGTAGGAATGTCCCTCCCCCTCTTTACTCATATCCGCCGAAATTCCGATTTATTTATATATTGTATCACTATTCTATCACACTTTGACAGCGCAGAACCCAGAACAAAAAGCTGCACAAAGCAGCTTAACAAGGTCCTGAGGGCAGAACAACGACAAAGCACACAGCAAGGCAGGAAACTCCAATAGATAGAATAGAATAGAATAACAGGGGCATGTTATCAGGGTTCATTGTAATAGCTGCACGTTTACGCGGTTGTACAATGTCATTATAAAGATTAATAATAATTATTTTTAATAAATATTAATAATATAATAATATTAAAATATATTATTCTAGAATAGAATATTAAAATATAATAATTATTAAATAATTACTATTAATAAACTGTCGTTACAATTTTCCATGTACATCGCCACTATGGTATACCATACCCGACACTTGATCAAAAAACTTTGGAAATTACGACGAAGGACGCAGTCTACGTCATTCCAATATTAGAATCTCCTCCGCGGCAACTTCGCATATTTCCTACAAAATACTACAGCTATATACTACATATCTAACTAAAATTAACATGTGGGTTTTTTTTTTTAGCGCAGTTTTTTTGTTCCTCTTTGACGGATGCATGCGGGGAGATTCTGTGTACTGCCATGGTTAGCCGAAAGAGCTATTCTGTCGTCACAGCTGGAAACCTGTACTTTTTGCACGTGCGTCACACAGAGAGAAATACGAACTTCGAGAAACGGAAAAGAAAAAGTTTAATCTCCCATTTTTTGAATAGGATCTCGGAGAAAATGGTGGCCAACTCGAAATTGGTTTCTGCCTTTGAAAGGGCGACGCCACCGCAACACAAAGCCGTTCTCCGAGATTAGCCTGGACTCGATGTTATTACCTTGGACTACGAAAGTACTCAGGTTTGCGAGACTTCTACGACGTATCTCTGTTTTTGTAGCTATAGACCGCATAGAGTAGTGGCTCTGTCGCGCAATGTTCTGTTTCTGTTTACATATATCGCTTACGGGCGGTTGATGCGTTTACTTTTCGTATTTCCTTCGTCTTTGCGACGACTTTTCGACCCATGCGACTTTGTAAACGCCTGGTAGCATTGGCAGGAAAGGGGGAGCTCCAGGAAGACTCATATTGTCACTTTTATACCTTCGCGCATCGACAATATAGTGGCCATGAGAGTTTCATGTCATATCATCAGGTTAATGTAATAAATTTTCTTTATATATATCAAGGACGTGGACGTATATATATACGTAGTATCATTATTCATTCATCGTTCCACAACCTCATCATTTCACATTTCATAGTAACCAATGTTTCCTGGGGAAACGCGACACAAATTAAGTGACAAATTCCCTCAATAGTGGTCATTAGAGGCAGTTGTTGTTCTGTTTTCAAACTGAGCGTGAGCGCACCACGCATGCACCACACGCACGCAGCATTGTCCTACACTCTCCGGAAAAAGGATGGGAAAAGTGTGGTAACTTCTATAGTTACCACCTAAGTCACTATAATGTCTGACGAAAAGGTGTGAAAGGGCGGTAACCTTGCCAGTTACCCCCCCCCCCCCCCCTTTGCTGGTGCAGCACAAAATGTGTAAGAGATGCTATTACAGCCACAAAAGCAATGCATTTCCAGGGAGTGTTGCTTTCCCATCATTGACAGTGCAGTGGACATTGAGCACATTGTGTACAACGGAGTTTGCAACTAAAATTTGTTTTGGGATTTGCGCTAATCTGTAGTGCCGACTGCAACCAGGTAGCAGGTAGAACTTTGCAATCTTTTAGGCACAACATATGCGACAACTATTACCTCTTATAGAAGGCGCAACTGCTCAACCCTTTTTTCTACGAGTGTATAGTTATTATTCGCATGTTAGTTACATTGAAAGCATATCATGTGCATGTCCTCTGACTGTCGTATTAAACGCATTGTACAAAATATGTTGCTAAACGAAGTAGGCAAATCAAAACTAGTTCGCAGTAAATTACCACGTATAGGTTCACGTGGTTGGCCGTCACTGTAGCTGTAAACACTCAACACCGCACTCTTAAAAATGAACTTCACCGCATAGCACGCTCCTAGCCAACCATTATCTCGAATGATATCGTTATCTACCCAAATTTGTTGAAAATGGGAGGCGTACGCCTTTTCTGTGACACTTAAGCTGTTCATAATTGTCCCAGAAAAGGCGTACGCCTCCCGTTTTCACAAATCAGGGCAGATAACGATGTCATTCGAGATAATGGTTGGCTAGGAGCGTGCTATGCGGTGAAGTTCATCTTTAAGAGTGCACATTCTGCGTTTGTTCTGTTCAGTGCTTTGATACACTCCATTGTGGCAATGTTTTTGGAGGTAAATCTTATGACTTTGTAGGGGCAGCTACCACATCGTTGTCCTTATTGTCCGCTCCACAGCTTCTTCCAGATATCAGATTCAGCTGAACGTAGACGACATGTAGTGCATATTGCGATCAAGTAAGCATTGACACGGAAAGTATAGAAGCTCCCCTTGCGTCTTCGCTTTCTTACCATCGCGTCATGGTCAACACAGTATGCTCTGCATGTGTCGATTTCGCTCAGAACTAGAGTGTACTGGGGTGGCTGCCATATTAGAACACCGTCATCAACATACTGTTTCCGTCGTACTGTTTCTCTGGCTCACAGAGATAAGATTGAAAAATATAATGGTGGGTCGTCATCGCAGAATTGACGACAAGAGCATTGTCTGAATAGTTGACTGCCTACTTTCTGTGAGAAAGTAGTGCTGAATACTACCGGAAGGTTTCTATACCCTTGTTGAACACAAGAACGGCACGGAATATAGTCCGGAGAAGTTACACTACAAGCTATTAGGCTCCTTCAGTTTCGTTGTTGGTGCACTAGTTGTCACGACGAGCCGTGGCGCGGCTAGCTATTGGAAGAACAAGCGTATGTCGGGGCGGGGCGGGGTGGGGCGTTCTTTGACTGAACACGACTATACAGGGTGTTTCAGTTAAATCCCCGGGCTAAATAATTCGCGAACCGGTGCACCAATCGAATAACTTTCTATTTTACAAGTATCTGTCCAATACCGCCTACAAGATGCGCACCGCGTGAATGAGCGGGAGGCGCTCATTATTTAAATAAAAATGGAAATGAGTTTCGTAAAAAAGCGTAACTTCTAAAGCAGGGCGCTGTCGGTATTAAAATGGGTACTACCCCTTTTGGGACCTTCAGTGGACACCTTTCAGAGAAAAATCTGCCACCGAAGCGGGTCATTTGTTGCAGTAATTAATTGGTTTCGGTTTACGTATTTTTGTCGCGGCTGGTCGCGGCGAAGCGCAAAAGGACGTAATTCATTGGTGTAATTCATTGGTGTAAGGACGTAATTCATTGATGGATAAGGGAGTGAAAGAGCGTCTTTTTGCGCTTCGCCGCGACCAGCCGCGACAAAAATACGTAAACCGAAACCAATTAATTACTGCACCAAATGACCCGCTTCGGTGGCAGATTTTTCTCTGAAAGGTGTCCACTGAAGGTCCCAAAAGGGGTAGTACCCATTTTAATACCAACAGCGCCCTGCTTTAGAAGATATGCTTTTTTACGAAACTCATTTGCATTTTTATTTAAATAATGAGCGCCTCCCGCTCATTCACGCGGTGCGCATCTTGTAGGCGGTATTGGACAGATACTTGTAAAAAAGAAAGTTATTCGATTGGTGCACCGGTTCGCGAATTATTTAGCCCGGGGATTTAACTGAAACACCCTGTATACGAGGGGTGTTCAAGTGAATCCGGGACTTTCTGTCTCCTTAGTGTACAAATGACTCGCGCTACTTCTTTTTCGTCATTTTCACACGCGACAGGCCTCCGCGTTCACCACGTCGTGGTCCAAAGTTTGTGGAAAACAGAAGACACGTGCTGGACAAGATGGCCGACAACGAGGTGAGCGCGCAATCGAACAGCGAATTGTCATGAAATTTCTCGTGAATGAAGGCGTAAAGTCATCTGAAATTCACAGAGACTTCAGGCTCAGTATGGCCACGATACACTTAGCCGCAGCAAAGCGTTTGAGTGGTGCAATCGGTTCCGAGACGGTCGTACATCAGTGCAGGACGATCCCGGCCGGGGTGGTTCAGAGCCCAGTGTCAGAGTTCCTGAGAACATCCAACTTGTGGAGCTCCTGATCCTCAAGGACCGACGGATAACATGTCTCGAACTGGCTCGAAAGACAGACCTTTCTGTGGGGAGGTTGAACACTATCATTCATCAACACCTCCAGTTTCGGAAAGCCGGGCCTCCTCACTAAAGGAGTCCTCCTCCTACAGGACAATGCACGCCCGCATACCGTGCACCTCACGACACGGACCTTACAGGAAGTTGGCTGGGAGTTGCTGCCACATCCCCCTTACAGTCCAGACCTCGCCCCCAGCGATTTCCATCTCTTCGGGCCACTGAATTAAGGCGTTTCTTGGGGGCCGCCACTTCAGCTGCGACGACGAAGTCAAGAATGCGGTCCGATCATGGCTGCTACGCGCCGGTAAGGATTTCTACGCTGCTGGCATCCAAGACCGCGTGAAACGCTGGGACAAGTGCATTAGTGGAGCTGGAGGTTACGTTGAAAAAGAAAACTAATTTCTCGCCTGCAAGTTCATTTTACTTTTGCGAAAAATGAAAAGTCCCGGTTTGACTTGAACGCCCCTCGAAGACTCGTACCGGGTGGTGTATTTCGTAGGTCCTGTTTTTTTTCTGTTTTTTTTTGTGTGTGTATGTTTTTTTTTTTTTCGCAGGACTCTCTATGACGTCGACATACGTATAGTCCGTCCATTCGTTACGTTCACAATGCTCAGAAATGTTCAGACTCACCTTCGGTGCAGTGTAGATATAGGAAATTTGGCTCACCTGCAAAAGCAAAATCATACGAACATGAGCATAGATCGTTCCAGATTGAAAACAGTGTTGTTTTGACACTACGAAAAAACGTTTATGTGTAATCAAACGTCACACACTCTAAAAACTGAACTTCACCGCATAGCACGCTCTCCACGAATGATGTGGTTATCGCTTCTGATTCGAGGAGAGAGGGAGGCGTACGCCTTTTTGTGTCAATCATCGTATATTCAAATTGACACAGAAAGGCATACGCCCCACTTTCTTTTCGAATCAAAAGAGATAACCCTATCATTCGTGGCAATGGTTGGCGTAGAGTGTGCTATGCACTGAAGCTCAGTTTTTAGAGTGCATGCATCGTTCGCTACATGAATCCTACGCGAGAACTACACTCTTAAAAATGAACTTCACCGCAGAGCACGCTCCTAGCCAACCATAGTTTCGAATGATATCGTTATCTGCCCTGAGTTGTTGAAAACGGGGGGGGGGGGGGCGTACGCCTTTTTTGTGTCAATTATGAACAGCATAAGTGTCACAAAAATGGTGTACGCCCCCCGTTTTCAGCATATCAGGGCAGATAGCGATATCATTCCAGATCATGGTTGGCTAGGAGCGTGCTATGCGGTGGAGTTCATTTTTAATAGTGTAGGCTATACAACAACAACAACAACAAATAAATCATGACTATGACATGGGGTGATTCACCGCTGGAGAGCAGTACACTACCCCATTACACGCGAAACGTTAGATGTGAGATATGAGCATGGAGTTGGAGATGGAGAGCATGGATTGGATGAGATGGAGAGCAACTATAGTCCACTATAACTGCGCTACGCCGATTAAAAGGAAGAGTAAAAAAAAAAAAGCACGAATGGCAGAGTATGATACTACAGCGTCTGGAGCAGATCGATACACACAACGTTGCCCCCCCCCCCCCCCACACACACACACACCCGAGAAGACATCGACAGTGTTGTACGTGGTTCTAACCTGGGCCAATAATTGCAGCCCAGGTTGAATGTCTGTCTGCTAGCAGTATTCAACTCAGCACAGCTAGAGTTGCTGCCTTTCAGTTCCGTAGTGCTCACATTCTGTTAGGACGTGCGCTACAAATACAATATCCGCGGTCACAGTACAAGCTGCAATTACAAAAGCCTGTAACAGTGACACGGTGAGGGACGATATGTTCACTCAAAGAAAATAGAGCAGGATAATGTGCGCTGCTGTGTATATCATTCGTAGAATTTCCTGCCCTAAACGTGTGACAGAGCATGTGTCATTTTTACATGCTAGAATCAGTCACTTAGAGCGTTTCGGCCACTTCCTATAAACGCTACCTGTATTTGTAATGCGATAGCTTCACAGGAAACGGTGACACTGACCACGTGACTAAAAGCTCTATGTAGTGCCATAGCGCATTCAAATGCAGTTTATAGTGACAGAATAGTTATGAAGCAAGCGAGCTCTTTTCGGTGTCCCTCGTCTGGGGGTTCTTCAGTATGCCAGTTGAATTGAGTTTGAGAAAGTGGAAAAAAAATCGAATTCGTCAGCTGGCGAATTCTGCCACTCCCATAAAGAACCCCTAAATGGATGAACCTCACAGAAAGGAAAAAGAAAGATGAAATGATAAAGAGGGAAAACATCACTCCTTCCGGTCACCGAACTGTATGCGCACATACGTGGCTGCATCCCCTAGAAGTGAGAGGAATTGCGAGAAACTAAGTAAACGTATTTTTATTCGCGATGTATTAATTTTCGCGAATCGCGCAATCTGTCATTTGCGAAGTTTTTCACGAGTATGTAATTTCGCGATTCCGGGGCTCTTTCCTTCCGCGCGATGAACGTCAAGCTGTGCTCGCTGTGTACAATTTTTCGGGATATTTTAGCGACCGCGAAATTCACGAAAATGAACACAACGCGAATAAAAATACGTTTATAGTATAACAGGAACGAGGAACTCGATGGCACATACCTAGAACGCGGTCCTGAATGCAGATTCGGTATCACTACGCACTATGAAGTTGACAAGTGCTGAAGAGAGATGCAGCGTTACCAGCATTTAAATGCGTTATCCACAATGCATAACGCTGCAGGAACATTTATTCTCATCAGTTGAGCGTTTCGGCGCAATGAGGTCTGGTTCAAAACGGTTCGCAAAACGGCTTCAATTGCTCTGATAAAAGACCATCTTTGTAGCATCCAAGGTGTTTTGTTTTTAATTTCGGGTTAGCGCCGCGAAGCAACCGTGGCTATGAGCGGCGTACAGACGTGGATAGATGGAGAGAGCACAGCAGGAAGGAATGGGGGACAAGGGGGTTAGTATGCGTCCTGGACCGACTTCAGGGGGAACTGTGCTGACATTCGTCTGGAAAGTCTTCGGAAAACTCAGGGAAAACCTCAGACAGCACAGCCGGTGACAGGCATCCAAGGTGTAACTATTAAAATGGATCTGAACCAGTTTGCTCTTCTCTCAAGACCCGAATCTGCCTGTAAGGCATAATTCCAAATCCACTCCCACACAGTAAGCTGCGCGTATTGGTTACATGTAGAGGTTATATTTTTTGTTGGCTACCGAAATGCAGGGATAAACGTGTATTGGTTTTTTATGCGATCGATGACAACAATTATACATCGAAAGTCACCGGAATGAGCACTTCAAATTACTTGTTATTGTTTCCTGTCGTTCCATGTTGAACTGCACTAAATTGTTGCAGAGCAGTGTTGCAGCGAAACGAACGGTGTACGACGTTGCCTGCACCCCCCTTTTTTTTACTAGAAGTCCAGGGTTTTAGCAGGTGCCACTCTCACGAAAAGATGTAAACACAGCTTTAAGTCCACTGTATGCACAGAAAACGTCGGTTTCGTTTATTGCCAACTGCCACCGAGTGTCTTCAACGTTAAAATATTACCACAGAAGTGCGGCCACCTATTTGTGGTGAGCCAATTTGACACTGATTTATGTTTTCACACCGAATTTCTTAAAAATTAAACACTGGAAACTCTAGTTACATGTAGACCCAGCCAGAATCAGTCTTGTCCGTTCGACAACTGCATATTGCGAAAGCACATATGCGTGAGTAAGCGTCTGGTGTCATGGCAGTTTGTCTTTTACTCTGTTTATGCTGGTCGTGCACCAAGGAATATATAACGCTACGACCAGATGCGTTGAAGAGTGGCACCATCTGCGACAGCCTACATCGCATTTCTTCTAGCCCGATCTCCCCCTGGTACAATATTGGACATTTTGCTTGTCCCTCGTCGAAGAGCATGGAGCAACAGCGAAAGGGAAGGAGCTTTCTGTTAGTTCTGCCTCGCGAATTGCCCAGTTTCGTAATCAATCTCCTCCTTTATGAAACAAGACAAGTTCCCCATTTCCTTAGTGTGCAGCACTGTCAGCAGCATGATGCCTTGTAAAGAGAAGATGAATTTTGTAGTTTTTACGTTGACTGATTGACAAAGAAATCTATGGACATTAGAGTGAGGACATTATGGACAGAGAGCTACTCGAGATTTTTGTATTTGTATTTTTATAAATGGTAACATACTAATAAGATGATAAAAAACGAAGGCAATGTGACTAATAGACTAATGAACACATTTTAATGTCATTTCTTATCGTATTAAGTTAGTTTTATTAGCGAATCTTACACACGAGCCACACGGGTACAAAAAATTACATTATCGTCTAATGACATTCGGTTCTCGAGTGACATTAGTTAGGGAGCTCGCGCCGCACGACATTTTTTAATGACACTATAGAACACTGTTCAAGCTCTCCTTCGAGCTCACTTACTATAGTCTGTCACATTCAAGGGTTTTAGCGCCTGTATATGCTCTAGTTCGTGTATGCTCTAGTCATATAAATATGGTAATTTTGCGGAGTCCGTTATGTTTGCTGTTGTCTTTCTTTTCTGCTTTTCATTTGTGACAGATGATTGTAAAAGTTATTTCGACACACGGGCTCTTTCACCTTCCTGGCGTTCGCTCGTGGATCTCTTTTATGACCACCTATCAACGGCAACCAACGAAGGTAGTGTTTCTTCGCAATTAAAACCATTTGTATAATGCCTGCTGGTGTTTACTGTCGCCACAGAAACTGACTGAACGGTTATGATGTCATATCAGCGTGCGGCGTGTGTGTCAAGGAAGGAAAGACGGAGAGAGAGAGAGAGAATGAAAAGTAAAAATGGAGACGTGAAGAATTCTGAATTAGACCCTGAATTACGGACACATAGTTTCCCCCTGTGCTTTTCTTAAGATTAACAAATTCAAATGTAGTCGACGTTGACCTCAGACGTCTTGAAAAAAGAAAAAGAAAGTACCAAGCAACGAAGTCATCAGAGCTGGAGCTAACGATATCATGGTGATGATGATACAACAAAGAAAAGCGTGGATATGTCGGACCCTACGCGGCCTATATTGGTGACACTACATAATTATTTCTCCGCAAACCATGCATGCATTTTTCTAAATTGCGCTATAGATTTCATTATACCTTTCTTATGGGAAAATTTTAAGGCTCGTGGATAATTCTGAGCGCTACTTATGGTATTTCAGAACGCAATTTTCGGCACGCACCTTTTAAAATGGCGATCCCCCGATTTTTTTTTTTTTTTTTAGTTTTTCGCTGCGACGACGTGACGTAGTGGGATTCCACAGCACGTGCCTTGTGACGTACACACTCTAAAAACTTAAACTCACCGCATAGCACGTTCTGCGCCAACCATTGGCACGAATGATAAGGTTATCGCTTCTGATTCGAAGAGAGAAGGAGGCGTACGCTTTTTTGTGTCAATTTGGATGTATGATAATTGACACAAAAAGGCGTACGCCTCCCTCTCTGCCCGAATCAGAACCGATAGCCCTATCATTCGTGCCAATGGTTGGCAGAGAGCGTGCTATGCGGTGAAGTTCAGTTTTTAGAGTGCAGCAGCACAGCTCAAACATGCGCAAGCGGCGCGTGAGCTGAGAAGAAAGAAACAAAGAAAAAAAAAACGCACGACGACCATTCCACGTCACGTGAGAGTCGTTTCTGCTGTCCGCGGCCGCTTTCTCCGACTGTTTTTGTAAATTTGATTGCGCAGCTATAACACACCGTAGAGCGAAAAACACTTTGCATGGTGAGTCCTAATGAATAGCTTGACAGATGAGGCATGGTTTCGAGCCACACTAAATGTTACCTCATTGCTCCCTTAAGCGTTCGTCGTACGCCACTTTCATTCGATACGAGCTGGAATTCACTTTCTGTATAATGACACCATTACCAATCCTTTCTATCAGAAGCGAATAAGCCTTTTCAAAACCTTGCAGTTTGCTTTATTGCCCGCGATTACTCCTTTACCACTAGTGATATAGCTCTTGAATCCGCCCTTGACTCGAAAACCTTAGAACACCACAAAACGTCGCAAACTCTTTTCTTGTTCCATGGACTCCATCATTCTGTCGCACCGCATGCAGAACACATCTGCCCGGTACATTATGCGTGCCACTGTTTGGATCACTCTCATAAGTGCGAGCCGATCTCACTATACGTACTCACACATTTCTCTTCTGTTTCCTCACGCGTGCCATCAAATCATGGGACTCATTGCCCGTATGTGTGATTTTGTCTTTGCTTTCTGTTTCGCACTGACTTTGCATGGTTATGTTGATTGTTTCTAATTCCCCTGTTGTGTGTGAGAGAGGGGTGGGCTATGAAAGTTTATTAAATGAAAGAGGAAAAGTCAGCCAGACAAAGGTCTGGTCTGCTGTTGTGATTGTGCCCTGTTCCCAGCCACATCAACTTACACTGCTATTAGTATATGTGGGCATTTAGTTACTACAGTCCTGTTTTGCTTTTCGTTCTATTTTTGTAAGTGTCCACCCCCGCATGTAACGAGACGTGGCCGATGGGTTTTCGACAATAAATAAATAAATTTATCACACTCTACGGGGCCGCCCTTATATAGGGAGATTACTTTGCGTTTCGCTATTATCACTCCGTATCTCTATGTTGCAATCAAGGCAACCTGCGTAACTTAGGCTCGGTTTCACTAACGCTGGTTAACTATGAACCGAGATCAAGCGTTGCTAAAACTTGACGCTAACGCTCAATTCTGTTTTGCAAACGCTGGTTGGTGACGTTATGATGACGTTTCAGTAACAATACTCCCTTTTGTAAAGCACAGTGAAGAGTTCAAGTCTAATTAAGGGACCGTTGATCTCGGTTGAAGTGTTCATAGGTGTGAAACCGTGCCTTAGCGAAGCTTACACAACGCTAGAATTTTCGCACTGTTTCCGCTTGTGGACGGATTCGAAACGCGTTTGTTTCACGTAACACACAGCTTCAGTTGCCTTTATATCCCCCCCGCGAACCTTATGTACTCGTTATTGCTTTTCCAAACGTCCAGATTTTCGGTCTCTTGTGTAAAGAGAGGGGAAAAAAAAAAAAGAACGAGACGTTGAGAAAAGAATTGCACCTTGCTATATGGGGAAAATGTTTCAATTTCGGAGGCTTCTCGGTGGTTTCGAGGAAGAGCTTTTATTTTCTTTGCCCTTCGGTATAGATCCTCGGGGTGGAAAAAGCGGCTTTCGAAAATCCGGCTGCCGAAGAGGTGATAGCGTAAAATAGAGAGAGAGAGAGACAGAGAAATTCCTGGCTTGCCGAAGGATCTACACATTTAACCTCCATTTGCATTCCCCAGTTTGCCCTTCATAGGGTAACGCGTTAAAGTGTGTTTTTGCGCTCGTTGCTCTTAAGGGAAGACGGAAGACTTTTCTGGTTGGAAAGAAGAAACGAGAAGGATAAGATTTTCGCGCATTAGTGGTATTCGCACGAAGTTATTATTTGTTTTTTCTGTCATACATATAGCTTATTTTCGTGGAGCTTTTTATACAATGGTATTAAGCAAACGGCAGCGTAGTATTTCATCGTGCGGACCACACACTAGCGAGTTTTCAAAAGCTGTCGGAAGCGCATGAAAACCTTCGTCATGAAAGTTGGAAATAGTGGATTGTGAAACTGTATTAGCGGCGTCGTGACAAATAACTGCATCTTCGCAGGCCCGACAACAGAGCCGCACGACCACTGATGAAAAATGGAATGCAAAGACCACGCTCAAAGATGTCTCCACGATTGCTTTTATTGGGGCATAATTATACTATGCTGTTATTCGGCGCTTTGAACTTAGTATTCTCTGAGTACCCGTAGTACAGATACTTTCCTAACGACCCCTTGCGTACAAAGCTGCTCAAGTGGAAGATATCTCCCTGCTAGCAACATGATGTGATGACGTCAGACCCCGCGAGCATCAGCCATTGTGAGGAAATTTATCAAACGACGCCTGTACGTGACGCCGCGCCACGTACAGGCATCGCCACGCTTAACCGTAGCGCCTGAGCGCGTGGCCTTTTGCATGCCAGCGCCGCCTTACGTCGATGCTGGGGTGGAGACTCTAGGGCATGCTCTGGGGCCATTGCACATGAGCGCCTCCTTTCGACGGAATGAGCTTCTGGGGAATCGGGGTAGTAGGATGGATAAGCTGCTGTGTAGTATCACCTAACGCTCTCGCCCAACAGCGAACACCAACCGCGCGTGTGCGTTATCTACCATGCTATATCTAAATGCGGGTTTGCAGAAGGGCGAGCTTGAGGGCCACAATACTATAAAGAATTTTGAGCCCTATGCAAACACTGTAGGCTCACCCATGTTTGCCCTGAACGTTCTGTTCGCTATGAGATGTGTTATCACAGAAATTTTTGTTTCACGCTTCATGCTCTGCAGTGTTATCTCAGTGCCACCAAGCATCACTTCGTTGCCGGTACGCGCCTTGGGGGACAGGGTTGTGCACGCAGAATAGGTAGCTGATTAGGTGGTCCGTGCGTGGTTGCAGAGTCCCCGTCGTGAGAAGGCGATCTTGTACCAGGGCCCCCGAGTCTCCACCCCAGCTCGCCCCAGCATCGACATCGGCGGCGCTAGAATGCAAGCAGGCCACGCGCTCCCGCGCTACGGTTAAGCGTGGCGACGCCTGTACACAGCTATACGCACATTGCATAGCGTCCGTAAAGGACAGCTTGAACAGTTGTAATGCACACTGTCCTGTCGCAACAGTCCCTGTTCGGATACAATTTCGCTGACTGTTATAATCCTTGCTGTCTAGTAAATGCCACGAAATGAAGTCTGTTTTGAGCCACACCCCCTTATCCATATCCATTTAAAATAATGACGCAAACGTTGCACAACCTATAGCCATCCTTCCTCATGAAAACAGAGCATCGCATTTCAAGTCAAAGATCGCCTAGAAACACATCCTAGTTGGTAAAACTTGGAAAGACTCTCCTCTTAATCGAAGCACATACGTACTGCTCTCTCAGCGAAACTCCGACTGAAGGCTCGGTTTACGGCGGCATCTCTCAATCGCGACGCAGATATTCTTCCTGTTTATTCCTTTCTGTCGATCACTGTGTTTACTCTGTAATCCGAACACATCTTTTTTGGAGAGGCTTCAAGGTTCAAATTTCCCCCCTTCCCCCCCACGCGTCCGACTAATGGGGTATCATTTTTCCCCATCATAGTTCCCCTAATTTGAATGCTCCTGATGCACGCAAACAACATCCCGAATTCGCTAACGCAGTGAAATAATGCCGAGCGCATGTAACGTTGCGTGGATCAAAATGTTTGTCTTCTACCCCTATCATGCGGTGCGAGCTGTGGAGCGGATAACATGCGCGGATAATGAGCGCATTTCGAAACCCGTCTTTTCGAAGAGATTTCACATCGCGTGTTTTTACCAGAGTCAACTCGGAACAACGCATCCAAAAGCATCACACGAACGTGAGCATCTTTCAAACAGGAGAAAGAGTTGCCCGATCAGTATGTAGAGAAATAAAGGGCGGGTTGGTGATCCATTCTAAAAGCGATAAAAACCTCCGGCGCGACGGGACAACGAAAGGGATAAAGGACGAGAGAAACACAGCACAGTGCTGTGTTTGTCTCGTCCTTTGTCCCTTTCGTTTTCCCCACGCACTGTTTTTTTTTTTTTTTTTTTTGCGCTATCAGTAATTAGAGTTTGTGTTCGAAGGTGAACGGAGGGACCATGTACACAAATATTTTTGTCAAACTTTCGTCACGCGTGCCAATTTGGAGTAGCCCGCTCCTGTGTTGTTGGAGGCAGCAGCTCCACATTTCCCCTTTATCCCTAACCTGACCTGACCTGACCTAACTTAACCGAACTACTGACCATCCGTGAACATTCTTACATGAACTCATTATCGTTTCAACTTGCTCCTTGCGGCATTCACTGATGGTTGTTGAACTCTGCACCAGGACAGCGGCAGCCAAGTATAATTAGAAGCATGACTGAGCCGAAGTATCAAGCTCTCCGCATGAAATGAAATAAAACGCAAACAAACACAGAGGTTCAAGAATATTGGCCCCAAGTTAATCGATGTCACCACCTAGAAAATCTCAGGACACATTTTGGACGCGGTAGAGCATATTGTTAGTGTGTTAGTATCGAACCATTACAATCAGCAAGATGATTTTTTACAGAGAGATACTTCGGATATATTGTGGAGCCTATGTCTGGACGTTGCGCAGGATCCCAGTTATTGCTACCCCCGCCCCCCTCCCCAGCTACATGTGTCGCGTTATACAGGCTGTTTTTTCCCTGAAAAGCGTTTTTTTTTTAAAGATATTCAATTCAATTTATATTTCTATGGTACCCATGAGCAACAACAACACCAACAACAATAAATGATGGAGGAGTGGCGATGACATGTGATAAGAACCGTGTACAGTCATGTCTCGATTATCCGGACACCTCGGAAGTGGTCCGGTTTCGTCCGGATAACGAATTTCCGGATAACCGAACCAAGCAAACTTCCGGGGAAACCTGAAAATTTGGGAGACCTCTTAATAGCTCCAGACAAGGAAACAAGTAAAAGATCGTTACTTCAGAAATTCATGCGAAGTGAGATGCTTGAAATTAGTAGGCACGCGTGTGACAGAATCTTGGTAACAACCACGGGGGGGGGGGGGGGATCACACGCTGCATCACCCTGCTGTTCAAAGAAGAGTAATGTAATGTCAACGAAGTAATGTCAGCAGAAAGTTGGTCCAGCATACATGTTTTTGTCTTTTTGCAAATATCTCTGGCATAGGCCAAAAGACGATGCTTTCCTTGCAAACAAACAAACAAACAAACGATGCTTTCGGACTGCATGGACATCGACGTTCACATGTGGATTGCTTGCGCCCGGTTGGAACAGGGCACCTCTTCCGCTTATCGTGTGTCCGCACACACCAAAAAGGGAGTGATCTCTGAAGAAAGGGAAGTCAAACAGTATACAGAATGCCACGGTGAGATGTGACCCTTTTCCGGAGTAGTGAGAATACAGCACATGCCAGGGACAGAGGAGGTTGACACTTCTCCGGATAAGCGAATCAGAAAGACCTTTGTCCTGGAAGGATCGTTCCCCGTACTTGCTGTCCGGATACGGATAATGAATCCCGGATAACCGAGGAAAAATCCAATGGCAGCAGGTTCATTCCCGGTGATATAGTCCGGATAACGAGTTTTCCGGATATCTGAACTCCGGATAAGCGAGACATGACTGTATATAGTCCGAATAAATGATGAGAGTTATGAGAGCATCATGGATGCCGTTTCTGCAGCTGAGTTATACGGTATAAAGCCGACATCATGTCGAAGAAAGTATGAAACTGCTGGATGATTAATTACATAAAAATCATTTCGCAACTTCCCAATTAGGGGGCTTTCGTGCAAAAGTGAAAGAACAGAATGGGAGATAATTCTCGTTCAAAGACATTCCATTTTATAATATCCTGAAGCTAGCACGCGCGTTCAAAATATCCGTCGTCGGATTTTGATATGGAAATGAGCCGAAACCGAGAGCGCATTGCAAAATTCGGCGATGGGTATTTCAACGCACGTGACCATTTCAGGATAAGAAAAAAATGAATTGCTCTCTACGATGACTGTATCCCAGTCTACTGTCTTACTTATTCCCGAAACCCTAATGCAAGAGTTAAATATTGAATTTCAGGTATTTAGTCGTGTAGTAGTTACACACATCCTTCGAGAGCATCATAGTTTCTAGAAGTCTAAAAAAAGTCGAAGTCTAAAAAAAATTCGCCCTCTATATCCTGCTTGATATTGGTCGATCTAGATTGGGAGATAGAACTGGTTGTACTATGTATCGGATGGGTGCATCAATATGAAGGTGGCCACTGAATACACAGAGAGACGAAATTCGTCGAGATAGTAGCGATTACCACACTGTCCAGCAACGCTCTAGCAAGAAGAAAAAAGAGTAATTTCGGTCCGTTCGGAGAGTATAGAAACACTGCCACAAGAACCATTACTCCCTTTCGGGGCTAAATGCATGGAAGTTTATGCGAAGTTCGATTACTATCTTAAATGCAGGGGAGTAATTGCAATCGAGGGAATGGAAGCTGTAATTGTTTCTTTCTTACTCAATTTACTCTGTCTATTCATTTTGTTCCTCTCTCTCCCTTTTCCTTTAATTCAGTGGTGTACAGACAACGCGACAATGCTATCAGGCGGTTCTCAGTGGTCTTGCTACCTTCTGCGTATTTCTGACAGAGACGTTGGAAAATGATACCCGCGTTCTTTTATAGAAGAAAGTATCACAGAGTTGTAGGCCAAATGACACGTTACCTTCAGTATTCGTACAAATAAGATAAAACGCATATAAAAGCTTGAAACAGAGTTCACTAGCCTGAGGCTTCGACTTCACGCTCGCTGTACGTGGAGTCCGTCGGTTGTAGCCCTCAAGTCGACCTAGATGCTAGTATTTTCCTATTATTGGTCAGACACAGGTTTTACAGCTGTGCTCTCATATTTTGGATATCGATGAACCGTATCTTCAGCAGAAGCGGAGTTGTAAGGGGAATGAAACAACAAAAACAAATAAATCGTGACTGTGACATCGGATGATTCACCGCTGGTGAGCAGTACACTACCCCATTACACGTGAGACATTATTGATGTAAGATGTGAGAAAGAAGTTAAATGAGCTACGTACAAGAGGTTTTGAAACAATGCATGGAAGGGCGTACAGCTTCTAGTATATTGTCCATAAACATGTACGCTTAAAAGATGCCGGGGACAATTGTAAAACCCGTGTCTGAACAACAGTACAAAAATACTGGCATCCAGGTGTGCAGCGAATTATATCGCTTATTCTGGTCCTCATTGAACTTGCACATTTTATTGTCCATTAACACATGAAAAAAAAAGACTATGTCTTCCAATTTGAATAAATCGGAAGGGCGAATGATAATACTCGGTCGGCAGTGATGTGTTTCATGGGCTATCCGGAAGCACGTCCCTATATTTCTGGGAGCGCAGGAGCCTGCGGGACCATTTGTTCCGGCCACGCAACCAGAGACCATTTGTTCCGTGACCATATTTCCCGTGACCATTTTTTTTCTGTTTGTGACCAAAAAGAAAACCGTTGCACACCGGTTCACTTCGTGCTGTATAGGCAAATGCAAAACGGTCAGCTCGTATGCTCACGCGATTCGTTCTCGTTAACATTTTTACCTCGCGCCTCTTTCTTCATGAAGATTCCTTCTAAAGGCTAAAGCAACTTGAGAGAATCGACTAGCTGGGTGCGTAGAGTTCTTCCGGCATTTGGTTTTCGCGTTTTAGAGGCACCCACATTTTCTCCTTCGTAAATCCTCACGAGAGGCGCGTCTGCAACCATATCTTCGTTGGGCGTGCCCCCACTTGAGCCCCACTTGAGAATCACACACGCGTTCAAAATGGTGTCTTTTTCTTCACTTTTTGTTTACTGACATCATTTTTTTCAAATGCGATGGCATTTATTTGCGAACCCTTCCAGATTTCTTGAGGCTAGGTATGTCGCAACGTAAGCCCTGCACACACCGGTTGCCGCTTTGGGATCATGTGTTCAAACACGCGGCTACAAAACTGCCGTAAACACATCAGCTCCACGCAGCAGATAAACGAATAGCAAGAAACATATAGCAAGAAAAACAGAACACGCATGATGGTGTCGTCCTCGAAGCAGTGCAATTCGCTCTATTGTGCTTTAATTGTGTCCGGGCACAGTGTAAACATTGTAAAGTTGCAAATAATGTTTCTTCGCTTGAAAAAAAAAGAAAGCTCCCGAGACCCACTGGCTACGGTTCCGGTATTTCACGCCGAGACTCGGGTCTGAATCCGGGGCGGCGGCTGTTTTTTCATGGATTTACTTCAGAATTTTCGTGTCGGCACAGTTCACTGTGAAGTCGGCTCAGGACGCACGATCCCCCCTGCATAGCCGTGACGTTGCCCGCATGATCGTGGCAGACTACGGCAAGCGGTTTCACCACCGACGCCGTAAACATTAGCTCCCGTAGCCTTGTGGCTACGATTACGGCGTTCCACGCAGAGACCGGGATGTGACACGGGTTCGAATACGGGCGCCGGCTGTGCTGCCTGGATGTTTTCTCTGAGTTGTTCTGAGACGCGCTTTAAGACAAATGTCGACATAGTTCCCTGTGAAGTCGATCCAGGACTCATGATCCCGCCCTGCCGCCATAAACCGTGACGTTGCCAGCTTGAGCGTGGCCCACTACGGGAAGTAGTTCCATCACTTCCATCGCCGCCGCGAGAGAGGGCGAACTTCAGATGTCACACCGTGTAGGCAACGGCGGAAGGAGGAACTTCTCCAGGTTAGGTGTAGCGTGTCGAGGCACGACAACAATTGCATGCGAGTGCAAGAGAGACTCAGAGCAACGCGAAGCACATTTCTGTAAGATGCGACAAGCTAAGCGGGCGAGAATGCCTCGCCAAAAAAACGAAGAGCACCAACTCCATCTACAATGAAACTGGATACGCGCTAGACAAACAAACAAAAGGCAGCTCACTATACTCTCGAGATTTCCGAAAATATGGTACAACGTGCCAGGGTCTGGTGACGGCTGTCTGAGAGCCCCATCATCATCCCCTCATCCTTTCGCAATGCACAATAGGCTAGTGTACCGCCTCAGCGGCGGTGAATCGCCCACCCCATCATCATCCAATGTATGAGTGTGTGTGTGCCAGGGAGAACGACAACATAGTCATAGGGGCCCTTAACGTGCTGAGTCTCAACGTACACTTTAATACCGACATAGCGACTGGCACGGTACAGGCCAAGGGCAACATCCTCGCCCTCTCGGAGACCTTGACCAACGTACCGCTACATATGGAAGGCTGCTGATACGTTTCTCATGCCAAGAGATAAGTCGACTGAAGTGCGGGTGCCGCCATCTACTCAAGAAATGAAAAAACTATCTTAGCGATCAATATAGTTGCTATCAAAGTAGACGAGGTAGAACACGCCCTAGCCGCCGCAGATGAAGTTGCTGCCATACGCATCGTAGGGAGGGGAAGGGGGATTATGTTTAGGGAAAGTGCGGTCAGCCTGCTGGGTGGCGGCGGTCCGGAGCAGTCTGGGTAGGAGCAAGGGTGAAAGAGAGACGGGAAAAGTGATGGTGGTACAGGAGAGGGAGAAGTGTGCAGTCCCTCTTGTTCTGGGAATCAGGTTGTCGTTGAGAACCACCCACTACGGAAAACACACGAGCGCCCCTCAGTAGCCTTCATTCTGTACTACGGTAACTGTCAGGATGATTAGCGACGTTACCCGCACCTATGCGTCGTAGAAGTGTACTAAAGGATGCCCCGCCCTCATCGTGCTTGTATACCGTACACCGTGATACCCTAAAAGGCAGAGTTCGAGGTAACTCGTTACAAGTAACTCGTTACTGTAACTAAGTTCCTTTTTTTGGTAACTTGTAACTTAACTCGGTACTTTTGCGCCGTGGTAACTTTCAGGGGAACTCGTTCCTTTTTCGGGTAACTTTGCCAAAGTAAGTTAAGTTCCAAGTTACTTTTAACTCGCTTTTCACTCACGTCCACATATTTTCTTGCTACTTCCATTTATGTCGTTTGCGTTTGCGTTTTTGTTTTCGCTAACTGGAACTGACTAGAGTCCCTCTCACATATTTCTTTCTCCAATTACGTTTACGTTTCTATTATTTTTACTTAGTCACCCTAGCATGAAGCATTAAGCGCTATGACGTAGCCGACATCCGTATTGACGGGAACCATACCACTCTGTTTTTCTTTTCTCTTCCTTTTTTTTTCTAGTATACAGAAAAGTATGGCGTCGTGTGCGCTTTTGATTTGGTAAAATGTGTTTTTCGTTTCTTAAGCAACCCGTCTTCCGTCCGTCTTTTCGTTTTATCCTGGATGTAACGCTTATTAACCGTTCTACGACTGACACCATATCCCTGTTACGAGGAAATTAATTAAACGCTTATGAGCACGCATATACACACGCATTGTACGGCACCGTTTGTGCATGGACACCATTTACAATTCTCATGTGATTCTCAATCATGTGATTATATGTGCAATGTATAATAACGATGTGCACGCAACGCGTCTTTTGGCAAGGTGCATGGTTATTAACGACAACAAAGAGAATATGCACGCTTGTTATTAGCAACATCTAGCCAACTACACGAAACGAATGCGCCCCGACTTCACGGATCAACACGCCATCCCTGCACCTGCCACATTTTGCTGCGGATTCGTCAAGTCTCAACCCTTCACAACATTTCCGCACTGCCACTACATTTGTATATATCGACTTGCTGCACACCGACAGTCACCAGGGAGACATGAGTCCAAACACACGTTTCAAAACAAACCAAGCACTTCGCCAGCAAACAGGCACAGGGGCAACAACAGAGGGGGAAGCGCTTCCTCGGAATTAGTTCGATCCATTAAATTCAACGCGCAAAGGGAAAAGCGAAGGCGCCTCAGTTTACTTTGGGAAGGAACACAAACTGAAACTACCTAGGGTGGGTGCAACTTAACGCGGACGCCGCCCGCCAAGCCATCGACTAGGGATTTGCGCCCTAATTTCGAGGAGTTTGTCTTCGCTGTGCCTTAAGCATGTTAGTAGGGCTTTTCCGCAATAGCAGGCAATGAAGGGTACAGTTTATACGCGCAGGAAGAAATTGAAGCAGGTGTCTGGTGTGGAAAACCAGTTTGTTTTTGGTCCAATGAGTTGTAAAAGGCGCTCTGCGGTTTGCTGGGGCGCTGTTGGAAGTTTAGGCTTTGCTTCCTCAAGCCAGGTTAGGAGAAGCGCTTTGCTTTGTGATGTATTCTGTAGGGAATAAGCGTCGAAAAGTATATACCGTTGCGATGGAGCCGGTTAAAGTGATATCGCGTAATAAAAGTCAGGTTCGCCTCAGCGGCGGTGAACCGCCCACCTCATTATCATCCAATGTGTGTGTATGTGTGTGTCAGGTTCGCCTCCGTGAAAGTTGTATTTCTGCTACAGGCGAATACAGTCCCTTTCTTATCGAGTGGAATGTCTTGTGATTGTGTTGGTGAAAATGATTCAGGATAAGACAACGAAATCTGAACCGTTGATTTCCTTCGTTTGTGTCTCTTCCCAAGCAGCACAATGTACCGAAAGTCGAGTGCAATGGGGGTGGACGGGTAGGTGGAAGGCCTTGAACCGACTCGTGAGACTAAAGAACATTGATAAGACACATACCGTCCACCCCTATTGCACTCGACTTTCAGTGCATTGTGCTGCTTGGGTTATAGCGAATTCAGCTGGTCGTTTCCGCTCATCATCCATGATAACAGCACGCTATCTCACTTATAGGGACCGACAGAACTCCCGGCGCTGTTTACCAGTCGCCTTGAGAAGGAATACAGAAGCGACTGTTCCTAATCTTCCGTCGGCCCCGTGCGTGAATCAGGCAGGATGAACACGAAAGATCTGATCAAAAGCCACTGATAAAACCGATCCAAAGAGCGCTCTGGTGCACCGCTCCGCGCAAGAAATATGTAAACCGAAACAGTTTCGGGTAAACCGAAACTGATTAATTACTCGAAATAAACCACTAAGTGTCGACACGTTTTTTTTTAATATTTATCGCAGAAGGTCCCGATACATAAAACAGAGGTTACGTAAGCGTGCGACATAAAATTTAACAGTTAGGATGTTTATTTAATTAATGAGCGTATGCAAATGAGCCGCTCACTACTCAGTTCATGGCCGATGTCCCAAGGACATTTACCAAAAAGAAATTTCTTCGATAGCGCCACCTGTCCACGAATTATTCAGCCGGGTGACCTTTGTGAAACACCTGGTATACGTTTCGCTATGATACGTAGGCTTACTTATCCAACGTAATATGCTTCTTTCAGCTTTCTAAAAAACCTCTACGAGTATCTATCACGTGTAGCGCAGGTGTGACGTCCAGTTAGAAGCGATATACTTCCCTTCCCAGATACTCTTCCCTTCAACATGTTATTTGGCAAATGTAAGAACGGTGTCTTCCAATCCCGCAATATGATAAATACGGTTCAGCTCATTCATAAATTGTACTTTGTGGCTTTTTCAGGTTGGCTCTGTGTTCGGACGACCTGTACACCCTTCCACGTCTGCGAAAGCCGAAAGACCGCTAACAGAGAAATCCATCTGTCACACACTTTCATTTCTGTCACTTAATCCCCCCCCCCCCCCGGAGCTGTCTGTCGAAATTACTCATAGTGTGGTTGGTGGGGATGCAACTGCTCGCCGTAGTCTTACCACTCTCAGACGGGCAACATCACGACTATCGCAGGGGGATCGTGCGTCCTAGGCTGACCTCGCAGAGAACTGTGCCGACATTTGTCTCAAAGTGTCTGAAGGTGCCAGGGAAAACACCCATAGAGTACAGCCGGCACCCGAATTCGAACCGTGGTCAAACTTCTCATACTCCGCAATGAAAAAAAAAAAAAAAAAAATCAACGAATAAAGGATTCGAGCAAGTCTGAGCAGGTGATTCCAAGTTTTCATAGCGCGCATTTGAATATTTATGAGCCATATAAATTGTACAGGTTTAATGAGCTGTACGTATTAGCGAGTTCTAGTAGATCGGAGCAGTGTTCACGACAGCGGTACCGAAAACATTATAAGCCAATCACTTTAATCCTTTTAGTTGGCTAATGTCACACTGCCTCTTCTTTGACTTGAGCGCGCCCTTTCTCTTATCGTTTTCGGAGAGAGCTACGTTGGGGTTGGGGGGAGAGAGCTACGTTGGGGTTGAGCTACTAGAGAGGGTTACGTTGGGTAGACAAGCGGTCTGCCTGCCTATATGATGTTGGCATGTTGCTCGGCCGCGGGGGAGGGGGAAAAGGGAGGGAGGGGAAGGGGAGTGCTTCGGCCCCACTAAAAGTCGCTGCAGTTTTCGTGAACCGTTTGTAATATCACCAGAACGTCACCTACTAAAACCTCTTGCAGCATGCGTTACTCAGAATCCTATCCGCTGATTGGGTGCGACCAGATACGATACTTGGACGGTCACGTTATTAACCGTCTACTCTGTCTATTAAGTTAAACGTGAGCGGGAACAGTGCTTACGGCTGTCCAATGAATCGAACGCAAACCATAGAGGTCCTTCTTGTGGGTCAGCTGTCCGTTGCATCTGAATAATATTCGCGCATCCAGCGTGTGCTGCGCACGCAAGCCAACAACAACAAAAAAAAAAATCACAACCAAGACCAAGGAAAAAAAAAAACTGACAACTTCATGTATACCATAACGTTGTACACGATGAAACACGCTCGAGATACACTGTCAAAAAAAGCAGGGGTGATTTTAGTCCTTTTAGAAACTGCATTACCGCAACCATTCGTCTCTTTCGGCACTAAATGTACGGAAGTTTACGCGACGTTTACGGGCTCCTCTCTCGTACACTGAAGCAAACGAAACTTGCCAAACAAGAATGTCACCACGAAGGAGAATAAAGCATACTGGAGAGCAAGACAAACTCACTAGACCGTCGTTGTTTTCTATCGACGCAAGGTGATACGAAAAGTGCTGCCTAGACGGCGCAGTGTTTCGCGTAACAAGAACCAGCAGCTTATTTTCGCTAATCTTGTTACGAACATCGGGGACAAGTTGGGCGTTAAGCACAAAGCCGGAGGCTGCGACGCAGGGGGTTCACGCCGCGGGTATAATGCGTGATACCAAAGTTTGTAGATGCCCTCCCGTCAATTGGAGACGTTTTTATGCTTTCGTAAATGGCTCTTCTACAGATACATTTTTCCAGGCGTGGAAACTTTCATAAGGAAATATCGAAATATCGATGAATTGATTACACCTTTTACACAACGACGTGTAATTGAATATATTTATGTCTAGCACGTGTAAGAACAAGGAAATCAATGTCAGTGTCATATTTTTATCCGCGTACCTCTCCATCTAAAAAACAGTCAAAATGCCGGGAACAGTCCTAAATACTACGTAAAATACACACCGGAACACACAACATTTAAAACACTTTAAAATGACGTTTCGGAATTCCTTCGGATTCCATCATCAGAATGGCATTCGAGCGCCTGCCCCAGCCTATTAAGTACTTAGGGGGCGCAGCAATCAGGCAGTGGTCCGGGGTGTTTGTTGATAGCTCCCTGTTTTTTTTTGTTTTGTTTTTTCATGTACCAGGATGCTAGTACATAAAAAAAAAGCACACAGGGCACAGGTCATTTTTAAGTGTTTCCAGTGTTGTGTGTGCTGGTGCGTATTTTAAGTAATAAATACCACTCGATCACTCGATAGAAATAGAGTAGGAACCTCTCCGACCTCCCTCTGATGTACGTCCCTTACATGTACCTGCTTTTTTGTCTGGCTGTTCTACAACGCCGCGTCCTCTCGTTTTAGCACCACACGGGTCTTGAGTTGCTTAATTTGCTTAATTCTGGCTGATATATCTCTCTTTTAAAATTTTATTACATACAAAGTATGGCGAAGCATAGACAACAAAGCCAAGAAGGCTTGATAAGCCCCTAGATCCTCAACATATTACACAACAATGCCAGATTACAACCGTACATAGTAAAGCGAACATGACAGCAAGAAGATATACCATACCCAACACTAGGAGAGCGAGAGAGAGAGTTTGTTGATGCTGCTATTTGTGAGGCCCAGAACGTTCATATCGTTGCACGCTATATCATTTAATAAGCAAGGTAGCTGATAAGAACCTTATCGAAATCAAACAAAGTTGTAAAGGGATACATGCTCACGTTTAAAAAAAAAATAAAAAATAGAGAGAGAAGAAATTTCTGTCTTAACAATTTCCAGTCAGATAGCCGAGGCGAAAGACTTGCGAGCGCTACGTTCTACGCATTCCGTTTCCCCCTCTGCTTTTCTACGTACTTCACTCTTCACGGGAACACCGCTGTTCCGGCTCCGCAAATTGCAACAAAGCCAGTGAAGAAAAGCGGGGGAATCTGTAACAAAAGCGATTTTTCTCATAGGAAATCGTTCGACGATGAATGCGAGCACTTAACAGTGTTCTTGAGCCGCGGGCTTCAATTTACGAAGAAAACACTCCATCCACGCATGACGAAGCACTAACGCAACGAGGCACGCTTCCGCCGCCAGTGCGGTTCTCCGACAATTTGCATACGGGATGCAACGATGCGTGTAAGAAGTTTATATGCATAATTGCAACGCAAACAAAATTACTGACTTTCAAACTGTTTTCCCTGTTGAAATGTGTTTTAATAGCTCCCAGCAGCTCACGCAACAGGAGCAACGGCAGCATATTCGCTTCTTTACCTTAGCATATGCAGCTTTAATGGGCAGCCAAACAGCTCGACGAACGCTCCCCAAGAACCCGTGGATGCAGTAAGGGGATAAGTGGACATATCCCCTTTTTAGTATTTTACTTTCACACGATTAAAAATCACCGAATCTACCATCAAGATAATTATTATTGCGATTCGGCGTTCCCCTGCTTTGATACTCGCCAAAAGCAGCGCCTATAGACATGCAGTTACAACAATTTCCGCTAGAAGGCGCCACCGATGCCAACTAAGAGCACACATCGAGATACATTTTGCATTCCTGCTTTAGCGGCAGTTCTGTGTTTAAAAAAAGAATATTGCTCGTAAAAAGGTGACAATTCCGTTACTGTTTTTCTTCTAAGCTTGTATTTCACGGTGCCTTTTCACACATGAAACGGACAAGCGCTCGTGTCGTCTACTTTGCGATGTTATCGTCTGTCTTGTAACACGCGCAGCGCTCACTTGTACTTCGTTGTCGTGATGGCAGAAGAAGACTTAGCCCGCCATAATGGAAGCGACTTTTTATTTTTGGTTTATCACAGCGTAGTGCCTATGACACTCGAAATGTTGTAACCAAGGGTCGTAAACCAAAGAGACACGTGAGCGTGCGGAAAAGAAACGCGAGAAAACTTCAAAGAAACAAGATACGCCTCTCAAATAACGAAAAACAAAAACAAAGTGGGAAAAGATGCACATGTTTCTTTTCGCGCGTGATATATTTTTATCTAGCACATTTCCCGGGGAGAAACGCAGGGTTTCTAAGTGTTATATATAAAAAAAGGAGATAAGTCTACATTTCGTTTGTTGCCCATTACCTCTAAAACCTATAATCCAGGTGCGATATCGTGCAACAGAAATTTAATACAGATAGATATACGTTTGGTCCTTCATTTAATCTTCTAAATCCCAGTTATGTGCACACGGCGTAGTGAAAACAAGAAAACATGGTTTGGCGTTTCTTCAACTCATCGATTATTGAATAAAAGAACATGGCTCACGATATCCAAATATGTCATTCTCTGATTTCTAGCGAGCGTATTTACCCATGATTATTCAAAAAGAGCATAATCCTCGCGACACTCTCCTTCGTTCTCGGAGAGCAGCTACATCACTCAACGTAGACATTCTCTACATTAGATCACATGTCTCGCACGTCTATCAAAGCTGCATACAGGGCACTGGATATAGGTGGAATTTCAGACTCGTAGTCAATGGCGGACCCCGTTAAAAGGTCCATGAAGAGATTTAAAAAATATATATGAGATCTCAGTGAAGAACGACTATGTTTGCCATATTGCATTCAACGCAGGCACAGTTCACAAAAAGTTAAAAAAAGAAAGGCAAAATAAATAAAAAGAAAGAAAATGCGTCGAGCGGTCGCCCCGCACCCCCTTCAAACGGTCTGACGTCACTTACACCCTTCGCTCACTCCAAGGTTGCACCAATCTAACCCGCCAGTGGCCAAGGTCGCCTGCTTTTGACGTCACAGCCAGTTTCTCAGTCGTGCGGTGGCAGTGGAGCAGTCGCCTCTTTTGGTCGTGTTGTTTAGTTAATATCGCCATTAATTTAACCAATGTTGGGGTGATATTCCACATCGTGACTGGATTAGCGGCTAGGAATGCATTATATATGCTTGCAGCGGTACGTGAGGGGAGAGATGGGTCGTTTACACAAAGAAAAAAAGACGGTCTGCCTGCTGGTGGGGTGCAGCGGGTTTGGGAACGTTGCGTTGACCTCGCGGAGCAATACATCACTTGAAAACATAGCGCGCATAGTCAGCAGTGGAATATTGCGGACTTCAGGTACGGTTTGGACTTGCTATCTTAGGGGATTTAATGAGGGCACGAAATGCATAAACAAGTTCACCTCAAATTACGTTACACGCTACATTATTTTCGTACTGATAATAATTCGAAACTTTGATTTAATTACGAAGCTACAACCAAAATTATACCGAACTCTTTCTTGCTTCCGCGCTAAGCAGAGAACGACAATTCAGCTCGTGCATCGGTGCTTGCAGTCCATGCTGCGCGTGCACGCGCGTGCCACGTCATGGAGCAGTCCCGGTGTAAAACGTAGTGCGCGTTGCGAAACGGATTGGTGTCGCTGTCCGAAGGGCGTGAAGATAAGTGTTGTCAGTGGAACATTCGCGAGAACTGTTTTGGGCTATATTTCAGTGAATCGGTATTGAAAAATTCAGCAGTGCGCATCATGCCGCGCATATACCCACTACGCACTATGATCGGACCCGTTCCAAATCCACAAGCCCACGATAGGCAGAGCCGTATATTAAAATGGAGTCTGGCCATTGGGAGGAGTCACAGACGACAATTCAGACGGCAGACGACAATTCCCGGCGTGCCTTACGCTCCCTAGGTGGCGCGTATCAAATTTGCACCAACAATTCACTATTTTTGCAGATTGCGAGTGGTATCCATTTCAATCCCATCCAATCCACTTGCCACCCAAAATGGCGCTGCCCATGTTGGATAGGGGGCAAAAAAAGTGAGGATAGGCTGATTGATAGCGCCCCATATTTCAAGACTTCATTGGTCGGAAAGCTGAAAAAGTGGGTGGAGCTTCAGGTATAGGCATGACCCATTAATGGCCAGACTCCCTTTTAATATACGGCTCTGACGATAGGTATGCGCGCGCTCCTCCTGCTGTCTCATTGTCGCCAACCTTTGCCTCCTGGGGACCCCATTGGTTGCCGCAAAAGACGGCTCTGTTCTCATACGTTGTTCTTCTAAACAAGAGCGTTGTGTGAACTAATTTCGTTTGAATTGCACCAATAGACCTCCCCATGTTATGTAAACATTTCAGCGGCTGAAGCGTCACAGTGGTGGGCGTCGGTCGCACGTAGAACTATTCGCGTGTGCTGGCGTATATTAATCACGTGTGTTTGTTTTGCCACCAGTAGGCAGATCACGTCACAATGACGTAGTTCTCGGGGAACTCTATTGAAACACGGACTTTCATTTGAGAGCAAGTTATTTTTGCATTTTACTGCCCCTTTAAGTGGAAAGATGCTTCCTATTTGCCTCACTTCCTCATATACTAATAAATTAATGTAAAAACGTCTCGCATTTTGACTGGTCCATGCGGCGCCACGTCCCAATGACGCGTGGCTATTGTCGGCAGAGCGGGGCATCAGCACGAAAGAGTGCTGCGAATATCGTGTCACTTTGGAGCCACTATGTACTTTCTTGCGCCAATAATTTTTGGGAAACGCTCCCCGTCGGCATCGTAGCACAGTGAAAAAAAAAAAAAAAAAAAGAGCGTGCGCGAGAGAGATGTTGATGTTGTTGATGAAGCAAAATAGAAGACAGAGAAATGTGCATCTTGTATGCCTGTTTAATGCAGTTTTAAGCGGCGTATGGAGTAGCTGGCATGTCGACCGAACCTACTTCCCCATTTGTTTCTTTCTTCTTTCATTCCTGCAGGGAGAGTTGATGAGGCCAAATGGACTTACAGTCCACGCTCTGCAGTGTAGTCGAACAAACCACGAGAAGCTAGAATTGCTGCATGCACATTTCTGTGTTTGGCGACTCCCTTCGACTTTCTTTGCTCAGCTAAACTTTGGTGCCCTTGAAGTTGTTTTGGTAGGTCGTTAAGGAATAGTGTAGTAGTGCGCACAAAAGTATTTTGTTGTTATGGGGAAATTTATTAAACACATAAGGGCACATATCTGAACACATTACAGTGATTCTACGACACTATTGTAGAATCAACGTGAATACTGCTTATAACTGTCTGCGTACATCTCGTTGAAGACAGGCGTCCTCAACGCAACTGCAGAATCGCGGATATAAGTTTTTAAAATCCTATATATTAATGCCGTGTCCTGCTGACTTTCAATTCGAGAACAAACAGAAGAGTACGGTCTCATGGTAGAACTGTTCGGATAATCGAGGTATTGCGTTTCTCAGCCGGATCCTACTGTTTCCTTCGTTTCCATATTTCTCTGCCATGACTCGCAGGCAAGGAAATCAAAGAAGTCGCAGTATGGAAATATGTCGCTTTACAACCAACCCCGAAGCAGTGTGGTGTGGACATATTTCAACTTTATTTTTTATCTCTTTCGTTTCGATTTCTCTCGCAGACTATTTCTTGCGGTGCAGATAGATGGGAAAATTAGGCACTCAATGGTGAAATGTCTTCGGGCATGACAACTTTTGCTATTTTTTCTTTTCGATACCTAAGTCAAGATAAATTCTCGGCACTGGAACATGCACTGGAGGGTATAGAGTCGACGCTCAAAGGCTCAGGTATGCGACTCCACTGTTCCTGGTCTTTTTCTTTCCGCGAAATATGTGTTCGCTTTATGCGAGGAGTCCGTCGGCGATTTCCATAAACGCATAAATAGAGTCGCGGACTGACATTCGTTGAGATGTGGAGGTATTTGGCCGCGTTTCCGTCTGATATTCTTTGGTGTCGGCTTGTTACAGTAAGGTGTTTTCGGAACAGAGCAGTGTTCTTCTGTTGTGCGTTATTATTGGGCTTCCGTGTTTTCGGCATTTATTCCTGGGGAGATTTGGCGGGTGTTTTGGGGCATTTTTGTGTGTTTTGTCAAATTCGGATGTTTTCGGCACTTTAAAAACGTTTGCGCCAAAAATAAATGCCGAAAAACGACAGCTATAATCACCAGGGTGAAGGACAATGGAGGGAGAACAGCTTGATAGAAGGAATTTCCTTTCCTTTGTTGGAGGATTCCACATGTACAGCTCCCGTCAACCTTAATAACAAGACGAAAAAAAAAATATGGTGTCGTTCCCGAGCGCGCGATTACAGCAACCCTTGGGGTCATGAGGAAATCTTAGTTGAACAAAATTATTCTGACACTTTAACGGGGGGATTTTGTTTATTTAACATTCCCCCAGTGCCCCGAGGGTGGCTATTATCGCGCTCGAAAATGAGACCGAATTTTTTCCAGCGTTATTATTAAGGTTGACGGGAGCTGTACTTGAACCCTCTTGACCGCCTAATCAAAGTGTTACAGAGGTCGTTTTGCCCCGAAACTAGAGGCTAGCAGCTCCGCAGAACGGTATTGCCCGTATTCCAACTGGAAACGAGGTGGAGGAGAAACGAAACTGTGATGAGGAAAAGTGCAACCGGGTACCGGCATTTTCGGCATGTAGCACCATATGCAAGAGTACAATTCGGAGCTTTTCCGAACATGCCGCATTTGGAAAAAAGGAAAATATTCGGTGGCTGTTTTCCGGCGTTCTCCCGCAAATTCCGAAAACGCGGTTAGTATGTATTATTTTGATGTGACACTAGCGCTCAATACATTGTGCATCTGTCATGCTATCTGCAGTTGCAGCAGTTTACACAGTCTTTGCAATACAAAGAAGTAAACAAGGCAAGTTTCTTTGCAATACAAAGAAGTAAACAAGGCAAGTTTTTGACGATGATGCGTGATAACAAATCTTGAGATAGGAGTCATCAAAACGAAGAAAATCGCAGGCAGTCAGGCTACGAGATATGCACGACCAATACGGTTTACTTTGCAGCTAGGTGTGTGATTGAACCCAACACAGCAAAAAATGCACACCCTAAGAAGAAGAGGACTAAGCTTACTCCCTTTGGGAACATCGATGTATTGCCACAACAATTAGTTCCTTTAGGGAATAAATGCATGCGAGACTACATGAATATAACACATATATAACGTAACACTTAAAAGTTGTCAGATACAAGTTGTCAAGAAGGAACCGCTGACTATTTCTTACTCTGCAGGCAGGAAATTGCTTAATTATATTGCGCTTTTCCATCAGAATCCCACAGAGCACAGCTACATCCTGCTCAATTCAGGGGACCTGTTGCCAACCTGGGAACTATTTGAAGTGGCGGGGAGAAAATTTGAGGGTCGGGGGACGAAAATGCGGAGTGATTGCAACCTAGGTGTCTAGAATGTGTAATTTATCCCCACTTGACTCCTTTCCTGTTAGAGCGTATCTTGGCCGGCGCGTGTCGCCGTACCTTCTCCGTCAATGTCATCGATGGCTCCAGCTGACAGCCCTATCGTTGTGTCTGTGGTCGGGGAGCCACACCGTAGCGTCACACGCAACCCATTGGACCTAACCTAACCTAATGGCAAATTCGGGTGGTCGGGACCTAGATCTTAACTTTCGGCCGTCATCATTCCTTCATCTGTTATCACATCATCTCATCTCATCCTCGCTACAGCCGTGACGCTGCCTACATAAGTGAGGCCAACAACGGCAAGCCGGATTTCGTCACCAGCACCACCAGCAGCGGATGGTCATCTCCTGGCAACATGGCCTAGCGCTCGGAAATTGCTAGGTCGGCACCTAGGTAGGTGCCAGGAACCTAGCGGTTTGTGTCACTTGGATCACGCTATGGGCATCGCGGTCGCTCGCCTTCGGGTTCCGTCGTTTGCTAACCCATGTGAACTTCGACCTTGCGGGCCAATCAGGGCCCTCGCCACCTTCGCGGTCCCGATGTGACGACACCGGACGTAGTTGGGCATTCCGCTGCCCGGTCGCTTCGAGGCCGGGCGGAGAAGTATACTAGCTGACATAATTCCTTGAGCTCGGAAAGCGCCACGAGAACACGAGAGATTGCTACGTTTTGACGAAGTGAACGTGATTGCTCGAAATCTGGCAACAAAATATGCCAGGAAATGACCATGCGAATTCGACATCAGTTACTTCCAAAGCATATCTGTTTTCGTCGCATCCTGCACACCACTTCTTTTGTGTGTGTGTGCGTGTGTGTTGAAAAGGGAGCGAGAGAAGTAGCGTTAGACCGTACGTCCCCCAGCACGAGTGCACCTGTCCGCCATGTCGCGCTCATAACTATTTTAGCAAACGTGAATGTCATCTGGCAGCGTTGCGTATAGGGCTGTTCTCCAGAACTTTTTAAGAACGTCAATTCATAGCGGGAAGTGACTACCGGAGTTTCAAGTGCCCTTGTCTGTGATGTGGTTGCGGTTAGTATTATTCGAGCCACTAATTCCAACCTCTCCGCGTATACTCATTTACATATCTCCCCTTTCTTTAGCCACAATAACTCTCTTCGCAATCACCTACACGTGGCTGTATGAATGTCAGGTGTGCATTGCGCGCCATTCGTATGTTTAAACTGTTATGAATACAGAATAACAGCAACCACGTGGTTAAATATTCCGCAGTTGTTTACGATATAAAAATAAAGCAGACAATGCAAGCTGTAAGCACCGTCGCCTGTTTAGGGAGCAACATGTTTGTGATACACGTCGGAATAGCATGTTTACTGTGATCCGGAACCGCGGAGACGTACTTTATGAATATTCATTCGGAAAATAACTGGCGTAAGGTGCACCACATCTCATCACCACTGCACATGCGCAGTTCATGGAAATGAATATATGACAGAAATCATAGTCCCGCTCTCCTTCTGTGTTATGCACGGTTATTGCTGAATAATTTAATAATATTTGGCCAGTGTCACTTTCGTATAGGAGCTCGTTCAAATGTGTTGAAAGGGAAACATCCCATGTCATCACCACTTCTACTTCATTTATTGTTGTTGTTGTTGCATGGAAAGGATATATCATTGTGCACAACAATACACTTTAGCGACAGATTCTAACGGAGCATTTCGGTAAACTTGTCCATCAATGAATATTCTTCTCAGCAACGCACTGGCCGTCTCAAACCGTGTACCGTGTGCAGTAGGTAACAACGCACGTTGCAGTTCGGAACGCAAAAATAATAGGCAAGCGAGCTGATGTGTACTTGACATCAGACGTGGACATCCTCACGAGGGCAGATGATGGCGAAGAGGCCCTCACCTCACCTCACGCACGTAGAGGTGAGGCGAAGAAATCTCCCGGAGCAATAAAGTGAGGTGAGGTGAGACGAGGAAAATTTTCGAAAAGGAGGTTGAGGTGAGTTGAGGTGAGGAATTTTTTAGAAGGACGTTGATGTGAGATGAGGTGAGGTGAGCAAAATGTTTCGACAAGGACGTTTAGGTGAGGTTAGGTGAGGAAAATTTTCGACAAGGAGGTTGAGGGGAGGTGAAGTGAGGAAAGTTTTTCGACAATGACGTTGAGGTGAGGTGAGGAACCATTGCTACTGACTGTACGTGTAGTGGATACTTGACAAAAGGGGCAAGGTAATGAATCTGAATAGTGGGTACTTGATGGGAATTGACGTTCCGAGGCTGGAACACATACAAAGGACAGGTACATCCAAGCCTCAAATGCCTAAGAAATGAATGGTGAAAGAAGGAAGTCACTGAAAGGGTTAGCCAGCTGTAGCAGCCACCTGTCCTACAGCTGGCTAACCTTTTCAGTTACTTCCTTCTTTCATCATTAGTGGGTACTTGTAACTTTTTGTCAGTAATCAACCAACGAAGCAGTAAAAAGCTGACTATGATAGGTTACCTACACCTACCCACTCCTAATAGACAGCGCAATAATTTGTGAAGTGAGAACTTTTTACCGAAACATGTTAAGGTGAGACAAGGCAAAAAATTATGAGACAAGTATGTTGAGATGAGATGAGGTGAAGATAATATAGACAGGTTGAGGTCAGGTGAGGAAAAATTGTTCTGGAAAATGTTGAGGTGAAGTGAGGTGAGGAAAGTAGTTTAAAAAAGAGGTTGAAGTGAGGTGACGAAAATTTTTCTGGAATATGGTGAGGTGAGGCAAGGAAAAACATCTGGGAAGAAAATTGAGGTGAGGGCAAAGATCGTGAAGGGCATTTGCCCACCTCTGCTTGAAGTTGGCAACATAGCCTAGGCTTGAGTAAAAAAAGGGGGAATGCCTTTTCTGTCTTGTGTGATTCGGTCTGTGTTCTGCCTCCATCTATTCGTCTTTTTACCCAATGTCGGGGATATGTAGCCAAAGTAGTCAGCATGATGAACTTTGATCAACCCTATTTATATCTGTACACCCCGAATACCGAATCGGAATAACGGCACCCAGAGCGTTAAAAAAAATATCTACGCAAACAAATAAAATGTTCACGTCGGGTGTGGATTAGTCGGTACGTGCCGAGTACATAGTAAGTCAGATGGACTCCAAATCCCACAATAATTGCGCAGCTTAAGCGTGCCTTACGAGGCACGGATTAGGCCTTTCCCTAAGGTGCACGAACGTGCGGCGACTATTTGCTCTCTTCCCCAGCACCTTTAGCTTTCTTTGTAATCACTACCGTTTTCTGGAGGACATAAGCCGCCCACTAATCCCTATATTTCGTGCAGGTGATTGTTGACCCGTTTGCGGATGTCGGAGAATATGGCGGGTATTTCGAAACGTTTACGTTCTCATCTTCCTGCCTTTAGCAATGCTCATGTCGTACGCCCGGTTACTAGGATGTGCGACGTAGCCACCCTAGCTATATTAGGGAGCTTTACGTGATCGTGAGTACACTACGTTTCCTTTGCCGATTCAGGTTTCCGTAACGTGGCGACATAAAAAGGGTTTTAGGAGAACAACGATGGTTTCACGCGCTGTGACTCCGTATCATGAGCATCACGTGATAGTAGTAAAAGACTTGGGGGAGCGATCAATTAAATTCATACGAGTTAAATGCCTCAGCATTAAGCACTCTCTTCAGGACATTTTTGGGCACCTTTATTCTGTTCTATTTCAGTTATATCAATACTCACTATTAACGATAATAGACATTTAGCATTTAACATTAGACATTTAACGTTATAGACTTTTTCTAACTAACTAACCGTTTTCCAAGGATATTTCGCACACTGCTTCACGTAGAAGGTATAAGTCGAAGTAAGAATGAATATTCTGTTCGGGGATATGCCGCTCATTCCTGGGACCCATCGCCCCTCATTGCTGTCAGCAGACATTACACTCGATGGAAGGGTAGCGAAAGGAGAGAAAAGGAACCCGTTTCAGCCTTGTGAGTCCGACGCTTTGTCTCTCTCGGACGCTGCTCTCTGATCGGCTGGTGGCGATAGGGAGTTTGGGTTGGGAAGCTTCTCTGGTTCCATAATACACCCAATTGTCATGGATGCATTCGCGCTCAGGATGTGCGGTGCATGTGTTTATTTTCACTTTCCCAATGTATTTGCTGGATCATAATTTCATCCGGTCAGCTAGTTAGTTAGTTAGTTGTACCCTGACATGCCGAGCGATCTGACTGAAGCGATATCGGGGCTCTTGGACGATAATAAGATAAAATGCCAGGAGATGTTTAAATAACGCTCGAAACTTGTGACCGAAGAATAACGAGGCAACTGGCAGTGATTTCAGTATAGTAAGTAAGTAGTATAGTGATGATTTATACTAGCGCTAAGAAGACATCTAAGTAGAAAATACCTGTGTTACTGTTGTGGGTGCAAGCAGTGACCTCTGACAAGCAACCCCTACAGTCGAACTAATCTCCTGCCAGAGCCTACACTGTTAAAACAGAACTTCACCGCATAGCACGCTCTTAGCCAACCATAATTCCGAATGATATCATTCTGTGCCTTGATTTGCTGAAAATGGGAGGAGGCGCCTATCTGGGACAGATTATCTTGTCCCAGATAGGCGCCTTCCCCCTGTTTTGAACAAACCATGACACTGAATGATATCACCCGGAATTATGGTTGGCTAGGAGCGTGCTATGCGGTGAAGCTCTGTTTTGACAGTGTACAAGATAGGTTCAGCTGTGAGGTGAAACGCCTGACGCGTACTGAATGAATGATGTACCTTCCTCACATAACAGCACACTGCATGCTCTATCGGTTCGACTGTGCCGATACCCATGGTGGTGAATGAAAACTTCTGGTATAGATGAATGGCACAGACCGCTCCTGTGCTTCCTTTCATGAACTATCGCCTCACGGAAGCGCATAGCCCTCGGCTGAAGGAAGGTGGGCATGAAGGGAAGGACGTTATCATCGACGATGTTTAGAAAAGTTCTCGCGTTCAAATGTTGACGTACTGATAACTACGGGGAAACAGTCCCCGTACTAAACACTATACCACCACCGGCGTCCAATGTTGACGTCACGCAGAATATGTTTCCCCACGGCTTCCTGTAGCTCGCTGCATATCCTGTCCTTTTCGTCTAACTGCATCATGAATCGTCATTTGTTCGAAAGAGCTGCCCTTTTCCAATGTTCGACTGCAGACTGTCCCTGAGGGCGTACATATGTCAGCATAGTCGTCCTTTCCTTTTCTCTGTTCGCTTTTCGTTTCATTCTCGACACGCTAACGTGACGTCGCAGGAACTCGTAATGGGTGTCTACTTCTATAGCCCATACGTGGGTAGCATTGGGTCTCAATACGCCTACATGCGCTGCTCTGCCTGCAGTTTATGTATACTTGACGATGGCCTCCTGCATCTCTTGCCTGTTGGCTTGCGTCACTAGGATTCACTCACCAGTCGGCGAATGTTACCATTCACATGCTCAGCACCCAGTAGTACTAGTTCTATGCCACGCTCTGTACGGTTTGAGACTGGCGGACGGGAGAGGTCTACAGGGTAGCTGTCGCAGAAATGAATGACGACTACAGCCCCTCGGTGAACTGCGAAAATAATATCCATTTCAAAGTGATAGTTTCTTGTTTTGTCAGTTCTGCCCAAATTGCGAGCATAACAATGCAGTCGGTCTCGCATTCCAACGCGAACACCAAGTAACTTAATTACAAGAAAAGAACCGATTGTTTCGGTATTCGAGGACGCGAAATGACTTTTCTTTATGAAACGCTCGCAAAAGGATTCCAACATTCACTAGTCGTTGCATTTACGTTTATATATATATATATATCGCGCACTCCATAAGGTTTCGTTACATCGAATGAAGGAATCCGACCGTTAATATCCTTCAATTTAGCAAATAACAGAGGGCTCGATTCGCCTCACAAAGAATGCGATGAGGCGGCAGCAAGGCAATGGAAAACGAGGAATGTAGATGCCATAAAAAGTGTACTAGTCGTCTAGTGCAAGAGGGGTGAAATTGCCCAGATTTAGAGACTCTTTGACATTCACTAAGGCACACGGGGGTGGTGTACAGAGGTAGAAGAAGTGACACGTAGCTCAGTCACCTCGAGCCTATTGAATGTTTCCCCACGCATTTATCGTGTGCTGGAAAATCGCAGTAATTATTTCTGTTCCCGCTCTTCTCCCACGTACTCTAAGGGGGAAAAAACGAAACAAAAATAACGCGGATGCAGAGCCTTAGCTCAAGGCAGGTGTCTTCGCATTCAGTACCCTCTCCTCATGTCGCTCTACAAGAAGGTAGTTTGTTTGTTTGTTTGTAAGGAAAGAAAAAGAGGTGGAATTGAACTCGTCTCCCGACTTCTTCTGCTACTCCTAGCATCAATTATCACCCTTCCCCCCTCCCCCAAAACTACTTCTCAGGTTCACTCACTCACAAGTTGGCTATCCACTATTCACACGTTCACTAGAAGACCACAATTATCCACTGTTCTCAATTATCCCAAGATGATGCACAGAGAGCAGCAGAAAGCAGGTAGTTGTTTTCTTGGAGACCCAGCTTGTTACGCTTGGAAAGATAGAGTTCCCCTGACGGTGATCGACGCGCTACATTACTGCTCACCGCGGCCGTGTCTCCTTGCACTGCCACTGTGCCACTGGGGGGGGAGGGGTATATAAGTTTAATGAACAGAAGGTGGCGTCCAGGGAGGGGAAGGGTTTCCCTCTCGGGTCTTTGTACATGACTAATATAGCGCGCTGTTTAGCTTGTTTGAAGCGCATCGCGTAAGCATTTCGTGCATTCTATTCGTGTTACATTGTATTGGAATTGTATTGAATCAGCCTTGTGAATTCGCAAGTGTACTTTGGCACATTACATATCCTAAACAGGAAAAAAAAAAAGAGTCATTTTAACCCTCTCGGGGAATATATGCATCGCTATAGGCATTAAGGCTGATTCACACTGCTGCGTTTTACGTCCGCTGACAGCGAATCGTTGCAAGGGAGCATCCTTCCGGAAGACGCTGTACGCAGTCGTAACCGCAGAAATGTGAATCAGCCTTTAGAACCTTTCGGGACTAAATGCATGGAAGTTGACGGGAAGTTTAGGGAAAACTGGGGAGTAATTTTCAAGGTCAGAGGCCTAAATTAGGAATAATTGAAATTGAGGGGACTAGAAGCTGCGCAGTTACTCCCCAATTGACTCATTTTCCCCCTTTGAAAATATAAATGTGAGTACGCTGTTAAAAAAAAACAATGACCAAAAGAAGCCACGTGTGCTGTCTTTTCCGTTTAAATACCAGACATTGAATTTGATGAAGCCATCTAGGCTTAAAATACTGCAGAAAGATGGAAGTCACTGAAAAGGTTAGCCAGCTGTAGGACTCGAACCCACATCTTCTGGATTACCGGTCCAGGGCTCTACCAAGTGAGCGAAGCTAACACTTTTTTATTTTATTTTATCCGTTTTATTTCACACTGTTACAGTTCAAGACGTAGATTTCATTTACAATGCAAGATGCGGTATGTGGTTGAGCGGTATGTGGTAGCTAAGCTAACACGCCTCCCGAGCGCCTTCCAAGGGCGCGTCCATCTGAAGAGACAAACCAGCCACACTCTGTCACCCCACCCCCCTTTCACTCTTACATTTTTTTCACTCATACCCACATTCATACGACGGGATCGACGCAAGCGGCAGCTGTTGAACATGAGAACGTCGATGAGAACATGAGAACCTGAGAACAACATGAGAACCTCAGAACATCGATTTCTCATGCTTAAAATAATGCAGCCGTTGTGACAGGGCGTGGTGCCCTATCTTATGCTATCCGGGCACGGTTTGTCTAAATGCGGTGAGGACAAGGTGCTCTCCTTGTCTCATTTAATTAATACGTAGATTTGCTGGAACAAGACTGAAGTATTCGGGGTCACGCATCGAACGTCAGATTGGCTAATGTCCGTCTTCTCTTCTGGCTGTCAAATGCAGGTGACGCTCAGGACGACGCAAGACTGCGTCGGTACCACCCCTACGACCATAACGCCGCAATCAGAAACGATCTTGTCGCTATTGTCGCTACACTAAAAACAAGATGGTTCAGAAGCAGCATCGTGTCGTATCATAGGCAGGACGCTTGCATTTTATCTTTCGAGCTGTCTTTGACTCCTATAGCTGTGCTACACGGTCTCGGGTACTTACAGTACATAGACTACGTTCATTACATCCCAGCTGTTCTTTGTAAAGCGAAGACAATTGCGTGTGACTTGATCTACCACTTCGAATGCGGCTTATCTCCACTAATCACCACCTTTTACATCCACAGAGGACCATTTACTCTCCAACCAGTTCGCCACAAGGAAGCTGTTAATGACGCACTTCTAAACGCTTCGTCTCTTCCATTCACTGGAAAGATTAATCGTTGTCGCGTTGCGATCACTTCTGCCAAACATCATCAGCGCTTCTTTACCCTGTCCCGTGACTCTGGGACAGCGTTCAAAAATCGAAGGAGTATTTGGGGAAGAATAGCGTACCTTTGTTCCCGGGTATTCGCGAAGAGCCTGACTGGCTTTTGTGTCTCCCTGAATGATAACTGGGATAAGGATGTACTAGGTCTTTGTTCTGAATTTCCGTAAACACGAGATGTTCCATGCACGTGTACTGCACAAAGGGGCCAAAAAGCGTATTGTCGACGAGGTCTATGTAGCACTATTGCGAAAAGTGCATTGTTGCTGAAAGCAGAGCGCGTACGAGGCAGTCACTTTGGGGGACAATGGGAGAGTTGTAAGGCATTGAACATGCATAATTATGTCCGCATGTTCCGAAAAATAACGGTAATCTAACGAAGATCAATAAATTGAACACGGCTGCTAACGGTCTCCAAGAACAATGGTTGCTTCTGTATCAAGTTTCGTCCGTTTTCAAGTGATTTACAGACCGGGTTTATGTTCTTCCCTCCCCGTTTCCCATTAAAAGTAAAAGAGAGTAAGAATCCCTGAGGAGTATAACGTAGAACGTAGGCGAACGGGCAAAATAACGTGATTTGTCGTTTGCGTGTGTATCTTTGCACGTATGAGGGGTACTCTGAGTACCTCTGGAAAGGGGGCTACGGACGTCCAGGGTTGGGTAGTAGTATACTACAGGCGTTTACACTATAGTAGTAGTTACCAGTAGTAGTTAAAGCTATTCGTGGTAACGTAGTTACTCTTAATTTTTACTTTACAAATTTTACTTAACTAAAATACGTAACTTAATCCTGCTGTGGCACGGAACTACTTCCTATTTTTATCTTTACTTTCAGCTAGCTCATTCGACAGCTGTCTCACTGATTCACTGACACTAATAATTTGGCAGTCCCCTCAGGAACATATAAAGTCATTAGAAACTCTTTAAGGGAATAGACGATGACTTGCATACTCCAACTTTGAAAGATCCACAGATACTGAACGGGTGGCCTGCGACATCCAAAACAGGATAGAACACACTTCGTTTCAACAGCGCGTTTCCCCTATTGTCAATTGTGTGCACTTATGCGGATAATTTATGGGACGACCTCTTCTGGTCATCAGAGTATCCTGAAGCCCCGGATATGAGCTAAGTAATTAGCCAGCTGTGCAGGACTGTGTCAGTAAAGTTGGCTTATAGTGTAGAAGAGATTCTCAGGAAACCGTTACTTTTAGTGTTACTCCGTTTGTCGCTCCGGATGAAGCTCGGAGCTGTTTATGCGCACATGACCCGCTTAGGAGCAAAGAAATATACTGCAAGAAGGGACAGCTTTAAAATCAGTTAAAACGTTTGAACTATACTTTTCCTACTCACAAAAGTAGTCTCAACTGCTGCAGCAACGATGTAGTTCAACTACAAATTAAAGTGCAATTTTCGAATGTAGTTGGTGATTGTATTTGAACCACAAATAAAGTAGTTACTGCACGTCTCTTCGCTTTTTCACGCAGAAACAAATGTGACGACGCGCAGCAAACCAGGTCATGTAATCATCCTAATGCGTGAGCATGCTCTTTCTCAGATTAAACTAGGTGTCCTTTTTTTTTATTCTTCTTTCGATTTGGGTTGTTTGAGGAAATTTATTGAACATCTGTTTAGAGTAACGTTGAATGGGTTTTGCAAACAGGGAGCAATGGGTTTTGCAAAGCGCGTTTGTCCACCAGTCCGTGGTAGTCTCCTGTAAAGCGTGCTTTCACTGCACTGTCGCTGTGTATGCAAGAGAAGACACTAGGCACCATACCCTACCAAACACCATCACCGCCATCCAAACCGCGCAAACTGTTGTTTTTAAATTAATTCCATGCACACTGGCATCGTCTTGCGTAACCGAACCTCGTGCGTGCAGGACGGTAGAATGCATTCTGCATATGCCCATAGCGTCGGGATGTCCAAAAAGACTCTCCATTTTTTTTTTTTTTTTCATCACTGTCGGTGTATTTTCTCGCAGCTTGCATGCACACGCTTGTCAAGAGCAAGTGATTGGCAACCATTTAAGCCGTATAATCAAACTAAAATAATACAAAAAATACAAACTCGAGGTGGCCCTAACCTGGCAGCTGCGCAAGTGTTGCCTATGGATACACTTCGTATATTGCCACACGAAAGCACCCTATTCTTCTCCGAATCGGATGCGTCTCGTACTCAATCACCCCAGACAGAAAAAAAAAGAAAAAAGAACGTAAAGCGGCCGTTCCTCCAACTGCCCATAGCCATATTCGGACAAACAGTCCCAACCACAACCTCCGCCTATTTATATACTCCGAACATATGTATCCGTCTGTTACATACAGGCGTTCTCTAATATATATTCTCTCCTCCTTCATAACGGGTAATGCAGCCGATCGCAGTCAGTACATAGCGCATAAAAGAGCTTCCACTGGCTCTCCCGAGGTCCTCATATTGTTCTCATTCCGTTCACGCAGCCGTCATTTATCACGTCCCCGTGCCGGCTCCAAACGCGGAGCTCAACACACGAATTCTCCCGAAAAAAAAAGAAGAAAAGTCTTCACGTCAAGGCTCGACAATCCAGAAGGCGAAGAGCAAACGCCATTTGTAAACGTAGAAACTTCATATACCGTGTATGTATCTCAGTGAGAACAGATCTCCAAGCTTTACTTGCATCGTATTCAAGCGTGCTTCCCCCGCGAACGTTCAAGAGCGCTGCTGCTGTTATTTATGATATGGTTTTCCTCGTTTTTTGTTGTCACCCTCTTTGGACTGGTTTCGGAAAAAGAGGCTTCAGTGCATTTCTCTCTCTCTCTCTTTCTTTCTTGAAGTTCCTTGAGAGTTACAAGTGGGCAAGGAATTTTTTTCTTCTGCTGTCGAAGTAGCATTCCACGATCTTCAAGTTTCCTCTTCTCAATCTTAACCGAAGCGAGCGAAAAAGAAAGAGAACCATGCTTTAAACATATTACATTGTAAGAAGTTGGATGCTTTCTTCCTTCGTCATTGACTGTAATTCTGTTGCGCGTCTTACGTGAAAGTGGACTGTGCTGGCGGCAGAGTGCTAGGCTTAAGAGTGTTTCGTTTGATCCATCTGTCATACAAATGTCCAGAGAGTTGAATTCGATTTCAGAATCCGTACAGTTTGTGCAGTGCTCCGGATGCACTCATACGTACATAGTTTCAGTTTATTATCTACCACGCTGTATATGTTGACTTTTGACTTGCACGGTTGTTTCTATGTTGCAGTTGTGTAAAAAAATAGTTACTTCGCCGGTGGAACATGTAGTAATAAATAATAGTATCGATAGGAGCTGGCAAAATATAGTTAATCGCTTTTATTCATTCAGGTGACTTGCCGCAAGGTCCCTTTTTCATGGAATGATTATATGACAATATCGGGGGGAGGGAAGATATGTTTAATGCTTATTTAAAAAAATCACAAGAGAAAGGTTAGACATGATGTAGGCTTGCTATTCCCAAAACCAAAACAGAAAAGAAGATGTAGCAGCAGAGACACAGAAAATTTCGGGGAAAGGAGGAGATATATTTATTATTACAAAGAAAAAAATGGGGGCAACGTCAGCCAAACGGGACGTTGGCTTGCTATTCCGCAAAGAAAAAATAAAAATGAATAGAACAAGAATAAAACTAATAAAAAAAAGAAAAGAATTAAGAAATCAATTATAAACTAATAAACGGCGAAAGAAGGGTGAGATAGATTAAAGACAAAGATGTCTTTAAAAATAAAGTTTCGGGTTCAGCTCTGAAACACTGAATATCATCACCATCGTGTACTTGTTGCAACGACACAGAAGTATATGGAGCGCGCAACCGGCCGGCGTTTACCCTCGAACTTTGAAGCCTTAAGGGGACCCTCTCCTTTCTCTCTCGCATTCCTTCGCTCAGGGCAAAACGCATTAGAAGTTTAAAGCTCTATAAAGGACACACGATTTCTTGCAGTGCTATGCAGTGAAAAAAATGCCACTGAAACTACGAATGCTTGTATTACGGCCTTATCAGACAGAGCCAAAGACGACGGGGTGCTGACACCAAGAGGTTCCAAATTCCGCTATCTTTTCAGCCTCGATGATATCTCTAGTGGTCTTATTAGTGCATCTCCGTATCATAGAGCAGCCGTGGAATGCAGATTTACACCCGCACTCTTGCAATGCAGCGAAACTGTTTGTTGTGTGAGACTATCAAAGTATCAAAGTAAGCTTAGGAAAAATTGTTGGCGGCATTACGGAACTAACAAATGCTACGGAATTTCGAAGCGTATGCGCGCAAAGGCGCTCACAGCATGAGTCCCCGATGACCGCCATATGCAAACGAGGCAAGATGAGATCAACATGGCGCCATCCTGGGTGGCTTCAAATATAGCTGCCTGTCTATCCCTCTATATTGACCTCTCTATCTCGTTGATTTGTTGGTCCTGATGTTGTTTTGGGTTCTATTTCATTTAAAGGGACAGTTGCATCCGTTCCAGTCGATTTCTAAACTATAGTGTTATTTTATTCCTCCTAGACCACTGACCACGGTATCGAAAATCCCACGCGAAAGAGTTGCGTAGTTTCAGTGTTATTCGGCGGAATATATGACAAGAGCAGACTCCGGATGTTGAGAGTATTCCGGAATTCCCTCTCTGGAAATGCGAGAAAACCTCACTCCCTAAGAACCAATGAGGGCGCGATCTTGTGAAAAGGAATGCCGCGGCCGTGCGGCCGTCCCATACAGTTACGGCGAGTCTGGACGGCGCCTTTCCTCCTCTGAGCACTGCACTCTCACTCCTCCGCTTAGAGAGTGACGTCACGCCGCCGGGGGTTCTGCAGCCGAGGAAGCAGCGCTGGTCGTTCACATTCGTTTTTTAATAGCTAAGCACTTTTCGGACAAAAACATAGACAGATTGTCGGCCGATGCCAGGCATAGTGTTATTGATTTCATAGATGAATTTTCAGGATGCTACCGTCGTTTAAGATACTCAGGAATTACCGACATTACTTCATTAAGACAACATTGCCCCTGCTGATCCAGATGGCTAATATGTAAACAACAACGACGGTTATTGGCGTAGCGTAGGTAGACAGGTAGCTAAAAAGGAAATACGTAAGATCTTAATGACTGCAGTTGCGTCAACCATATGTACGACTCTGAACCGCTCCTAGTCGACACGAAATAATCACATAAAGAAGGAAAACCGGAGCAAGACAGTGAGGATTGGCTCCAGTGTGAATGCAATCTCTGTTCCACCTCCTTTCCTCCGACATCGCGGAGATGAGAGTGCGATTTTTTTGTTTGCAATACGAGGCATCCATATCACGATTGTTTTCCCTGAAGCACCCTTTAGTAATATCCGCCATTTACATATTTGTCTTGTTCCTTTCGGGCTCTCTCTCTCTCGTTTTTTTTTTGTATAATCTGTTCTTTAAAATAAGCTGTGCTGCGCTTCGGTGGGCAACGCATCATTATTCGACCCTGCCAATCTCATCCGATCCTCATACGAGACGCTGCGCAGGGTGCACTTAGGAGAATTGAGACAATATGTGTGTACGCAAACAACGACCCTCATGATCATGACCTTTTCAATCATGTGTTCCTCGGAGCTTCTTCGGGATGAAGTATTGTTATACTGCTGTCACACGGGCGTTTCAATGGTCCTCGAAACGGATGAAGATGGAACCGAATGGTAATCGGATACTGCTACGCGGCCACTTCGAATTACCATTAGCCTGGATCCTCCTTGATCTCATGGAGGTCCGTGAAACGCCACCGAAGGGCTGTCGAGGGTACTCGAAAACTTCCGCCTGCAGCCGCGGACGAGCAAGCGCCAAAGTAAGAGGATACACAACAAACCTACAAGCAGTGCTAAGAAAATTAATTAATTAATTAATTAATTAATCTTCCGTATAACAGTTATTACGGTTATTGCACCTAGCTCGAATCCGCAAATTTACGTTTCTAACCCTCGGCATCACACGGTAGCACGACGTCGCCCGGTGTCTCCACAACGCACGGTTATACGATTATGCATGTTGAATTAGTGGTCACATATAATGAACGGTTCGAACATTATTTTTAAAAAATCCAAAATCGCTTTTTGCTGGACGTGTTTGGTCGTTATAGAGGCCTTTTGACCAGTAAAATGTATGCAGATCGGCACGTGTAGCGCCATCCACCGTGTAACATGTGAACCTCTCAAGGAACATACGATCGGTCTGTGCGGCTGTGCCACAGCGTCGATGGTGCTCGAAATGTTCAATGGTCATTCAAATGCCCGTGTGAAAGGAGTCTTATACTCGACTCGTGAAGTCATTCAGTGTCATTATTTATCTTCAATGGCGATGCAAAAGTAAAACAAGCTCGAAGCCACACAACACAAGCAGATATCACCACGGTGCTTTCCTTCGGTACTTTGGAACGACGCTACGTCGCTAAAAGAAATCTGTTCTTGCAGATCAATTTGTGCTGCGTACCTGTGTGCTGTGTGTGCGCTTTTGTGTGCTGCGGTTTTGCCTACCGTTCTGATGTCCTACTGACTCCACTGATTATGGACCCTATTTAGCATCGTTCATCATCTCATCATCAGGACACATCTCATCCTGCCCCATTGTGCCTTGGGGTAGTTGGCCGCACCGTGCGTGGCGTATTTCCCCATTCATCATCATTAACTTATTTGTTGTTGTTGTTGGCTGAAAACTCATTGTCGAGACAACATAAATGAACATAGTGTGAAGGTAAAACAAAAAACAATCATGCAACTCCAGTGCAAATTATCGTGCATTTGACGCTGGTTGACGTTTTGCAGCTTGCATCTTGTCCATTTAAGCGAACGTGAGCAGTGTCTGCGAGCAGTGTACTGTCGTTTGATACAATGACCTGTGGCATACGGTACGAGGCGTAGAACCTTATCTATCCGCGACACCTCGGCAATAAGATTCACGCACGGCTTCGAAGCTTGTACCTATTGGAACAAGCGAATACGTAGCGTGAAATCGCGTGACCTTATTTCTTGCCGAAAACGCTTTCGACTAGCTGGTTGTCAGCATTCCTGGCCTGGGCTCGAGCGGAAGCAGGGACTTGGCAGGAGAACAGGAACGGGCCAACCCGCTTTGCCTTCATTTCCGCTCCGAAGCGTCCCATGGGGTACAGGTCGAGCGAAAGCGGATGTGACGCAAGGCGCGCAGGAAGTTCATTTTGGCTCTCCAAGTTTCCGGCGGATGAATCTGGCGAGCTCGCGAATGGAGATTGAATCCGCGTTCCCTAGAGCCCGGATTACCTGCCGGTTCACGGTACGTTGAGAAAGCAGGCCGTTTGGACGGTTTGCCTTTTCATTAGTGCTGGCAGTGATCCGTTTCAGGTCCGCAATTATGGGGGAGGATGTTCAAAGAGAACGTACGTTGATCTTCGCATCGCAGTAAAGTTCCCTCGTAGAAAGCGACCCATCTCTACAGATTCGGTCCTGAGGAAAGATCTTATACCCTCTTACCTTAATTATCTACCGAGGAATGTAGAAATGTGTGCGGTCAACACAAGTGATAAAAAGCAGAAAAACACTGAAACTAGTGTTTATTAACATACAAGCCCTACAAGCAACGTACAAGCTTTCTTGCAGTGGTCTGTATTGCGTCAGGTACAAAAGTGATAAAAATCTAATATAACATACGAAGTGGTCACGTGAAAACAGAGAGGCGGGGACAAAAGAAAAAAAAGAGAAGAGAGAGAGAGAGATAAAAAGGAGAGAGGAAGAAAAAGGACGTACGCTCTGTGCTTAGCCAAGGTCAAGACAGGGGTCAGGACATTCCCTTGTCTTGACCTTGGCCGGTATTCCTTGTACTTCCACTGAGGAACTTCTGTGTTTCGTTTCCCGTCCCAGAGCGTACGGAACAAGAAAAAAGGGAGAAAAAGCGCAACGTGCTATTTCTCCCTTTCTCCTCTCTCTCTCTTTTTTTTTGTTTGTAGTCCCCGCCTCTCTCTTTTCACGTGACCGCTTCGTACGTTATTTCAATTCATTTAATAAGACCCTTAAAGGTCCGAGGGCATTACATAAAGGGTATAGAGATAACAGAACAACATAAATAAACAGAAAACAAAAAGAAAAGAAATTGATACTGTGAAGCAAATACGAAAAATTAATGAAGCCATAAAAGGAACTCAACAGATAGATAAATGAGCCATCGTGAAATATAAAAACTGCTGAGCAAAAAGGTATTACAAAAAAAAAGTGATCAAATATGTTATATAGAGATGTCAGCTCTTTATCGCTTTTGCACCTTACAGAATGCAGACTACTGCAAGAAAGCTTGTACCTTAATAACCAGTAGTTTCAGTATTTTTATCATTTTATCGCTTGATTATCTACCTTAGAAACGCGTTTCAGTCATTATATTTACGTGGGTGTACTTACGTACATGCGTGAGTGCGCGCGTAATTTTCTAGTAGCCCTTTGCCATAGGCCTTCCTTTTCCTCCACCCCCGCACGCATCTGTCCTTCTTAGGTCTATTGCAATAAAGTTTCATTATTAGTTTCAGTCTTGTCCTGTGTTGCCCGTTTATTTATTCCTCCCCTTGTCTTCTTTTTTTTTATTCCTTCTTATTTTTTTAATCTTTATTCCGTTGAGTCTGAGTTGGAATGTAAAAAAAAAAAAGAAGCACTTAAATTCGTCACCTGAGGAGTTCTGCTACTCCCATAAAGAATCCCTAAATGGATGAACCACACAGAAGAGGAAAAGAAAAATGAAAATATGACGAGATAAAAAGAGAAAAACGTCATCCCTCGCGGTCATCGAACTGTACGTGTCCGTGTTAGCGCCGCGAAGCAACTGTGGCTGTGTGCGGCGAACAGACATGCACAGATGGAGAGAGGAAGCAAGAAGGTGTGAGGAACAGGGGGGGAGGGTTAGTATGCATCTTGGGCTGATTTCATGGGCAAATCCCGCAGGTCCCTTGTCTTGACTCCTCTTTCTTTTTTGCCTGCCTTTTTTTTTTTCGTTATAAACATATCCCCCCCCCCCTTCCCAAACTCAGGGACGTGCTGCCTTCGTCTTGTTTTCGCGAGCTCGTTCGCATAATTATTTCACGTCCTAGTTTGTAGGAATCGACGTACATTTAACAAAAAGGACACGTTTTCTCTCTCTCTCTCTCTCCCTCCTTGGGGGAGCACTTTGTATGATTCGTCTGGTGGCGTCCGTCCGTAACACAGCCACATCCTCGCTCCAAAGCGCTCTCTCGGGCTCTAAAGGGGACCAGCGCCATCGCACTGGCCGCGTTTTCCACACATCGCCTATACAACACATTCCCGTCACAGTTCTTATGGCATTGGTGATGGCAACGTGCACTGTGAGTCAATTGTCAACGTATAAACATGTGTGTGTGTGTATTCACGCGCTGTTTGAGTCAACAGAAGTGCTGTCAAGAAGAGCAGGACCTAGTACATGCCACAGTTAGTGTATAGAGTTTGTGTTTGTGACATAATGTAGCAAACCATGCGTGAGATACACCTGCAAGCGAGCCCTTAGAGTTGCTGGTATGATCGCAGTGAAGGTAAAAAATAAAAGGGCACGGACCGTTCCTATGCCCTGAAATATCGAAACGGGGAGATTAAGATTACCTAGTCACTGACGTCGAAAGGTAAAACTTTTCATAGGTAGTTCTCCTAACCACCTCATCTCACCTAACCTTTCCCTTTTTTACCATTAAACATATCCCCCCCCCCTCCTCACCTTCGATGGGTGCCCGTTCGATCATTGGAACAAGTCCATGCTGAATTGCCTTGGTTTCTCACCCTGCAAGTTGATGTTGATGAAGAAAAATACTAGTAGGGAGAGGTTGAATTCAAAATCGGCTACTCCCATAAACAGACCCCCACCCCAAAGGTGAAAAAAAATATAAAAGACCCTGCAAGTTGAAGTCAACTATTCCGTCGCCTTATGTGTGATTCGTACTAGCTACTTGGACATGCTCAGTTTATAAGACAACGGTGATAGAGTTCGCTTCCCTGCGACTTTGTACATAGACTTTGTACTCATTTCAGATGACGTAAATAAACCTCGTCTTATTCATTAACGTTTATCGACGCCGCACAAGAAAGGCATTCCTGACACTTTCAAGCAGCTCTGTCCGCGTTGGGTCGGCGATATCCCTCGGGTAGGGGGCAAACCGGGATTTTCCCAGTACCCTGCACGCTCCCTTAACGCCCCCCAAAGAGCTTACAACACCTTCAAAACACTTACCAAAAAGAGCAGTACAGTAGTCGGAAAAGACAGCTGATGCGGATGTCACACCTCCTCCTGGATTCCAATACCCCCTAAGATGAAAATCCCGCGAAAATCTTTGGGGTGAGGAAATGCCGCTTCTTCCGTCTATACAAAAAAAGGACTCCTCCTCCAGAGTCTCCAGGGACGAAATCTTAAGGGTAAGTGCCTCCTGCGTTGCGTTGACGGAAAAGCGTATCGGCTAAACGCCTTCAGAGTGTAGTGAGTCGCCACAGGTGGCCCCCACGTACTCTATCCAAAGCCGCCAGATTCACTATAGCTGGTATTTTGCGACATATTTGGGGAGTCGTTTTTGTAGTTGATTATTTTTGGGGATTTCGGAGTTTTTCGTATAGTATTTTTTGCAACGCAGTTAATATCCGAAATCTGGAGAACAAGCGACAGTTGTGAAACAACGTGCTCAGAAAAAGAACGAGGAAGCTGCCCCTTCCGAAGCGGCTAACTGTTGCAGACGACATCTGCATCACTATCACCTGACGAGGTGAGCATCCCTACCATTACAGATTCAAGAAGAGAATTTGTATGTCATATCTGTGGGACAGGAAAACTCTAGTCGCGGGACATTTTCCCAGTATATATACCGGGTGTTTCAGTTAAATCCCCGGGCTAAATAATTCGCGAACCGGTGCACCAATGGAATAACTTTCTTTTTTACAAGTATCTGTCCAGTACCGCCTACAAGATGCGCACCGCGTGAACGAGCGGGAGGCGCTCATTATTTAAATAAAAATTCAAATGAGTTTCGTGAAAAAAGCTAATTTCTAAAGCAGGGCGCCGTCGGCATTAAAATGGGTACTACTCCTTTTGGGACCTTCAGTGGACACCTTTTAGAGAAAAATCTGCCACCGAAGCGGGTCATTTATTGCAGTAATTAATTGGTTTCGGTTTACGTATTTTTGTCGCGGCTGGTCGCGGCGAAGCGCAAAAGGACGTAATTCATTGGTGTAAGGATGTAATTCATTGGTGGACATGGGAGTGAAAGAGCGTCCTTTTGCGCTTCACCGCGACCAGCCGCGACAAAAATATGTAAACCGAAACCAATTAATTACTGCAACAAATGACCCGCTTCGGTTGCAGATTTTTCTCTAAAAGGTATCTACTGAAGGTCCCAGAAGGGGTAGTGCCCATTTTAATGCCGACGGCGCCCTGCTTTAGAAGTTATCTTTTTTCGCGAAACTCATTTGAATTTTTATTTAAATAATGAGCGCCTCCCGCTCATTCACGCGGTGCGCATCTTGTAGGCGGTATTGAACAGATACTTGTAATAAAAAGAAAAGTTATTCGGTTGGTGCACCGGTTCGCGAATTATTTAGCCCGGGGATTTAACTGAAACACCCGGTATATCTATATATAGACCTCGAAAAATGGCCGAAATAACCTTAGAATGCCCTAATGTCCAATAGAGTCACTAGATAATATACCCTGTTCAGTGACGCCAATGTCGAGATGACTCCGGGCGAGGATGACGTACACCCGCTGTACCTTGCTAACTGAAAGTCTGCTGCACGGTGGATTTAGTGCGAAAGCCACCCTTCCGTGTTGCGAAGGCTGCTAAGCCTCAAATGGGACTCTAGGTTACTGAGACTAGCGGAGGTTCTCGGAGAAATACGAATGGCTTTAAATTTCACCGTCGTACGTTTTTACAGATAAATCCGAAAATGCGAAACCCATAAGTATAACAGTCAGTAGCTCTAAAGTAATTCTTATATGCTCTTTGTCGAAATACGCTGCTGCGAAATTCATTCGCATGTCGCATAGAAATATGCGAGCATAAATGAGGGGAGAGCAAACGAAAAAGAACGCGGTGTGTGTCTGGGGGGGATGGCAGGATCGGCTCGGCGTTGTTGGCCACAAAGAAGTGGACGTCGTCGCGACTATAGCAAAAAAAAAGAAAAAAATAAGAAGAAGAAATGAAAGAAGGACGGATGGATAGAGGATGAAGGGTGGAGATGCGTAGAGGGTGCATGAGTTCGTCGGGGGGGGGGGTACATAAACAGCAATAATCCAATCGCCGCCATTGCTCTATACACTCTAAAACAAGAACTTCATCACATAGCACGCTCTGCGCCAACCATTGCTACGAATGATAGCGTTATCGCTTCTGATTCGAAGAGACAGGGAGGCGTACGCCTTTTTGAGTCAATTATCATATATCCAAATTGACACAAAAAGGCGTATGCACCACTCTCTCTTTCTAATCAGAAGCGATAACCCTATCATTTGTGGTAATTGTTGGTGCAGAGTGTGCTGTGCGGTGAAGTTCTGTTTTTGGAGTGTATACCTGGAAAGATAAGAACGACCTCCCCTTCATTCTCCCTTAATCCACAGATCCTAACAAGGCATCATCAATACGTTCTTAAAAATGAACTTCACCACATGGGGGGGGGGGTCTATTTATGGGAGTAGCCGAATTTGTCGTGTGACTCATTCAACCTCTCCCTAGTATTTTCAACATCAACACCAACACCACCAACTTCACCACATCGCACGCTCCTAGCCAACCATCATCCCGAGTGACATCGCTCTCTCCTCTTATTTGTTGAAAACGGCAGGCGTACGCCTTTCTGTGACACTTACGCAGAAGTGTTAACTGTCACCAAAACGCGTACGACCCGCGCTTTCCACAAATTAAGAGCAATGGAGGTACCACCCCGTACAGCGACTGACCTTCAGCGTGCTATGTGGTGAAGCTCTGTTTTAAGAGTGTAGGCTGCAAACTGGAACAATATCCTCCTACGTTGTACCTGCCGTCTCCCAATCCCCATAACCTGCCTTCACCGCAAGCAAGACGAACACTGTTCAAGCGGACAGCAACATTAAGGCACGTACGCACTCCATCCATACTTATCATGTCCACCTTGACTAATGAGTTTGTCCAGTCACCCCTCCCCTAAAGCCTCCCCCCTGTTGACACGCAACGTAACCTCAGCGGCATTAGCAGAACAAATACGTCGCCTTTCTCTTTTTTTTTTGCTCGGCCAATGGGGCGCCGTGTGGGTTCTGGGATTACGCGTGTCTACGTAATTCGGCAGAACCTCGATGTTTAAGAAGAGAGGGTGGTGTCGGGGGACCTGGCTTTCGTTATTCATGAGCCAGTCGTAATTACCGCCAGATGGACCTCCACTGTGGGGGAATTATTGATGAAGTGAATGCGGGTTACCGTTGATCTGACTGTTCATTGCAGTCCCTCTTAATCAGGCGGTGCGACCTACGGTGTTCAAAGGTGGGTTAATTGGTAAAGGTGAAGCGGGTTTTTCCGGTGCGCTCGTGGGATGTTAGTGGTTTATAGCTTGATGCACGTAGCAATAAAAGGGTGGAGCGACTTTGTTAAAGTGGGACTCTGCAACAAAATCGCCGCAAGGGTTTTAGCATATTCGTAAAGTTTGGGATGTCAGGAACGCAAGTACGAAATATTTCGTTCCAAAATTGCGCAGATTTTATTCACACAAATTTATTACGAAGAGCGCTTCGCCGCTATGAAGCGAGACGGCACTTACTGAAAGCAACCCACTGCTGACATCATCCGGCATCCGCCAAGAGAGAATGCAGGCTTCGTAGCAGACGACAATGTTGGGTGACGTCACGGTATCCTCGGGGCGCGGCGCCGTACTATGGAGCTCTGTTTTTTGCTCTTCGAATTTCGGTTTCGGTTTGCTATTGTCATCATTTACCCATTAAACACTCGTGCAAAATGAATTCGAATGTTGTATTTGGTATCGAGGGGGCGGTTCGTATTCGACATAATGCTCACCTAATTTTTTTTTGAATCCTTGCGAAGTCTCCTTTTAAGAGTACTCAGCATGGTAATTTTGCTTTTTTTTGCATTTTGTTTAATCGAAATACAGACATTTGGTTGTCACAATATGCTGAATGTGTTACGCCTCGTTCTGTGGTGATTTTGTGGGTGTGGAAGCATCCAGTGCTAGGATGCATATTTCTCAAAAATGGTGACTCGATGAAACGACTTGAAACGACTTGAATGAAACTTTACAAGTTCTCATTGCAGAACGGTACAAAAGGATTATCTAGCAGAATTTCGCGTTCGTTGAATTCGTCAAGAACTACAAAAATCACTTTCGTGAGATGCATAGTAATATTCAATAGCAATCGTCAAGCCCGTCCGGGCTACCACATTCGATATTTTGATTCAATTCAAATTGCCTCGCTCGCCTCTGCAGGATGTAAGGCTCCCCGAAAACATCGTATTTCAGGTAGCCTTACATCCTGCTCCTACTTTTATTGGGGGAAGGGGGCTACGGGGATATTTTATGAAGATATATATTTTTTTAATGAAAAGTCAGCCAGACAGTGGTCTATTCCAAAAAGAAGAAAAGCAAGAAAAACAAAAAGAAGGAAGAGTGAAAAAAAAGAGAAAACAAAGATAAATCACACACACGATCACTGGTCGGTAACTTGGAGAAAGCAAACGAGGACAGTGGTGACGGCCCAATGGGCAGGCGGTGGTGGTGGTCGTGGTGATGGTGAAAGGGCTTGCCGTTGTCGGCCTCACGTACGTATGTGGGCAACGTCACGACTGACGCCCTGGGGAAATGTGCGTCCTGGGCCGACTTCTAGGGGAACTGTGCCGACATATGTCTGAAAGCGTCTGAGGAAAACCCAGGAAAAACCAATGGGCAGGCTGAGGAACGGACCCAGTAGCGTAGCCAATGAGAGAGTGCTGTAGCCAAGTTGGGATACACGGCGACGGAGGACGTCACGGCGGAGAAGGTGGAGAAGGTGAAGGTGTGCTTTTACTAGGGTATACTACTTTGGGGCCCTGAGCAGAATCAAACGTCAAAAATTAATACGCATATTAACTGCTTCCACACCGTAAGGGCTGCTCACAGGGAACCTACCAATGATGACTCCCAAGAACGCACAGGCAAAAAAAACTGCTTCCATACGGTGACCCGCATGGTGTTCTCGGCTTCCACAACCCACTCACCGACGAGCGCGCACGCAGTATACACGAAATAAATGTTCCTGAATAGCTGACGTTCCGAGCGGTTGGACGGTGGAAACAATAAAAACGAGTTGAGCAAACTGCGTGAATTCCACAGCAGCGTCCCAAGTACTACGAGGCGCATTCTTTCGGGTTCTCTTCTCATAACAGGCGAAGCTTGTGGCCGCAGCAATCATTGCTGGTATTTCCGTCTGTTGCTGTTGTTCCCCAAGAAACCGACGTTTCTGCCAGACTACACCGATATCAACTTCGAGGTCTAGTCCGGCGAAACGCTGGTTACCTGGGGCACACGTCTCCTCCGTTGTCTTCTTTCGGCCATCTGTACTTTCTGCATTCTGTATCCCGGTCACGGCGCTGTGTTATAAGGGAATTTTTTCTTCTTCCCTACTTCAAAGTCTTGTTCTGTACTAAACAATCTTCTTTCCGGTCCGGAAATAGGCGTGGTTTAGTTGGTTTTTGGTGGAAGAAAACACAAAATGACGAGCGTGGTGATCCCGGAAAGTTTTTGCAATTGAAAGACGAAAGAAATAAATGAAAGAACGCGAAAAAAAAAAGGCGGTGGACACAGGGACCACAGAAATCACATTCTTTGCCACACCAAATTAAACACACAAGTGCCTGCGGGACTTGAACCCTGGCTAGGTTAGTCGCAGGCCAGTGATCCAGGATTTTCGTCACGTGAAAAAGTGTGCTATCTAGCCGGGCCAGGTCTGCCTGCAGATGCTGTCGATGCTGATGATATCGCTGGCACGACGGCAGGACATGTTCTGCGTCTCGAACAGACCCACGCATTCGGCCAGCCAGGAAAGCCCGTCTTCACAGGCTTTTGTATAGTAGTCGTTGCCGTAGGGCACGTTTACGAGAAATAGGCTTCACTCCGTGTGATTCTTCATTATGGTTCTACTTATGACTGGGCCGAAACTATTTTTGGAATACAACCCGTAGCTACCGATCAACCATTTTTCGTTTGTCTCGTTTAGAGCGCAACATGCAACGATAACACCATATAACATGCACATTGCGGCTCCAGAAGCAATGGGGTAGAGTATCGCCTGTGGCGATGAAACTCCCCACTCTCCAAGGTCGAAAATAAAGTTGTTGTTGTTGCGGCTCCAGAACCACCTGATATTACATTTAACTTCGCTTTCGCATAACCCGGAGGTAAAGTTGTCGCCCTTTGAACACCATAGATTGGCACATTAAGGCATAGTTGCTTTTCAGTCACTAAAATGTTAATCGTCATCAACATTGCGTGCGACTAGCTACCGAGTTCCTCGCTAGCCAGTAGGTCGTCGTGATGCTATCTCGCACGATAAAGTTACGTGTTATCTATCTCTGTCCTGTACCTGATCTGCCCTTCTAATCTTTTCTGTCCAAGTTATTTCCAATCACTGATTGATCACAGGCTAAAAAGAATGAGAAAGTGCGAGAAATCACTTTTTAGCGGGAGCGAGCGACGGGATGTGTGTCTGTAGGGGGTGTTTATCATAAAAAAAAGGAGGGAAAGATTAGCCTGCGCTACGGCGGCTAGCTATTCCCGGGTACTACACTGCCAGTACCTGGGATACACCAGTGTTGAAACTATGAAACTTCCGTTTTACTGTGCATGCTCCCGTTATCTTATCTCTTATCGTTCCTTTTTATCGCAAACCATACACGCTTTTTTATTGTTGTCAGTTTACACCCATGCAAGAACGACGATGACGTGGGGAAATATCCTTGTAGCCCACCCAGGATACCCATACTTCCTATTTCACCACGTTTCCTGCTCTCCTCTCATATTCTCTTTACGGAATCAAAAAGCTATCCATCGGCACTCGCACATTTCTCCCGTGGTCTTTCACTGCGAAACGTGGACAGTACCACGAAACCAACTCGCTCGCATCACTGCTCTCTCGGATTATGGAAGGAGAATTCTGAAACAGTCACGCAAACAGTCGAACAGCAAAACCTGCAGAGCACAAAACGCTCATAGTCTCAAAACTTGTTGTCTGCGTAAATGTCCCGGAAAAATTTCACCACGGCGGAGAACGCCCGGTGCCTGACACTGCGATGTCAGGGCCCAAGTACTTTTGAAGCACGGAGCGGAGGGCCGTCCACTGCTGCCAACTCCGACTGTAGAAGACTACGTGCTCCGGTGTACCGCATTATACGGCACGCAGGACATCAAAATGTGCTCGACATCCTCCAAAACACCGCACATGGAGCAGTTTGGTGAGGCTGCTTTACCGATCATATGTAAAAAGCGACGACAATACGGCATTTTCGTTCCAGTTGTGCTACTTCTCCGTTAATTACCCCGCGGCAAGTCCTATTTCGAGACACATCCACAAGAGAGGGAAAAGGTAGGGAGAGAGTAATGCCTCCCGTGCAACTGATAGAATTGGATGGAGCAGCAAGGCACCATTATGTTGAACATGAGACAATTGGTGTTCTGAGGCTGGAACACATATCGAAGGACAAATACATACAAAGCCTCAAATGCCTAAGAAATTAATGATGAAAAATGGAAGTCACTGAAAAGGTTAGCCAGCTGTAGGGAGGTGTGTTAGCCTAGTTTTTTATTTATTTATTTATGCGAATACCTCAAATGCCCGCGAGGGGCGTTACATGAGGGGGGTGTGAACGAATAATACAATAAGAACTATACATCACATAATGAATATATTAATATAAACTAGCACGCGAGGTTACATAGGTTCAGTAACACCCAAACAAAATAATACAAGTAAATGAGACACACTTTATAATTCAAAAAAGGAACACAACTGTCTACGAAATGTAGAAACATCAGAGATGGTGGCGATGGATTGGGGAAGGTCATTCCAAATGTCAATAGCATGTGGAAAGAAGGAATGGAGAAACTGGGATGAACGACAATGGATGTGCTCAACTTTGCATGTGTCCGACCATCATCCGATGATCAGTCCGGGCGGAGACGTAGTGTGCTGGTGCAATGAAAGAGGGTCGGATGGCTTGATTGAAGTAAAACTTGTGAAAGAGACACAAACAAAAGTATCTTCTACGGAATGCAAGAGGGGGGAGATCGATGGATGATTTTAACAAGGTAATACTAGACGGATACGAATAGTTAGACAGAATAGGGTTGCACGATTTTGAATGGACTCGAGAAGATCCGTAAGAGTTGAGTGGTAGGGATCCCATATGCTGCAGGCATACTCTAGTTTGGGCCTAATTAGGGTTAGGTAAGCAAGACGTTTGACGTCCGGGGGAGCAGGCCTAAAGTTACGACGTGTGAAGCCAAGTTTACGATTTGCATCCTTTACAATGGTATGAACGTGATCTGACCAGGAAAGATTTGATGCGAAATGAAGCCCTAAATACCTGTAGTTATCAGAAGTGTTGACAACCCACTCGTCAATGTGGTATTGATAGGTGAAGGGGGACCTAGAGCGAGAAAATAGTTGAATTGGTGCAGCCATGGACCGGTAATCCAGAAGATGTGGGTTCGGGTCCTACAGCTGGCTGACCTTTTCAGTGACTTCCATCTTTCATCATTAATTTCTTAGGCATTTGAGGCTTTCTATGTATTTGTTCTTCTATATGTGTTCCAGCCTCAGAACATCAATTGTCTCATGTTCAACTGATGCCGCTTGCATCGATCCCGTGATATGAATGTGTGTATGAGTGAAAAAAATGTAAGAGTGAAAGGGGGATGAGTGAGAGAGTGGTTGATTTGTCCCTTCCGATGACGCGCCCTTGGAAGTCGCTGGGGAGGTGTGTTAGCTTAGCTCAATTAGTAGAGCCCTGGACCGGTAATCCAGAAGATGTGGGTTCGGGTCCTACAGCTGGCTAACCTTTTCAGTGACTTCCATCATTATGTTGACGGAAGTGAGCTGTGCGGAGTGCTTTACATACGTTAAATATAGACTTGTCTGGAAAATATTGAGCCAGTGACATTTATCTTCAACGAACTTCTCTCGCGTACTACAACTCATTTTATAGAATCATAATTGGGATATACTTAAGTTTGCTAGCTGAACACTGAAATTTATCTAGTTTCATTTTTGTCAGGGCTCTCCAGGACCGTTTTTCAAGACGTTGTGCTCTCACCGATGATGGACATATCGCTCGTAGCACGCCAAGACTTTGCGTCGATCAAGACTAACTGGCAACCGGTGTAGGTTGGGCACCACTGAAACGTTTATAACGCGAGTCATCCGATACCTTGGAGATTACCTGTTCTTTTTCTCCACTTTTTTTATGTTTTTTCTTGGTTTTCTGTATTATGCGCCGTACGGTAAATTTAATGCCCCGTTTAGAGGGGCGTTTTACAAGCAAGAAAACAACAACAAATAGACACCCTTCTGTACAGTGTGCAACTTACACCACAAAGGTGTTGCTTGCACCAGAAGGGTGTAAAAAAATATACTGTGCAGTGTGCATCAATTTAAAGTATACGTTAAGCGCTTCGAGCCTAGCAAAACACTATGTGAGGATTAAACGTGCCAAATGAAACACACTTCAACATTTTTTTTTGTTTACTGTGCTAGCACCATCCCCCCATGGTGTTCCCATCCTTTGACTGAAGAGCGCATAGACCATCAATAATGTTCGTCTACTCATCTTCGCCAACTAATAAAGCGGAAACCGAGAGCGTCATTTCCGATGCCCTGAGAATAAGGCTCCTCTGAAAGCCAGACATACACAGGTTGCCCAGCCAGAAATGCACACACATAGAGAGAGAAGCAGTCGTGTGTTCTTTACCCCCTTCATATATATCAGCTCCTAAACTGATGATCATGAAGACCAGTGCTTTGTGCGGCGTACATTCCTGGCTTTCTGCCCATCGATTTTTCATCAGTCCCCCCCGTCCCCTAGGTACCCGCACAAAGGAACCAGAGGGGGAAAAAATGACAGGAAGAAAGAGGACGAGTGGTTGACGGAAGTCGGATGAACCGGAACCGGAAAATTACGTCGTGCGCCGAGAAAGTGTGGTAATTTTGCGCGGAAGTGACGCGAGAAGACACTGGCGGTGCTGGCAAGATTGAAAGCTGTTGCTGAGCCACCATGTTGAATGGCCATAGAAGCAGGTGGGGCGGGAAAAGACGTCGGAAGCTGGGAGTCACTAAATAGGCGAGATAATGTCTCGTCATTTGTTGCAGGCTTCGAACCTGCTGTCCCACTGATTAACAGGATGACACGGTTTACTGGAGCGAGCAGAGAAGAGTTGGTTCGTATTCCAGGTCGAGCATTGGAACGACGCTAGAGGTCGCTGTATATGGGACGCGTTTGTTGCGGCCAAGAAATTACACATCACTCGCAAGAAGGTACACATTACTCGAAGTAAGAAAACACACACACACACACAAAAGAAAAAAAACAAGCCTACACCTTTGGGGATTGTGGCAAACGCCATTCTTGAAAACACTATTAAACTATCATTGAAAGCTTTTCGAAGTTTTGTGCAACCGTTTGGCTTTTTTGCATTTTGACTGAAGTGTTTACACAATTTCACCGTCTCGCGAACACAGTCTGAAGATTTGTTCCAAACGTTGTAGTATCATAGTCCGTATCCCAATGACCATCGGTGCTAATTTGGTGTTTCTTGTTTTCTTTTGTGTTTTTCTCTTCTTCTTTTCTTTCTTCCTCCTCCTTTTGATCGGCGTAGCGCAGCCAGTGGAGAGACAGCTCAGTTTTTGCGCTTGTACATAAGTTAACCTCACTCTCATATCTCACATCTAATGTTTCGCGTGTAATAGGGTAGTGTACTGTCTCCGGTGGTGAATCACCCCATGTCATGTTCAAGATTTATTTGTTGTTGTTGTTGCTGGAGGTCACGTGATGCCATGTGGTCATAAAGCCATGGATCTATAAGGAACCTACACGGTGGTTCACCATATAAAGCTGTCGCTTTAGAATGACAGATGGTGAAAGAGACAGCTCCTAGAAGGTACATTTGTGCGCTTAGAATGACGGTGCAACAATGCAAGCAGTCGAATACGCCTTGCAGGATTCAAATAAGTACTCTACATCAGAGGTTCCACACTGTGTTCTGTTGACGCTTCAGGTACCAATCTTCTTGCTGAATATTTTTTGTTATTGGTACCACTGGATTTCTTTGTAAGTCTATAGGCGCGCTCTGAGAGAGTTTTGTGTCTCTATGTGATAACAGCTAAAAACTATTTATTACTTGAGAAGTCGTTCTTATTTAAAAAAAAATATGATAAAAAAATGGGGTCGTCGTAGGTTGGCTCAGTGGACTTGTGCTGTGCTAGTGGTATCTCACTGTTTTTTCTCAACCCCTTAAACCTTCGCTCAATGATTTCGTTTCATGTTCAAAGCCGTCGTCCTCTGAGGAGAAGAGCGATTGACGAGTGCTGACACCTACACTCTTCTTCGGAAATGATATTCTTTTGCACCAACGCTGGTTAACTTTGAACCGAGATCAAGAGTTGCTAAAACTTGAAGTTAACACTCAATTCTTTTTCTATAAACGTTAGTTTCCGACCTGATGAAGGTTTCAGTGACAATAACTCCCTATAGTGAAGCAGAGTTAAGCGTTAAATTCAAGTTAGGGGGTCGCTGATCTCGGTTCAAATGTTAACGGGCGTTGGTGAAACCGGACCATAGTATCGCGACGATAGGTGTGCCGGGTAGCACATACAAAGAAAGACGACGATCGCGCACCAAAAGGCCACGCACTTTGGAGAACGAGCCTCTTTGTGCGGGATATTTGCGCAGACAGATATCAGACCTGTAAGGAATCCAGACTTTTTCTCCTGACTCACCTTACATGTAAACCTATTCCCAATTTGAATTTTGACTCTTTTTTCTGGTAGCGTGTCCCTCCTAGCACATGCAAAGAAATGTCGCATTCAATTGCACTCTCTGCTATCACGCATTTCCTACCTCTGCAAAATTGTCGAAGTGCACGCTCAAGGGTACGGGAGCCAATGAGAACTATGACACTTCCGTGGCTATTCCATTAGCTCCTTCTAAGGGTTGGTAGCATTGATTACACCTATAAAGGCATCGGAGAAGCGCTAGGGCTCACTGACATCCGAATTGCATAAATTTGTTGTAATTCCTGAACGGAGTGTTGCAGCGACGTGGCGTTTGCAGTTTTACACTTTTATGACTTGTGGAAGCTTAATAAATACATTTTAAAAATATTGAGCCGTGCGTTCCATGAATGCCCGTTAAAGAGTTTTAACTATGCACATGATCTTTTCTATGCAAGTGAGTGTTGCCACTGCGTTAAGTTCCGGTGCCACTAGCATCGCAGTCCACAAAGAGTTTCTCTCTCCGTCTCTCTCTCTCTCATTTTGTGACGGTTGTGTAAGATTCTTATTCAGGATTAAGGGTAACAGGGGAGGGGGGGGATATATATTTATTGAAAGGAAAGGTCTGCCAGACCAAGGTCGGCATGCTATTCCATAAAAAAAAAAAAAACGAAAAGAAAACGAAGAATAAACAGAAAGAAAATGAAGACTTGTTCTGTGATATAGGCGATATCTAGAAAGCGGCCTAGTCAGGTATCCCAGTGCTCCTGATAAAAGATCACCCGTCACAATTCGTCATGTCCGTCATTAGCTCTTGCGATACATGTAGGGTTCTCGGTTTTCGGTGCTGAATTTTTCGGACATTCGGAGGGAAAAATGGGTGGCTATTTCGTCCGCTAGGAATCGGCGGCTTTCGGTGGTAGTATTTTGAAATTTAAAAACACCCGGTGGAAACCGGCTAGAAACGATATGGGAGTTTTCAGTGCACTTGAACCAACACTTTATTTCCACTTGTTTTTCACTAAAGCACTGTTAAAACTAATAAAACCCTAACTTGTTATAAAAAATTGCGAGGTACATGTCAAGCGATGCAGGTGACATGGCGCAGCGCTCTTTTCGCTCTAGGAACGCTAAATTCGAAAACGCTCGCTATAGACGAAATATTTGCCCTTTCAAGAATGACCTCATGTACCCTCTTCCTTGCCAAGCAGTTCAGCACCAAGGGACAGCAAATGATATCTACACATTTGAATCCCTCATTCTGATGACTGTCGGCCAATAATTATTTCCACCGAACGAGTAAAAATATTACCAGCGTGCGTTTATCGGTGCTTTTCGAAATACCGAAAACCAGAAACCCTAGACACATGCAACCTTCCTCACGACTCCTGAGCGCCGCCTACAGCTCGTAAATGAGGGATACCTTTGGTTCACATGCTCTGAGCCACGTGAAGGGTAAAACTATGGTTACGATTAAGTACTGCATAAAACCAGAAGGATGCATCGTGAAACTGGTTGAAAAATGTTGCTACACAAACGCATACACGCGCAACAAAAAAGAAAAGAATTCCTCGAAGTGACCATAGATACTCTCGTCGCGGCATTAATTTTCTCGCAACCGTATTTATATTTCGTAAGCAGTCGTATAAGACCCGAGAAAGTCTCATGTCCAGACAGACTGCCATGCGCGGATCCATAACTCATTCGTGTTGAAGCCCAGCCGCGATAAACTTCGCCGCGCGTTTTACATATTCTCCTCATTTCGAAGGAAGAACGAGCTTCATATTCGTCGATCATCTTTTAAACAGAATTAAGGAGAGAGTGTCGAGGAGAAAAAAAACCCTGCCCCTCGAGTTCCATTTTTTGGCTCCTTTTCTTCGTAAAAACTACACTAAGCCCCACGGGGCGAGATCGGAAGTCTGCCGCAAATAATTCACTGAGAACCGCGCCGTCTGCGACTCATTTGCAAGTCCGTTTCCTCCTTTAAGTAATCCCAGTTCCTTCGAACGTCTCCTCATTGTTTCTTGATCGCTTGCATTCGCCTGATTCCAAAAGATCAATGTTTCAATAATATACGTATATAGTCGGTGTCTTTCGAGGGCTTCCTATGTATAAGTTACGACACCTCTCTGGGGAGGTATGATGAGGATTGGAAAGAGAGAAAAGTGGGAAATAGAAGTTCAGAATTATTAATGTTGGTGGTTGTCTTAAAATCTTCTCTATCTCCCCCACGAGGGACATACCCACGGAATGTTCTGATGGAAGAAAAAGCAAAAATCTGCTCAGAGTGCAAAATTACCGCCGCATGTTATGTGGATGATTAGCACGGTGTCGAAATATAAATATCGGGAGTGACGCACTCTTCACTTAGCAGACGACAGCGTCTAGAGACGATTAGCAGTGCACGAAAAGAGATGACGTTGAGCACTCGCCTTTACTTGGCAGCAGAAAGCTAAGACGTTTTTCGCATCTTCCGCTGCCGTATTCTGGAGTATGTTATAGGAAAATTTATTGAACACGCAAAGCGACTGATCAAACAACCAAGAAAACCAACTGTTATGTGCTACACTAAATGATGCGTATATGATCGGTATGTTGCTCCTATGACTACACGGTGTATTACATCTAGCCGGCGGATAAGGGCACGCTCACTTCAGTTTGTGCACCTTAATTGCTAATTTGAGATTGAATTCCTCTTAATGAGATGCATTGTCAAATAGACGCAGTGTTCTACACAGACGCATCCTCGGTGCATTATACCGAAGAACTCATAAAACAAAGCCGTCTCTCAACGTGTAAGCTGTGAATGCACTCACGAGTGCATTCACTCTCCGGTTTGTATTCTGGGCAAATACATTTACGCCGTACGTCAGTTGCTTCATAAATTTGGTATTCAGCTGGGGTGTGCGCTTTTCTGTCTTTGTTGTGTCATCCCGACGCGTTTGTTGCTTTCTCCCTGCATGTCCCGCATTTCAATAGAGAAAATGCCAGCGCCTAACATCCGCGTTGGGACATCTGCCACAATTTTGCCACATAGAAATTCATTTTTGGAGTGAAATCTTACTCTGTACCTTCGCAATCGTTGCGGAATCGACGATGGAAGGCAGCTCTTTCGACAGGGGCACCCCGTGAGCAATCTGAAATGCAGTTATGCCTATATGTGGTTTGCATATATGCGTTGCCTTCGTAACGTTTGCGGACGTAACGTTTTTTTCGAGTGCATTTTGCAAACGTCCAAAACGAGACTGAAAAGAAATTGACATGTCGATGGCTTAGTACAACGAAGAATGACGTCTCCAATTGGATCTTTGTATGTTGTTTTGCACTGTCTACTACAGTGACTTTACTCCCGAGCTGCACTACAGTCTTTCTATGTATTACGGTTGATACACAGTCTTTCTATGCCGCGAACACACATGGATTTGTAGGCCTGTCGTGATATCAGGGCACTACACTCTTAAAAATGAACTTCACCACATAGAACGCTCCTAGCCAACTATCACCCCGAATGACAACGTTCTCGCCCTAGATTTGTTGAAAACGGGAGGAGGAGCCTATTTTGTGGCTATTATGCACGGCACAAAATAGGCTCCTCCTCCCGTTTTCAACAAATCTAGGGCGAGGACGTTGTCATTCGGGGTGATAGTTGGCTAGGAGCGTGCTATGTGGTGAAGTTCATTTTTAAGAGTGTAGAGTGCATAAACTCCCTCGCACGGGATGAAAGATGACCTTGACAGCAGCACAAAGGAAAAGGAATTCATGTGTTGACGCAACGATTCGTGATTTGTGATTTTTGATTTTCCGTGATTCGTGAAACGGAAACTCGGTGGCCCGATTGTGAGATTGCGGGTTCGATCCCAGCCTGGGACGTCAGGCAAAAATGCTTGGACACCTCATCTTCCTCCAGCCACGTTCAATATCGCGCGCCGTTTGTTGTTTGTTGTTATTGTTAAAGAATCCTCAGGCGTACAGTTCTCATAGAAGTAGGCCCTGGACGAACGTTCCCCCCCAGAGGCACGAATTATCGCTCGAAGATAAATCTGCTAAATCTGCCACAGCGCCGATCGTCGCCGGAAAATTTTCGGTACCATCTAAAGTTACTGTCGCGAATATCTTCGCCGGTACACCGCTTCACGAGGTTTCGTTGACCAGCCAAGTTGAGCATTCCTAGAGCTCCGCTGCATGTCGGCCTTTGTACCCATCACGGCTATAACAAAGTGTTCGTAAGTGTTCGACAACCCGTCTTCTTGCTTCAACCGTGCCAATACTTGCGGCGCAGCCTCCTTTATGTTTCTTCATTAAGACGCCGAGTTGTTACATGGATCACGTTAATCGCATTAAAGGCTCTAGCCCGCGAGAATGGCAAAGTTTCGCGAACACTGATGTTGTCTAAAAAAAGAAAACTACCTTCCTCGCTTCCTGCCGTATATCTCGAAAACATTGCTCCGTGTGCAATTATCGATTGAAGGAAGCTCACGGTGCGAGCGATGCGCTGTGCTTGGCTTAAAATCGAAACCGTTGGCGTCAGGAACAATGGGAAGTCGATAATTATTGGCGACGACAGTCTTGGGCGTGCGTTGCGGCTAGACAAGCGTAACGTCGTTAATGGGTCGTTTCGCACACGACCTTTCAGTCAAAAATGCCGAAACACCTAAAGCACAGGGAGCGGTGGGGAACTGCTGGCTACCACGCAAGCTGTCTGGACACGATCGCAGACGTCTCGTAAAGGTAACTGTAAGTACTCTGCAATGCTGGAAAATATCCCTTTTCTGTATTTCGATGCCACACATCGCAGACAGGTAGTCGAATTTTACAGACACAGGTAGTGGTAGATGTGGTGATAGATGGAGAAGACACTACAACAAACAGCGGCCTCTCGTCAACCTTCCGAAGTCAAACGTGTCAATGCGCACGCTATCCAGCACCTATTGGCGTGGACAAGGTTAAATAGAAAATCGCTCCAAGCACAGCCTCAGCGTAAAGGCCGGCCCGCATGGTGCGTATTTCATGCGTGAAAGCTGCGTTTTTACGCACGTCGCAAAATTCCGTACGTCACAGCTGCTCGTAACGCGTGATTCGGTGCATCAGAGCAGATTTGATATTTCACTATGGTGAGCTAGCCCACCATAATTAATTTTACGCAACAGTCAGTTCGTGGACGTCGATAGCAACAAGTCAGAGTGCAGAAAGACATTTCTGCCTCCGGTATAACAAAGTGTTCGTAAGTGTTCGACAACCCGTCCTTTTTTAGCAATGGCTGCTTCTCACGAAAAAGCTGCAGGACACGCAGGAAAACGAGAAAATAATAGTTTCTGAGGTGGAGAAGAGACCCATTTTGTGGGATATCCATCGTTCTGACTACAAATATGTACATTCGAAGGCCATGCTCTAGGAAGATGTGCGGTTCTGGTAAGCACGCTGTGTATACGCAGCTTGCGCCTCATGCTGTTTGACACGCGTATTTCGACAATGTGCGTGGCCTGGCAACATTTTGCGTAGCGCGTTTTTTGCTGAAATACGCACCTTGCATGCCAGTCTTAAACAGTTGTGACTCCCGCGAAATCCAGGTATATTCTAAGAGCAAAAATGAACACTCTTGGTCATAAAAGTAGGACGCGAGCGAGCTGGTGATACCCTGGAGATGATGCCATTCCTTGAGATTGAGAAATTGAAATTGTCGTTGCTTCTTGTTCGTCGTTGTCTTCCCTCACTTTTAGTTCGTTTGGGGATTAGATGCACTGCCACAACCAGAGCCATAGCGATGGGGGTGCGAGGGGGGTAGCCCTCGCGAGAGAGGGTGCCGAACGGCAGGCCCTGGCAGGTTTGTTGGACAGGACAAAGTGGGAACGAAGAAAATATGAATTTGCGATCTCGGCAGTGCAAAAAAGCGTTGTCATTTCTTTGTTTACAGGGCTTCTGACGGCAGTGGGTGACGGGGGGGGGGGGGGGTTCAGATTTAATCTGGCCTGGGCGGAAACTTGCCTCGCTACGGCTTTGGCCACCACAATTAATCCCTTCCGAGACTAAATACACGGAAGTTTATGCAAATTTTACAGACTCCTTGCTGTGCTAGGGAATAAATTTTAGAGTCAGGGGACTAAAATGGGGAGCAATCAGGGGGGGGGGGCGAACTAGTGACCTAGACCATATAATTACTCCTCAATTTACTCCTTTTTGTCCTGGAGTGCAGTTGGATATTTTGCATTGGGAAGCGAGCTTTGCACGCTCTATTTTTATCCAGACAGGCAGTCTTTTTAAGTCTTCTAGGTTTCTTGCGTGCTATATCCAAAGTATCCGAGAGGCAGGTTTTTACCTACAGGGAAAAAAGAAAAAGGAAAGGGGGAGCAAAAAAAAAGTTTGAGAGTACATTGTGGGGTGTGCTATATTCCTAATTAACGCGTTCAAAATAGAACTAATAGCTCGCCGCGGGTCCTACAACACTGACAAAAGAGAGAGAGAGAGAGAGAGAGAGCTCAAGTTAACACAGGAAGGTGCGACAGACATCCCCTATATCTTCCCCTCCTCTGACTTCATTTTGCTTTCCCGTATCGCTTCTTCACGCCTTTTGCGTTTAGAATTGACACCACAGTGGTGTGGCCGAGGGGGTGAACGGATCCCCATCGTTGGTAGTAGCCAAGGCAGTGCTGGAGACCGGGAGGTGGTGGGTTCCAATCCTAACACCGGTTGTGCTGTCTAGGTTTTCCGGCGGCGTTTCCGGACGAATGTCGGCCCAGGACGCACACTAACCCCCCTCCCCCCCATGTCCCGTCCCCTATTCCTTTCTGCCGTCCCTTCTCCATCTGCCCACGTCTGTACGCCGCTTATAGCCACGGTTGTTTCGCGGCGCTAACACAGAATCCAAAAACAAATTCCGAGTAGTTGTGCAACCTTTCGTACTCGCAGCTGAAATACAGGGACAAGCTGTTTCGCTACGCATTGTGGTCAGACTTTAACAGGATTATTTCGCTGTGTATGAGATTTCCTAATATATAATATGTTACTATTTCGAAATCATCTCTTACAAATGCATTGCAACTCGAACCCTGTTTTGGGAATATTTACAATCTTTTCTCAACGATTTCGTTTTGCAAGTATGCAGGACAAGGGAGGCGAGGTACAATCGCTGATCAGACGAAAGTCAAATGCACTTTGTGATTACTGTAGTATATGTAGCCATGGGTACAGTGGTGAGAGTGGTATCCACGTTTCGGCCCAGAACGTAGTCGATACAAGATCCCGTCCTGCATGCCGGTTGTGTGATTGAAGAGACAACACTAGTCCATTTTTTCGCAAGCCACTGCGCCAACACAATACACCCTGTGCCGCCGGCTAAAGGCCTGGCGTCTCGTGCTTTCCACACTCGCAACCTGCATCACAACACTTCACGTGATAGCCAAGGTCGCATCACACCACCTTCGCAGCGCGCTGCTTACGTGACTCACCGCGCCGCGATATCTGCGACGGACAGCGCACGCACGCCGTCAGATGCTCAACTCCACATATACAGCTGTTCCTGTAAAAATTAGCACGATTCAGAAAACGCTCCCTACGACAGCCGCCTATCAAAAACCAACCGCCCCTGGAAGCACACAGCGATATCAGAATGATGCTTCCCTCTTTAAAGCTACCAAACGTCTTTTGTCCCTCGCGCGTATTAATAGCATCATAAAAGGAAAATAATCTCCGACGAGCGCGTATTGAAACGATAATCGATTTACGAACAGACGTTTCAGGGAGTGAATGCCCATGGCACCCTTCTAAATCGAACACCGTGCTAGTAACACAATGAAGCGACGCCAACATTATGTCGATAATAGCACGGCGACACAGTTCTTCGGGGATTCGCCACTCGACGACGCCATTGTATGTGGGAAAACAATAGTAGCAGAAGACCGTTGTCTTCTGCTCATGGAGGGGAACACTTTTTCATCTGCGGCAAAGCCTGACGTCATAAGCGATACCGAGAGAGAGGAACGTTACTTCGATTGATGCCCAAGTGTTCGTGATGTGGACGGGGGAATTGACTTGCGGGCAGAAGGTATGAAGAGTCAGTTAGCGGTTGGTTCGGGGGCCGCTTTGCCGATACTGTTGTTGGGATGGCGTTCACGCGGCGATGAAGCTTAGTGCCCATTTCGATTGCAGGCTTGAGTGTTCGAATAAGTTGTTGAATATGGGAGAGATCGTCCCCCCCCCCAAAAAAAAGGGGGTTATTAGGTCCCAGGCCGCAGAAACTTGTCGGGGTCTCAAGGACACACGCGTCATCTAGCGGTGTGCCAAGGCAAACGATCAGAGTCATACACGTCCAACGACATGTTCTCGTCCTCCCGAAAACGATGAAGAGACTTCGTAACCCCTCCATCTAGAACCTTTATATTCCTCAACTTCATGCGCAGTCTGAACAACAAAATATCAGAGCAAAAGTAAAAGGGAAGACTGAGGGACTTGCGCTCGACGCAAAAGAACTGTGCGGTTCAAGAAAACTTAACCGTTACTTATTTTCCATTCTACACGCCTAAACCAGAACTTCACCACCTAACGGGCTTCTAGCCGGTCATCCTCCCAAATGACATCGTACCATCCCTTGATTTGTTGAAAACCGGAGGCGTACGGCTTCCTTTTGTGACACTTATGCAGCTTTGTGTCACAAAAGCGCGTACGCCCAGCGCTTTCAACAAATCAGGAGCGATACCGGTACCATATTGCGAAAAGTTTCGGTCTTCGCAATACTCTATGGTGAATTTCTGCTTTTAAGGGTGTAGCAAGCTCAGTCATAGAGTGACTTCTGCACCAAACCGCCCACTTACATTGACTTCACTTCATTGATATGAGTCAGGAGGAAAATCAGCGAGGAAAAACACGTGGTATCACGGCGGGAGCAAATCGTGTCCGTCACCTTCTTTGATCCGTTGTGTAGTGCAGCCTGCCAAGATGCCATTACTACAATATAGCAGCATGGACACGATCACTGAAACGAAGTTAATCAATTGTCATACGTGCTCCGCCAAGAGGATTAGGGGGACAACTATTGTCGTGCAGGTGCAATCTTTCACGGTGCACTTTATTACATCAGAGGAAGCTCCACAGCAGACTGTAATGGAAAGTAGTGCTTGGAAGTTTTTCGACGTTGCGAGCGAATGCCTTGTATCCCCAATGTGACGCAGACCCAGATCTGACAGTTTGCGCACGTGCATGCAGTATTATGAACTGTAACGAGCCGTCCTGCAAAATTCAAGTTATCGTTTTGGATAACGATCAGGCTAGAAAGAATGCCATTCTCGCATCTGAACAGGATTAAGTTGAAACTCGCGTATGAGCGAAACATGTTTCGCAACTGTGCTTGTTAGAGCTCTCACGTGCCAACCAGTTTATTGTTCTTTGTAGGCGAGACAAGAGGGAGAACGATTTATTTAGACTGACTTGTGGGCCTCTTGCTGTCTGGATAATCACGCCATTACAAACTGCATTTTCTTTTACTAATTTACTAGCTAACTACGAATTGTATCTAGTTTATATGGCCCATGTGTAAACACCCCCGCATTTGAACTGCAGAAAAGGGTTACAACTTAGCCGTTGGAGAGAACCGTATGGCTGTGGTTCCCAAACTCGGCCCATAAAAACATAGACGACCCGGTCGAGACCCACCCATTTTCTCTCCTCGCTATATGCCGGGCACATTCCGATCTCAGCTCCATGAGCCATTGGTTTCATCATTGGCTTCATTGGCATTGGTTTCATCATTGGTTTCCCGGACTCCCCCTTCCTCCGTACGTCACGGAGCAGCGCAGCACTTACGCGCTCCGGCCTACCAGCTGGAGCGTGAGAGTTCATCGAGAGCGCAACGCTCCGGAAAACGAGTAACGCCGTTTAGTAAAACGGAGTGCATGCGCTCCCGGCGCTTTGGAGCCGCTGCTTAACGTGCCCTTGCGCAACGGCACGAGCGCCATCTCTGACGCTGCGCTAGTGCTTTCCGACTCCAAAGATGATTTTCGTTTGACAGCGGGTCAGAAGTCGTTCCATTATTAAACAGCTGGACGCACGCAAAACTCCGAAACCACAAGCAACGAACGCCTACTACTGAGCAAATACGGCGCCGTGATCTGCTATACTACTCTAAGAAGAAAAAAAAAAGAGTAAAATAGGGAGTAATTGCAGCTTCTAGTCCCCTAGATCAGAGTTTCCCAAAGTGTGGTCCGCGAACCCCTGGGGGTCCGCGAGAGTGTCCGTGGGGGTCCGCGACCGTCTCTCACATTTCAGTGAGGATTTTCGTCCCCACAAACACGCGCTCGTACATGCTGCCCGATTTCCAAACACCCAGAACTTCCAAAATGCTACAAGCATGCTTCAACGGGTAGCTTCTAATTTCTGATAGAAAAGACCTGCAACGCACGTTTGTCCGCGTCATACACAGACAAACAAGAAGAAGAAACCAGTCCAGAATCGTTTCTGAAGCTGTATCGAAAGCACACAGCAACTGACGAGGTTGCTGGTTATGCACTGGCTGTGAGGGTGTGTGTGTGTGGGGGGGGGGGGGGGGCGTGATTTGGTTCTCATCGCTTCCGGGGATCCGTCACCGCCAAAAGTTTGGGAAACACTGCCCTAGATTGCCCCCCCCCCCAATTACTTCCTATTTTAGTCCCCTAACCCCGACATTTAGTCCCCAGGACTGCAAATTGTCACTGAACTTCGTAAATGCTCTTCCGAATGCAACATGGCATAACGCTGTATAACTCGGCCAACTTAGAAATTTTCCACCCACACAGAGTAAGAAATAGTTAGGGCTAATTTCTTCGCAAATTGTGCCTTATGTGTGTCCCTAGATTTTATATCACTCGATATATCACTGCTGACGGTTTGATTCGAAGCATTTTCATGCATACACGCGAATTATATACCTGGAACTGTTAGAACGGAGTGTGAAATGCAGTCTCCACTCTGTAGTATTTATTTACTCCCGTGCATTTACTCACGAAAGAAGCTATTTTTTGTTGCAATGCATTTAGTCCCCCAAAGGAGTAAAATTACTCTCTTTTTTTTTTTTTTTCTTAGAGTGTAGACTGCATGCTTCGTTCACCGACAACGCACGCGAAACTATTTTCTCGCGGTTTTGGCGTCCGCTCTAGTTCGAGAAGACGCCACTGCGCGGTGCATCGTAAAGGCGGGACCTCCGTGTGTGCCGCGATAGATGCAGACGCTGTAGCCTTTACTGTGAGTGAGTGGACCTCACGACATAGATTTTGAGCTTCGTGCACAAGTGAAAGAAGGCGCGAAAGCGAAGCTGTGTGATGCAGGTGTGATGCTTTTATGAGAAACGTCTGGCTCTGCTGCCAGGGGCTTCCTGGTAACGCAGAATAGCGGGCACGGCTTAACATTTTCATTTATTTTTGGGGCGCTTTGCGGCCCCCATAGGTGTCGCTACCCACAGTCTGGGAACCACTGCCGCGCGGTTTTACAGTATCGGACGCAGTGGCATCTTCGGGCCTGCTTTTCAAAATCTCCATTGAACTCTCATTGGAAAAATATACTTGTCTGGACAGTATAGGGTAAACGCCAATTATCTCCGGGGAGATTTTGCCATTACTTCTGTGTTTACTTTCATCAAATTTTATTCGCGAGAAATTGAATTTTTTAATTGATATCCGAAAGTTGCCAAGTCGACCTCACGGTCGTCTGCTTCTTTTCTTTTTTTGCAGAAACACAAAGCGCGCGTCGGGATTACCCCACTGCATTGCAAAGTGCATTCCCTGCGGTGATAGCTGAAAAAAAAAAAAACACAAAAACGCGAAAATCGATGTTTTGAGGCGCGCAAATAGACCTTGTATCGCCAACTGTAGGATGGGACAAGCGTTAGCTTGCCCACATCACGGTTCAAAAATAGACCACAAAACAGCAACCGCCTGAGATCCCTCAGAAGCCTTCATTGGAATCGCAAGCGCCACCTGTGGCACGCAAGGGCTCGTGGGAACTTGAAGCGCCGTGAAATATTACGAGGCGGATAAAGGCGGAGGTAGAAGAAGAATAACAACATACCCGGTGTGCGTAGCAGCAACGTCAGCCGGGGTAAACCATACCCGAAGCAGACGACGGAGCTGTGTCGCTCAAAGTTCCCATGCTGCTTTTCGCCGCGCGTTTGGTGGCGCGCGCATATTTTAAAAATCCTCTATTGTCGGCTGAGCTCCTGCAAGCTGCGGCGGAAGAAAAACGGTCACCCGCCCCCTTCCTGTTTCCTTCTCGTACTTATTTCAGATAGCCTTGCGTTGCAACCATATGCTACCGTTATCAGCGGAAGGTTGGAAACGGAAAAGTGAAAGGGTAAGTACATGGCCTCCTCGCATCGCTTCTTTCGGAGGTCTGAGCGCGACGGTCAATTTGCGCGCCTCGGAAAGGCTGTTTTCACAATTCAAACAAACGCGAGGTTGGCTCTGCAAATTGCGGACCTCAGTCGGGAAAATTCAATTTCGCGCCAATTAAATTCGATAAAAGTCCTCGGAAGTGATGGCAAAATCTCCCCCGAGATGAATGACGCTGACAGGATAATGTTCGGACAACTAGATTTTTTAATTCTATTCTTTATCACGTTAGGTGAAACTCCCTGTATAAGCATACTCGAAATTGTAAAAATTGTTACGCTTGTTATAAGTGACTTCTAAAAGTGATATCTCACTTTAATTGCGTGAAGTACACAACCGGTTTCTCATTTGAAAGTAATTTGGTTCCTCTAGCCGATGCCTAATTGCAACAACGATTTAGAGGAGGAACACCCTTTAAAGAAACGGTGTAATTGACAGAAGAAGGACAACAACAACAACAACAAAAACATGATGGTGACATAAAAAATGTTTCACCGCTGGTGCTGCTGTACCCTACGCCATTACATGGTGAGGTTTTTGGTGGATCAGTTGTTATGATATGGTTAGATTATGTGAGAGGTTAGGTAAGATTTCGTGATGGAACGAGCGAACAGGATCACAGATCGAATGCAGTGTCCCAGGAAGATATTCAGCATAACAATAAAAGGTATTCTGGCCGTCTCGACCAAATATCATACGCAGTTTACATCCAACATCGATTCGGCCATCGTGGTAACCTTTCCCCGAACGGTTCGCATGACGAAGTACCCTTGCATTCGGATGTGTTGAAACTCTTGTGTAGCCTCATTACATGCGTCTAGGAGTTTTTGAACTTGCAATGAAAAAAGAAAGAAAAAAGATTGGCGGGCGATGGCTAAAGTAAGCAGTGTTGTGTAGACAGGCTGACAGGTGTCTCATTTAGCTGCTGCCCTCTCGCTCGCCCAGATTAGATCTTCTTCATTTTCAATTGCAAGGTGTTGCTGGCTTCCCGAGATGTGCACCTGAGCAAACATTCACTTTACCAAGCAAACCGCCTACCTATCATCACACTCCATTACAGCAGATCAGCTCTACATTACGTCCGCTCGTTGAGAGAGCCCGGGAGAGATATGCTGTTTGGTTGCTTCTCCTGCGTACACGGTAACAACGCGGCGAAAGTACGCTTTACAGGAGCCCAATAGAGGAGACGGACACGGACACCGCATAACAGGCTCCCAGCCAACCATCAGCCTGCATGACATCGTTCTCTCCCCTGATTTGCTGAAAACGAGAGGCGTACACCTTTTTGTGACGCTGATGCAGTTAGGTTAATTATGAGAACGGGGTGCTGGAGGTGGTGATGATAATAAAACAGAAGACCATTATGAAGAAGATATGGTATCACTTTGTGCAGTGGACGGCCTTCGGTGTGTTGTGATGGTGAAGTTCTTTTTTAAAGGTGCACGCTTTGTCTCACTTCATTTCCTATTTATACTAGATTACATTCCGCATTAAACAGAAGAAGAAGAAGAAGAGCACAGATAATAGTAATAATAGCACATATCACGGGGCGCGACTAAGACCCCGGGAGAAAGCTGGTGATAGTCAAGTAATTGAAAGAAGACTGCTGTCAAGTACGTGGCAATCTTACTTCTTACTTACTTACTTAAACTTCGTCGCGACATCTTTCTACACTCTTAGAGAAAAGGGTGGAGCAGTTACACCTTTCAGGAGGCAATAGTTGTCGCATATGTTGTGCCTAAAAGGTTGCAAAGTTCTACCTGCTACACCACTCTCACAACAGAACTTCGCCGCATAGCACGATGTCCGCCAACCCCTGCCACGAATGATAAGGTTACCTGTTCCTTATTCGGTGAGCGAGGGAGACGTACCCCTTCTTGTAGAAATATGGATATACGACAATTGCTTTTAACACGCTTTTACACCCCTTATCAGACGCTATATTGACCTACGCTCTTAAAAATGAACTTCACCGCATAGCACAGTCCTAGCCAACCATCATCTCGAATGATATCGTTATCTGCCCTAATCTGTTGAAAACGGAAGGCGCACGCCTTTTTTGTGGCACTTATGTTGTTCATAATTGTCACACACACAAAAAAAGGCGTGCACCTCCCGTTTTCAACAAATCAGGACAGACCACGATATCATTCGAGATGATGGTTGGCTAGGAGCGTGCTATGCGGTGAAGTTCATTTCTAAGAGTGTAGGTGTCAACTATAGAATTTACCACCTTTCCACACCCTTTTTTCATAGAGTGTAGAACCATCGTCTTGCGGTGCATCTTTAATTTGCTACGCTTACGTCAATGGAACACATCCTACAGAGACATATTCGTGGTACACAATTGCGTACTATCTACATTTTTGCACCTTATTATTTCCAAGCATTACCAAGGATGTCTTTCACAGACTCGATGAATACGCACATTACTCTCCCCAAGTACTGCCCGTGCGTCCTACATAACAATCCAACCGGCTGTGCTGTCCGAGGTTTTCCCATGGGTTTTCCGAAGACTTTCCAGACGAATGTTGGCACATTTCCGCCTGAACTCGGCCCTGGACGCGTACTAATCCCGCTGTCCCCATTCCTTCCTGCTGGCCTCTCTGCATCTGTCCATGTACGACACTCATAGCCACAGTTGCTTCGCAGCGCTAACACGGAGATTAAAAAAACATAACAACTAGCTTATAGATGTCCCAAAATACAGCAGTCATTCAATGATACTCTCCACCATAGCTGTGCACATTCTCGACAATAGTCTGCGAGCAGCCAGACAGAGAATCCCAATTTCCATCCGATAGGTGTGTTTACTGACGACACGGAATGGGGTCTACCAGTGCTTCCGTTCGCGCTCAACGCGGCGTAAGTGCCGTCGATGAGTCCTAGACTCCCGGGGAAAGAGTATCGAATGCATTTGTCGCCACGGGGAAGGCTTTATGACCCACGCGGGTTGCGTGCCAACCAGCGTTAGCGGTATTCGACTGTGGCCACTGCTGGAATGTGACCTGGATAAAGGACACGTGGAATGTGAGCTACTATGATGTGTTATCTCTGCAGGAAGGCGTTTGCGAAGGGGACTTACGAGATGGTATGAACGGAGACCGATCCTTGTTCATAAGCGTCTCGCGCAAATGTTTACTCTGTAGTCCACTTGAATGTTGCGGCATATCTGAGGAACAAGAGTAAACGTACTCACTCCGAGCAGTTCGGTCCAGCGTCCCTGGCTTATATTGAACATGAAACGGTTAAACTACTACTCTGTAAGTTCGACTGCAAACACAAATGCTTGCCGGGCCATCGAACTGCATTCATTAAGTTGCGTAGGCTTCTGCAAGGAGTTCTTACCGAGGCAGTACGTGCATGGTGTCAAATGTCATTGAAGTGTTACTACGGACTGAGCGCCTTCAATATTCTACCTATTTTTTGTCGTTGCTGTGCAGTGTCCCCCATTGTATTCTGCCAAAATATTTTTCTCCGTGTGTGCCGAAAGTATATTTTTTTTATTCCGTGTAAGCGCCGCGAAGCAACTGTGGCTATGAGCGGCATACAGACGTGGACAGATGGAGAGACAACAGCAGGAAGGAGTGGGGGGAAGGGGGGATAGTATACGTCCTGGGTCGACTTCAAGGGGAACTGCATGTGCCGACATTCGTCTTGAAAGTCGTTCGCAAAAACTCGGGGAAAACCTCTGTCATAAAATTAATTTCGAGTTTTGAGATGCATGACGTCACAAAGTGCGCATTCCGCCATCGGTCTCGTAACATTGCTTCTCGGAGGTCTGTTTCCGTCTTTTCATTAGAACAGCAGGTAGTCTTCCAACGATGGGGGCGGGGGAGCGCTGAACGGGAAGGTACATGCGCACTCACATTTTGGGTACAGAGGCTTTGAGCCAGGTGATTTAGGATACGAAATTAAATAAATAAGTCTTTGTTTAAAGTTCGGAGTGGCGTTTTAACCCCAGCACGTACAGTGTTTCAGACGCGAAAGGCTGAGGCGAAGCTTATGCTTCACACCTCCCGCCATTTCTTCCCGTCGTCCTCGACTACTTCCAAAGACAAGCTTCTACCACCATAGTCGTCCATCAAACCGGCCCATCAACCATATAGCACAGTCCTTATCTCTCCTCCCCGTCACAAATGTACCCACACAGGCGTCATCGCCATGAAAGCCTCGTTTGAAAGCCCGGCTTTGGGAACGCATAACAATGGGGTATAGGTTGTCCCATTCCAGAGCAGAGGACTGCGTGCCCTGCCGCAATTAATGATTGAATCGCAGAATCGATTTTCCGAAGACCTGTTGCGCCTCCGCTAACGGTTGGTGTTCGCTGCGAGATTGAGTGTAGGGTTCGGCTGGGCTTCTGGACATGCCAAACGCAGGAGAGTACGGCTGCTCATAATTGGTTGCAGATAATTACGACGTTCTGATCGTAATTACTGTACGGAATGGCGTTTTGAAGTACGAATTGTTTAAATAAACGCGCGCGGAAAAGTCAATCTGCAAGATATGCGGCGCTCAGTTAAGGTGCTTGATGCAGCCCCTATTTGTCTGCTCCTGATCGGGTGTTTACAAGACATAACCACAGCGGAAGCCATAATGAGGAGAGAAGGGACATGCGCTTCCTCGGGGTCATTCAGAGTACTCACAAAGGAAGTACGGCTTGATACAAGATAATAAATATTTTCTTTAAACACGAGCGACATGAGCACACAATAAACGTATGCAGAAGTAAAATTCGTAGAGATAAATTGCGAATTGGCGACTTGGCACTTTTTTTTTTCATAAAAGAGTGGTTTGTAAAATGAAAGACAATTAATTACAAGGTCCTAGACATTCCATCGCGCGGGCAACGAGAGATGAGCATTACTGCTCTTCTACGTCCTGCAGGACCAAGTGCGAGCAAAGATGCTTCCCTAGCTTACATGTTTTGAATTTTGGTGCTGAACGCTATTCGCCTACGGTAAAACGCTTGAAGTGGCACTAAAATAAAAAGCAAGTTAACTACAAATTACGTTATACGCTATGTAAATTTCGTACTTGTTATCATAATTCAAAACTTTGATTCCATTTCAAAGCTACAATCAGAATTATACCTGACTCTTTCTTGCTTCGGCGCTAAGCAGTGAACAACGCTTCAGCTCGTGCATCGGTGTTTTCAGTCGAAGATGCGAGTGCACGCGCTTGCCACGCCATGGAGCAGTCCGGGTTAAAAACATAGTGCGCGTTGGAAAGCGGACTGGCGGCGCTGTCCGAAGGACGTGAAGGTAAATGTTGTCAGTGGAACATTCGCGAGAACTGTTGTTGGATACAATTCTTTGAATCGATATTGAAAAATGCAGCAGTGTGCATCATGTCGCGCATATACGGAACATTACGATCGGACCTGTTCCAAATCCACACACGCACGATAGGTATGCGCGCGTTTCTCCTGCTGTCTCATTGGATGCCGCCATTCTTTGCCGCCTGTTTGCATTGCGTTTTTCTTCTAAACAGTTGCGTTGTATGAACTAATTTTGTTTGAATTGTACTAACTATTGCATTTTAGTGCCCCTTTAAGTAAAGATCTAATGGCTTTCATGTGTCTCTGCTGCTTCATCTTCCTTTTTGGTTTGCTTTTTGGGAATTGCAAGCCTACATCATGGCTAACCTTTCCTTTTTTTGTTATCAGCATTAAACATATCCCCCCCCCCCCAACACTCTAAAAAAAGGAGTGTGAAAAGGTGGTAACTTCGATAGTTAACACCGAAGTCAACATAGCGTCTGATAGAGGGTATAAAAGGGCGGTAAACGCAATTATCATATATCCAAATTGCTACAAAAAGGCGTACGCCACACTCACTCGCCGAATCAGAAGCGGTAACCCTATCATTCGTAGGTAGCAGGTACAACTTTGTAACCTTTTTGGCCCAACATATGCGACAATAATTACCCACCTAAAAGGGGTAACTGCTCTCACCCTTTTTTGTAAGAGTGAATAGTCCATCAGTGTACTGCTGTAAATAAATTCAATTCATTTCTGCGTCAGCCTTATCGTCGACTGGTTGTTCTCTTCGTATTTCAAAATTTTCAGTCCGGTATGTTTTTGAAATGCACTTCTCCAAATCTTCAACTCTTGATCCATTTCCACTCCGTTTAACTCCTGTTTTATCTGTACGCACTTCTCTCCATTTGACGATGAGACTGCTGGTCATCTTCGATCGCCTTCTTGCATGGAGGGAAGCGCATAGCTTCATCGTAGCTACGCGACTCTGAGTATACCACTTCTGCCACAGTTGCGAGTTTGCTGATTGCGCCTCTGCTTGGCATACAAAATCCGCAATCTTGTCCCCAGCTCCCTTCTTGTGTGTCACAAAACACACACTTAGGCCCGGTTTCACATACGCCGATTAACATTCGGACCGAGATCAGCGGTCCCTTAACTTGAAGGTAACGATTAACTCTGCGTCACAAAAAGGGAGCCATTGTCACTGAAACATTCATCACGTCACCAGCTAACGTTTGTAAAAAAAGAATTGAGTGTTGGCTTCAAGTATTTGCAACACTTAATCTCGGTTCAAAGTTAACCGGCGTTCGTGAAACTGCGCCTTACTATCCTCCTGCAGTCACCAACGATGACGACAGTGTACCGTACTTTTTTTTAAATTTCGTGTTAGCGCCTCGAAGCAACTGCGGCTATGAGCAGCGTACAGACGTGGACAGAGGGGGAGAGGACAGCAGGAAGGAGTGGGGGGCAGGAAGGTTGGTGTGCGCCGACTTTTGAGGGAATTGTGCGACATTCGTCTGGAGCGTCTGCCGGAAAACCAGGGAAAGCCTCAGACAGCACAGCAGGTGGTAGGATTCGAACCCACAACCTCCCAGTCTACAGCACTGCCTTGGCTACCAACGTGCCTATGCTTCTACCCACTTTCTACCCCTTTCCCTTTTTTTTATCAGCATTAAACATATCCCCCCACACACACGCACACACACTTCCTACCCAGCGCCGCTGGTGTACCGAAGCTGCTCCCAACTATTCGTGAGACTCAGAGCTATACCTACAAGGATTTACGCGTGCCTACTCTAATACACTATCTCTTGGTTCAAGGTTTAAAGACTTGAAAGGTATAACGCGTCTTCGCCCAGACTATTTTCACGTCGTAATGGCAGTAATCCTCGGACTGCAGGCACGTGACTCATGGGGATTAGCGAGTGGAAGTTTAGGTGGCATCCAGTGGCAGATAACGCAGTCGTTCCATTTTAGCGTACTACGCTCTTCCAGCGACGGGGTGCTACGTCACCACGCAGTCAGTATATTCCTGATTCTTTGAAGCCCAATCAAGAAAGCCAATCCCAATGGAGAAGTGAGCTTTCTCTGCCTCTACGCTGTGCGGCTGTGCCCGGTGAATGTTACCACGATTTCGCTGTTATGCAGATTCGAAATCAAAATCAGATTTTCCTCATTATTCCAGGCACATCTAGGACCGTCAGTGTGTTGACGACATTCTCTTTTCTGTCTTTGGAGGTCACGGTTTGCAGTTTTGCAGGTGTTTACAGCCTTCCTGCCAACACGACATTTCTGGGCGCCCCCTGCTTAAAAAGTCGTCATTCTATTTTTTTCCCTTCTTTCTTGTTTTTTTTACAGGCATCTAGTTGCTGACTCCTGAGTCGATTGACCACACATCTCGGCATCTATGCTCGCGAAGGTTGTCAGCACTAAAAGCGAAGTGCTCCTCATCCGAGCCTCTGTACCACGCAAGGAGAGAGGTTACTCTCACTCCTTGCCTTGGCCTTTCAAGTCTCATGTCCTGTAGCCTTGATTTTACCACTCCAGGCTCTGTGAATATTCTTGATGTTGACTTCTTGAAGTGACAGTCTTGAGCCATATTCCCAGTTTTCCAGCACTGGTGACATCTGAAGGAGACTTTTTTCTTTTCTTTTTTTTTCCGGTCCGTGGCCACACAGTAGAAGGCTTAGCACCGGAAGGCTCCCCCGCTGAAGAAGTATTTTGACGTCCTCCTTCCTGCAGCAAGGCACATTTTACTTCCTCCGGAGTAATATCCGTCATAAAAATGGCGTCGAAGCTTCTTACTGCTCCGTGGTATGTTCGCGGCAAGCCTTTCGGCGCATTAGAAGTTATCTTGGCGTCCTAAAATGAATGTGCTCAAGTGCGTGATTCTTCTGAAACGAGCTCCACACGATGCACATACTAGGTTGCGCTTTCAACTGTTTTCCATTTTATTGCCGTTCAGCTTCCACCTCAAACTATGTCATCTCTCTAACATTCTTCCTTGACTGACTTCTATAGTTCTCTCCAGACACCACTTCCAGAAGTCTCGTTGATAGCATACGCTGTCTAAGGCCTCCATAGGATTTGCATGAGTGCGATGAGAGCATCTCGGTCATCTCTATCCCAAGAGACTCTCGCTTCCTCAGCCTTCGGCAGCTCACTTTCGATGACGGTCCGCAGGTCTTGTTTTTCAAATCAAGTGCGTCATCATTTTGAACTTCCAGTTCCAAATTCTCAACGTGTCTTGGTGACGTTGTCGACGCTTCATCCAATGCTATATCTTCAGTAGCGGCTGTACTTCCCTGGTATTCATTTCTATTTCGCAGCAATGCGATGCTATCTTGAACTGTAATAGCGATGCCTGGGCCCATAGTCAGTGCTGAAATCAAGGACAACCTATTACAAGAGCCGACTGGTTACCGACACCGTTCTTCTTCGTCCTGCAGAAGCAAGCGGGAGCAAGGATGCTCGCTCTCCTCAGGATCTCATAGTTTTCCTTAGCTACGCTGGTAGGCCTCAGATAGCATGCATAGTGAGGTGACCAAGGCATTTCTTTGGTTCCTGCGGGTCTGTGGCCTTCTCGGTGGACTGTGGCGAATTACGTGTATTTATTTCCTTTGTTTTTGCTGGGAATAGTGAGCCACTGTAGCGCAGGCTAACCTTTCCCTTCTTCTCCTGTTTTTTCATAAACACACATCCCCCTCGCCTTATGCGCATGTTATGAAAAGGAAGCCAAGCGGAGAATATTTGCGATCGAGGTTGAAAATGTGAAGTCCGACATTCTTAAAGGGACAATAAAATGCAAAAACAACTTGCTCTCAAATGAAAGTCCGTGCTTCAATTTGCACAATTCAAACAAAATTAGTTCACACAACGCTACTGTTTAGAAGAAAACGCACTGAAAACGTTGCCGTCTTATACACTAGTCAGACGGAAAACCGTTAGCGGAACGACCGTTACTTCAGCTGTAGTCCAATCATCAGTTCGAATGACATCGTCTCGGCCCTGATTTGTTGGAAATAGGAGGCGTACACGTTTTTTTGCGACAATAATGCAGTCATAATTCCACAAAAAAGGCGTACGCCCCCTGTTTTGAACAAATCAGGGTAGAGAACGATGTCATTCGAAATGATGGTTGAACTACACTCTTAAAAATGAACTTCACCACATTGCACTCTCCTAGCCAACCATCATCCCGAATGACAACGTTCTCGCCCCTGATTTGCTGAAAACGGGAGGAGGAGCCTATTTTGTACCATTATGCACGGCACAAAATAGGCTCCTCCTCCCGTTTTCAGCAAATCAGGGGCGAGAACGTTGTCATTCGGGATGATGGTTGGCTAGGAGCGTGCTATGTGGTGAAGTTCATTTATAAGAGTGTACAGGTGAAGAAACCGCCGTTCTGCTAATGGCCTTAGGTTTGCCGTCTGACTAGGGTATTAGATACACTCTTAGAAATGAACTTCGCCACATAGCACGCTCCTAGCCAACCATCATCCCGAATGACAACGTTCTCGGCCCTGATTTGTTGAAAACGGGAGGAGCCTATTTAGTGCCGTGCATAATGGCACAAAATAGGCTCCTCCTCCCGTTTTCAACAAATCTACAGCGAGAACGTTGTCATTCGGGGTGATGGTTGGCTAGGAGCGTGCTATGTGGTGAAGTTCATTTTTAAGAGTGTAGCAACGAATGTGACTCCCAGAAGGCAAAGATTGGTGGCGTCCAATGAGACAGCAGGAGAAGTGGATTTGGAACGGATCCGGTCGTAGCGTTCCGTATATGCGCGGCATGGTGCGCATGCACAGCTGCACTTTTTAATGCCGATTCACTGAGTTGTAGCCCACAACGGTTCTCGCGAATGTTCCACAGAGAGCATTTATCTTCACGTCCTTCGGACAGCGACGCCAGTCCGTTTCGCAACGCGCACTATATTTTGGACCGGGACTGCTCCAAGCTGCACGCGCGTGCACGCGCAGCTTGGACTAAAAATACCGATGCGCGAGTTGAAACGACGTTTACTGCTTAACGGCGAAGCAAGAACGAATGAATGAATACTCTTGCAAAAACATGAAGGCGAAAAAGAAAAAAAGAAAAAGCGGAAGCGTTGGCAGAAACTGCCATCTTCACTAAGAGCTAAACTAGAAGTCGATTTCGACTTCCAGTGCGATGTTGTTTCCACCACTTGTGTACTCGCCATGTACCATGCAGATGATATAGAGTAGGATATATGGTAAGACTGTGTGTAAAAAAAGAAAAAAGAACTCAAGCAATATTGTAAATTGGGACTCAGTCTTTGTTTCTTCATCTTCCCCCCATACAATTGAGTCGACCGCCTCTCGAACAACAGTACCATCGTACGTAATACATAATATCAAATTCACCAGAGCAAACAAGTCGATACCCCCCCCCCCCCACACACACACTAATGTATTCTTCTTCACACACAAAAAGCAAGCTAGAGACATAATTTCATCCGGCTCATGCTCTTGGCTCATACCAGACGTCACTGGTTCCAACTTCTTTACTATACACCACCTCCCCCCTCTCTCTCACACACACTCTCTCTCTCTTCTCTTCTTCTTCTTCCCTGTAACACACGCTCTGTTTTCTTCTGACACGATGACAATACGCGTTTATAAAGACGGGAGGAACTGTGTGAGCATTCCGGTGGACAATACCAAGGCCGTGGAGGCGAATATTGAGCTTGCTTGTCCCACTGTTTCCTTAGGCAGTTGCCATTAAGCAGTGTATCGGAGGCCCTTTGTTGTTATTCGACCGGAAATCTTGCCGTATGGGGAACAATCTCGGCTGCACCAATTGCCCGACTTTGTCGTGGATGGCTTGCGATGGATTCCCTTATGGGACCGGCGCGTGTGAAAAGTGCCGAACGAAAGGGGGCGAGAAAGCTCGTACATTGATAAACTTGATAATCAATGCGTCTTGGAGGCGCCGTTGATGCCGTGTAACACATCGTATTTACCGCGTTTTTAATGATGTACGCCTGTGCTTATTTTTCCTTAACGCTGAGATTTAACGGTACAACGTGAGAATTTTTAAACATGGGATGCATATTGTATGAAACATATTAATGTTGGTGAACGTCCGCGAGCTTTTATTTTATAATGTCTGTATCGTTTATGTGTGCGTGCAATTATGACGTAAGTATGCGTAGTAGTCTACATGCGCTTTATCCGTGAAATTGATGTGGTGGTAGATAATGCAGGAAACATAAGTTGGATTATCGTTATTTGTGGTTTAATCTGCACAAAGCATTATTTATGTAACGAAAAAATACGGAGTATAATTTATGAGAAGTATTCTCATTATTATGAAGCCGACTATTAAACGAAAGGGCATAGAAATTTTCAAGAACATTCCAGGTGTAGTGCATTCCAAAGAGCCCGTTCAAGGACGTCGAGGACAGACAAGGAAACGAGGACAGAGAGGGAAGAGGACAAACACTGCGCTAGCACCTGTCCGCTCCTCTGTCTGCCCTCGTTTGCAGTGCTAGTTTACCTTGATGCATTCATACCAGCTTGCCCGGTTCACCACCATTATTCCGTTCAAGTAGTCTGGGTGCACTTATCATAGTAAGTTTTCATGAGTCGACTTTCAGCCGTTTTACGTGCATCGTTAAATTCACAATATGGATGTGGATAAAATGAAAATGTAGCGGACAGTAATTAGACCGAATGACATTTGAGCAGTCGACGTCCAATCTTGCCTCACTATTACACACGGACTGCGCAGTCTACACTTTTTCCTGCACAACTTTACATTGTTCCAGCGCAGCGTAGTGGTTAGCTCACTTCATCGGCAATCGAGATGTGCGTGATTCCATTCTCGCCACTGTTAGATTTTTCGGCGACTGCAACATTTAAATTTTCTGTTCTTGGTAGAGATGGGACAAATCCGTATCCGAATCCGAATCCAATGTAAGTAATCCAGTAAGTAATCATGTAAGTAATCCAGTGTCTTTCATCAGTGTAAGTGTCTGTGAATCCACGAACCTTAACGAATCTCTAACCTTTCGAATCCTTTCTTTAAAAAAAGCAAAATAAAAAAGAAGAGTTTGAAAAGCTAGGGGAAAAAACACTTCTACTGAAAACTGTTTTGAAGCAGAATATATCTTTGTTTAATGAAAAACAACTTTCAGGATAGGACATACCCATATACTTCTCAAATGTAATTTACTTAAAAGGTTGTTAATCGACTACAGTCCTGAAGTACTCGGTCTGAAATTCTGGAGTCTGAATTGTTTCCATAAACAATCACAAGCAAAACCATGCTATACACTTAAACTTATAATGTAAGCGTTCCTGCATGAACTCTTTAAGTCCAGAGCAATGGAAACAAACAAACAAGAAAACATCCGCCGGCCAATCAGGCTTTCGGCGGACTCCGCAAGCGCCAATTAAAAAAAAAACTGACATTCTGGGCACTGACAAAAACTGACATTTGGGCACTGACATTCGGATTCCCGAACCTCGAATCCCTGCCTGTAGGATTCGAGGATTCGCGGATTCGGTTGGCGCATCCCTAGTTCTTAGGCACTCCGAGGTTTGTGCTTTGTTCGTCCGTCTGTGTGTTACAGCCTCGAAATTGTTACTTTCCATCATGTGCATTGCTCCGCTATATTCAACGAGATAACGAGATATAAGGGCCAGCAGATTCGGATGGAAACGCCCCGCAGCTGTTTACTTTTCATTCGTTTACTCCGCGTGTGATTTCAGGAACCTCGGTAATCTTAATGGGCGATCTGTATGCGGAACATATCCTGTTAGGAAGAAACCATCATTTAACGGGCGTGGCCGAAGGCTATGTACTCTACTCGCTCGGCAAGTGTGTACATTTCTCGTCTCTCTGTGTGCGCATATTGACACTCAATTTGCTATCTACGTACACAACGGAAGAATATGGCTCAAGGCGCCATGCGGACTTAGAGCTTAGAATATGAGACTGCGTTGTATCAGGTGCACGGTTACTCTCTGAACGTGGAATTTTTTCACCATTCCCGTTGACATGTTTCACCTAGTAAGTTGTACACTCTTAAAAATGAACTTCACCGCATGGCACGCTCCTATCCAACCATCATCACGAATGATATCGTTATCGGTCCTGATTCGTCGAAAACGGGAGGCGTACGCCTTTTTTGTGACACTTATGCTGTTCATAATTGTCGCCAAAATGGCGTACGCCTCTCGTTTTCAACAAGCCAGTGCAGATAATGATATCATTCGAGATTATGGTTGGCTAGGAGCGTGCTATGCGGTGAAGTTCATTTCTAAGAGTGTAGGATTCCACAGGGTTCCTCAGCTTCAAAAAAAGAAAGAAGTCTATACTTCGCCTTATGTGATGTGATGTGATAGAAAAAAACAAAAAAAAAACAATGGGGATTTAAGTCACGACAAGGACAGACTGGCTACCCCAGACCACTTAGCCGCAGTTAGTTGAAATAAATAAAAAAAAAAAAAGGAGAAAACCCAGTAGCTGGGGGGTCGGGAGACAGACATCCCGAACTAATGGGAACACTTGTCATAAACTTGCGATGAAACTCCCCACTCTCCAAGACCGAAAATAAAGTTGTTGTTGTTGTTGTCATAAACGAGGGACCAGAAAGTGTCTTATGTTTTTCCATCTCCCCACCTTCTTCAAGGTCTAACTACATACAATCCTTGGGATCGCTTGGGTAATAGCACGGGCAGTCTTCGTTGGTCGTTGGGACTAATGGCCACTTAACACAAGCGTATAGCCACCGAGTGTGTCACGTGTCAACCTGTGAGGGAACACCTACGTGATGGGTATATGTTGAGAGCGCAAAAGTCTGCACGCCATCATCGTGTCAGCTACCCGTCCCCTTTCACGTTTTCAATTGCGTTCCCGTATATACGTGCTGCCGCCGTACATTTGCAAAGGCGTTGCTGCGGGACGCGACAAGAACTAGAATCTGTTTCGCGTGAGCGCACTCTCATGTACGTCTGACTATAGTGACACACGTGTCATCCTCGAATTGAACCAAAAATTTGTATTTCGCGTGCGGCATCTTCTCCGTCTAATTTTTCCTGGTCACATCGGAACGATATTCGTGCTTCCTCCAGACTGGCGATACCGGTAATGTTTGAAGATGCTGTTAAGAGGATAAAAAAATTAACAATAAAACGATAGCGTTGTGATTTCCAAGGAACACCATACGGTGAACGTACCTTGTTTACCCCTTTTCAATAGAGAAAAATCCATTTTCAGAGCAACCCGACAGGATGGTCATGCGAAACGGCCAGTGCAGCTCACAGCCTGTCATGGATAACAGCTGTATTTTGACGGACATGGAACAAACTGGCCTTATATTGCGATGGCTGAGCCAGGTACCGGAGACTTTATGGAGACCAAAATTTCGGAAGCGCTTTTACGGGAAGATTATGTGTCTACACAAGCGTCAAGTCCCAAGATTCATCAAATATATCCTATAGAGATATGTGTCTTAACTTTCACGTGGTAACCTTTCATTCCCTCATCTATATCAATTCACTTTGTAACTCACTTTTCCAGACACGCCCATTGAGTAAAGAAGCTGAAAACTTTGCACAAGCACCGTTTCCCGAAAAAACAAAACAAAAAAAACGTGCAATATTCGAGGAACCCGTAGGGTATATGCCTTTTCAAATTGCGCGGGATTCTTCCTTGGGGATGGCAGAGTGGAGCCGACATTTCTTTCTGCTGCCTGCCATCCATCTATATCGCAACATTTCTTCAGAGAAATATTGCGATTGCGAAGCCTAACGTGGCGGCTCGCAACTTTTCCCCCCAAGAGGAAACCCAATGCGAAACGGTATACGAATGACAGCTTTCCTGCCGTCCAATCAGAATGCCTGAGTCATTTTTGAAGAAAAATTTCCTCGTCTGTCCTTTTGTGCGCAGTGATGGCGCTACTTACCTGTACTTTCAAACATTCACGAAGCATAAATTTACACGGCGGGTGGAAGTCGCACTCCCCGGAGACGTCCTCACTGTGGCACTAGCCGCCATTGTCGCGTGTTGCTAGTAGCAACGGTGACATTATTTTACCTTTAGACTGCACGCGCATCACGCATCTCTCTCTCTCTCTCTCTTCGTTTTCTTTATTACGCTTATCGCAGTTCTTGGAATATTTCTAAGAATCGCTTCTCCTAGCAACCAGATTCAAAGTGACTCTTCCTCTTTGTTTCTTTTCTGAAATTTACTTCATGCTGGTACCGGTTAGAACGCCCGCTCCGAGTTTGTTGTGGAAAAGGAAAAACATTTCCTTATCGCACCTTCTTATGGGTCGCTTTGTTAAAAATTCACGAGACATCCGGGAAAAAAGGAATAACGGCGTCCGAAATGCGTGTGAGCGAATGGTGCCGAATGAAAGGCTCCTCTCCGTATAAAAAGGCGGTAATGACAAATGTGTACAATTTGGGAGTATCCCAATGTTCCCCGCACTCTGCCGTTCAGCGCTATTGGTCGCTGTCGTTCAAGACAGAAACGTTGTCGTTGCGAAAGCAGGCGCTCACACAAGCGCCATTTTCTTTTTTCCTCTGTCCTCTCTTTCCGAGCCTCATCATTTTTTTTTCTTTATTCGTCTTTGCCTCGCTTCTTTTTTCTTTTCTTTTTCGTGCGCATGCGCGTGGAGGAAAGCAACACCAGCTGGTGATTCAAATATACAGAATATTGATTCGATTTTACCCGTAATTTCACGCGTATTAGCCGCGGCTTATGCGCGATTTTTTTTTCTCACGTGCGCTCTACGGCTTATCCACTGGTGGTGCGGCCTATCTAATGACTATTTTTCCCTGGCACCTTCCCCATACGCCGGTTTTAACCATAGGGTGGACAGCGTCTCTGGAACAGCACAGCCCTGCCAACGCACTAACAATACCTAACAGGTGCGCGTCCACATTCCAGTAGACTGACCCTCCTGGTGTCTTCCCCTAAACAGCTTGAATGAAAGTGGTGACAGTGATTCTTGTTTTCTGGAAGGCCACTGACCCGTCGATGCATGAAAAACACACAACAAGGGCGCAATCCGATCTTGGTAGAACACTAGAACTGACCTCCTTTGTCGTATACCATGCCGACCCCGGAGTATGGACCACAGGGTTTATGACCTTCTCTATGGTCTACTTTGTCACACAAATCAGTAGTGTCGTATCTGCCCGAAAATTTTCAAACGTTCAACGAGTCCTGGGGCTTATGAGCGGCGCGGCTTATACGCGTGAAATTACGGTGTTAGAAATTAGAAACTAACATGACGGCTGAGCGCCAGAGGCTAAGTGTCGGATGCTGAATAATGCGGATGGCAACATAATATATAACGTGTTCAACGCTATCAAACAACTCCGGAAAAAAGGTGTTGACGCCGGAGTTCGACCCCGGGCCTTCTGATCCTGGCGTCAGCAGTTTTCTCCTGAGTTGTTTAAGTCCATTGGTTCTTGGGCCTTTGGAGGCCTACGTGTTCGTGTTTTTCGTTACATGTAGCCTCCCTCGGCTAATTCTCGTTGTTTATGTTCCACCTATAGGTGAACATTTCAAACACCCCATACTGAACACCCCGTATATTGAAATGTTCAATAAGCGCTTCCATAGCTGAGGGGACTGAACTGCTGGTCGGCGATCAACGAGCTCTCTTACATGAAGATGCTACTGATGGGCTACTGTGATGACCTGATGAAAACAAGAGGAAAACAAGAATGAAAAAAGAAAAGTAGAATCGCAGTTCAGGAGCACCGTGGTAGCCCCATATCTCCACGGTGTCTCCCATCACCTTATGAAATTGGCAAGGAAGTGTCAAGTTCGCGTTGTTTGCGGCGGAAGTGGGAAGCTATCGTCCACAATACAAAGAGTGAATAGTGTTAAGCATGAGAGTGCAGCCGTCGAATGCACAACCGGCATCGTCTCATCGTCGACATTCGGCTCAGTTGTGAAAGATCTTATGTGGGACAATCCGGAATGTGCATTAACATACACTCGGATCAAAGAACACAAAGCCAACTTTAAAAAAACTTCACTGGGAACATAGGATCGCTTGTTAGAGAATGTGAGAATGAGAGATGTGAGAGTCCTTGTTGATTTATAGTATAGGGCTGTTGCAGCGAAGTTTGCAAAGTCGAGCGCAGCGCCATTTCTGGCCCAAGTGGTCACGTATCCAACATATAGGCATTTTCATCTTCCAAAGTGCGAACAACGCGAGACAATGAATTTGAAAGTGCCGCCGTCGTCTGCTAAACTACCGGGCGTTGCATATTTTGGGGCGTAGACGTTGCTGCTCGCTCGCACCACATGGTCCACTGAAACAGGTCTATAAAGGGGGTACCCACATGCCGTTTCTGGCCTTGACCGACAAAGAACTGTTTTTCTTCTTCTTTGTTTTAATATCGGAGCTCATGTCAGTAAAAGCGTTGTTGAAAGTAGCACCTGTGTAAGTGTTCGTCTTCTTGTGTCCTTCGCATATATTTGTGCTACCAAGGAAGGTTGATATGTACGAAAACCAAAACGCCCAAATCAAAGTCATAAATGGAGATGCTATTGGCTCTCCGGAACGGCGTCGGCAAGAAAGCGATTTCAAGGTGGTTGCATTTCTTTGCTTGTTCTTTATGAATCCCAATTGTCAGCAGCAAGTACCGTACGAAGTAAACGCAAATTACACGAGGAGGATAACATGACCTTCAGTCTGAGGGCACCGATGAGGACAAGACGGGATGGAACGATGGTACACAATCGACTCAATAGCGAGTCGACCGTGTCTGTTCTTCCTGTCCTCGTCTGTCCTCATCGTTGCCCTCAGACTCAAGCCCATGCTACCCCCATCATGCTTACACCAGCTTGCTTGCACCCTTCTGCTGAGTTCGGCAAATTACATTTCACGTGATGGCGACAATGATCGCGAGCAGAAGTGACCGACGTCACTAGGACGCCTCAATACTAGCTCCCTCTGCAGGGGGAGCTGGTATTCATGCACCCTAGACGTGACTTGCTGCCAACGCGCCAAGCACCGCAAACCATATCAAAATTGCGCAACCTAATCTTCTTTTGTTGGCGATGCAGGCTCCATTGTGTTTCCTCCGCGCCGTCTCAAACAATTAGGCTCACGCACACATACTCTCTGTGCACATACACGCTGTGCCTTCTTACGAGGAAATTGATGTCCATCTCTACATTCTCTTTCGTTTGTTGCACGTACATCGTGTTACTTGGATCTTCCTATGTTTCACGTGTCTGCCTACACTGTCATTTCCCTTTGGCTCCCCGCCGACGCACTTTCCCATGCCCACACAGCGCATATTTAACGCGATTAAATTATCGACAGCACCCGGAGCTACCATTTCTCTCTCACCACCGACCGTCTGGCTCATTGTTCGTGTCCCCGCCCGGGTTGACGGTGAACCTGCACGTTAGTGCACGGGTTGGACAGGTAAAGCCCTTGTTATGCCTAAAGCGTTGTCTGGTACACACGGCCGTGCGAGCTAATTAAGCCAGAGATCGGAACTGAAAAGTTTTTGCAGTCTCAGCTGTTTCTTCACCGCGCCCGAAGTGAACGAACGAAACGTTTCCATGGGGGAGACGTGATATTCACGTCTCTGGGAACATGCTGGGAGAGCTCTGCACGGCGAAGCCTGGTATGCACTCAATACGTAATTCACGAAAAAGCTAATGAGCGCGAGCGCCAGGGGATGAACCTGGACCCTCCTGATTATACAGGTCAGGAATGCTACTTTACACCCCTGGCGCTGGCACTCATTGGCCTTTCAGTGAATTACTTGTTGAATGGTCCCTGAGGCTCATGAAGTCTATATGTGCAGTGTTTGTCACCAGATGGAGCTCGCCTCGGCTCGTTTGCGTGGTCCGGTATGCATTTTGTTTTATCACACCTTCAAGGGGCACTAAAATGCAAAAACAACTTGCTCTCAAATGAAACTCCGTGTTTCAATTGGTGCAATTAAAACAAAATTAGTTCACATAAGGCTACCGTTTAGAAGAAAAATGCAATGAAAACAGAGCCGTCTTTGGCGGCAACGAATGGGATCCCCACACTCTTAGAAATGAACTTCACCACATAGCACGCTCCTAGCCAACCATCATCCCGAATGACAACGTTCTCGCCCCTGATTTGTTGAAAACGGGAGGAGGAGCCTATTTTGTGCCATGCATAATGGCACAAAATAGGCTCCTCCTCCCGTTTTCAGCAAATCAGGGGCGAGAACGTTGTCATTCGGGATGATGGTTGGCTAGGAGCGTGCTATGTGGTGAAGTTCATTTTTAAGAGTGCAGGAGGCAAAGATTGGCGGCATCCAATGAGACAGCAGGAGAAACGCGCGCTACCTATCGTGCCTGTGTGGATTTGGAACGGGTCCGATCGTGCTTCTCCGTATATGCGCGGCATGATGCGCACTGCTGTAGTTTTCAATATCGATTCACTGAACTGTAGCCCACAACAGTTTTTGCGAATATTCCGCTGACAACATTTATTGAGCAACGCCAGTCCGCTTCGCAACGCGCACTATATTTTTGGCTGGGGCAGCTCCATGGCGTGGCACGGGCGTGTACGCGCAGCTTGAACTAAAAACACGGATGCAGGAGCTGAAGCGTCGTTCACTGCTTAGTGCGGAAGCAAGAAAGAGTCCGGTATAATTTTGATTGTAGATTCGTAACGGTATCAAAGCTTTCAATTACGATAGCAAGTACGAAATTAATATAGCGTGTAACGTAATTTGGAGTCAAGTTGTTTTTGCGTTATAGTGCCCCTTTAAAAGAAGTATGTCCTGAGAGTTCAGAGAGGGCTTCTCCGAGAGAGAGAACGGCGGCTCTCTGACTTCCACAAAGTTGACATATATTATTTTGACGACCTTACCTACACTCAAAGAACAAGAAATGAGTAATTTTCCTCCTTTCGGGGACTACATGCGTTGCCGCAACCATTAGTCGCTTATGAGACTAAATGATGAGTTGATGCGCAGTTCAGGGACCGTTTGGGGTGCTGGGGAGTAAGTTTCCGATCCAAGGACTAAAATGGGGAGTAATTGCAATGTCGGAGTCTACAGAAGCTGGAATTACTCCCTAATTCTCTCTTTCGCTCTCTCTCTCTCTCTCTCTCTCTCTCTCTTTATTTATTTATTTACTTATTTTTATTTTATTTCTTTATTTAGTTTTTTAAGTTTTTTTTTTTTTTGCAGTGGGCTTACGAGGGCTCTTTTTCGTTTCGTTGGTTTGGGAGGGGGGGGGGACGTGGGAATGCGAGCGGTCTGCCTGCCTAGATTAGCGGCACGTTGCTCGGGGAAAGGAAGAAAGTGGGTTGGGGGAAGGGCGTAGGTGAAGAGGAAGGCTCACACGTCTGGTTCTACACCTCCCTGCACTACAGCCGACCTTGAGGGTCCACTGCCTTCAGAAAGCTCTGCAGGGTTTCTGTACGAATTTGCGGCGCTGGAGGTTGCCGCGCGGATGAACGATCTCCTCAATCTGTAGCTCTGATGTTCCAGTGTGCTGCACTGCTTTCTGGAGTTCCCCTCAGCCTTGGAGAGGCCACTCGTTGCACAGGGTGCGGGTGCAGACCCGTCTCCTGTTCGTGTATCAGGATGTAGGTGAGGGCTTGGTGAGGTGAAAATAAAATAAAGAGAGCTGGCTACTCCAGTTCGATTAAGTAAGCACTAAAGTAATTCTCCTTTCGTAAACTGAACTAAGCTCTTCGTCTTTTCCTTTCGCGAAATACCCCTAATGTACGAGGTAGAATTTGACAGGTTCGCCATCAATCTTCTCAAACCTTTGCTACACTAATCCTTACGTACAAAGGGTGTCCCAACCAATATAAACCAATAATTTAAAGAAAAATAAACGCAGAGCCCTCTGAACGAAAAAATACTGCCAACAAAGATACACTGTGTATCTTTGTTGGCAGTATTTTTTCGTTGTCTTTAATTACCTAGCGAAATAAGAATAATCAGCTAACTTTTAAAATATTCGTGTAGGGTCGAGGTGTTTCCTACGAGATCGACTTTGTGTGGCTCGTCTTTTTTTTTTTTTTTTTTACTGTAGAGCTTTTTATTCGGGGAAAGACACTTAACGAAATTGAACCTCCAATTCCCAATCCCTATGGCAAGGAATATCTATGGTACTCGCACTATACAACATTTTGGGATCCGAATTTGGAACGATTTGCCAATTACGGTGAAAACAGCTCATCAGTTTGAAAGTGCATTCGATGAATAGATTAGAAATGTTTCTGTAGCTGTACGGTAAGCGTATAACATCTATAGTGGTGTCTTATTAGAGTACAGTGTAGTATTAGTAGTGTAATAGCACTAGTAATGTAATGTAGTGTAGTTTGTAGTATCAGCGTAGTGTAGTAGAGTGGTGACTCATTGATGTATTTCCTTGAACCGTGTGATAAACTATACATTGTTATGCCTTAGCACTTGAAACTTACATGATGTGCCAGTCTTTGCTGCCGAATGTATCAATGCATTTTTGTAGGGGACCCACCACATAGCCTTGGCTACGGGACCACACAATGTTTTTCAAATGTTAATTTGGCATGAATTTTGAATAAAATATGAAATATGAAATTATTGTCCTGAACATCACCGTCTTCCTCTACTACTTCAAGTCACCGAAAAATAACCTCAGTGAAGCTGCGTTCGACTTTAAGTTCATTATCCGCGGCATTCAATGCTGTCTTTGTATTGGCTTTCAAGTATACTATTCCCGTTCCATGTTGTCGTTTTCAAAGAACCACGCTACGGAATAGCTGCGCCTGAGTTCGAGGCTCTGAACGTTGCTTCTTCCTGGATGGCAAATCGAGCATTCGGTTTCTATCCCGTCAAACAATAATAGGAAAAAAAAAAAAAAAAACTATGTCGGTTACGTTTTACCACGTCTCAAAACGGTCCTCAGTCACCTTTACCTCGGTCGCTCGGTTTACCTTTCCGCTCACTTTTACCTCGGTACCTTTAGCTATACCCTTGTGACGTCAGAGAAGGTGTTTACGTCATCGTGAAACCGAAACTGGACGTGGACAACCAGTTCTTCATTCGCTTGTTGTGTGTGTGTCACATCGTGACTCTTGTTTATCTAAAGAACTAGGACAATCGAGCTGGATGAAATTTTGTAATTTTGCATCCACACGTAACCGCCTGTCGAATATCACTCTATTCTCAAGCTCTGTCGACGGCTCCATAGAGTAACTATAAGCCGTGTTGAAAAAAAAAATAAATTAAACACGAGCACATAAATCCAGCTACTTCTGTAAAAGTGCTTTGCTTAACACACGAGGAATCTTGACAGAGTACAAGATGGTAAAAGTGCTCGAGTGCAGGCGAGCTGGTACATTGTTAAACGTCGTACAAGGAGCAAAAAGGAACACACACAACACGATCTCAAACGCAGCAAACCCGTTTTATGACACAAACACTCCAAATAACATCCTGACGGGTAGAAAGGGGGAAACAGAGGAACGCTAACACAGGTAGCTAAAACTCTCCCAACCGTGTCACGCACCTTTTCCAAAACAACGGCCTCTTCGAATAGCGGGATACAATGGGGACATTCTTTCAAGTGTTTAAGCAATTCATAATTCTCTGAAAGGCTGTCTGCATTCCATTTATGTTCTATAGGAGCCTAATGTTTAAGCATCTGCCCGATTGTCCCACGTAGCAAAAGCCACAACCAAAGGGAAGATAATACACAACTCCAATGGCGCACTCAACAATGCGGGTCCTGTGTGAAACATTGCAACCTGCCTTATTAGAATGAAAGGACGAGTACAAGATGCAGAGTACACACATACAGAGTACTGTACAGTACATACAGAGATATACAGTGCTAGAGAGTTTTAACTCCACCAACAAATCTAAGGACGTCCGTGATTTTCTCACTCGGGCGCATGAGGTCTCTGAATCAGAACCCAAGACCTAGATATGGAAAGCCTGCTTACTCGTCGACGTGACGCAACAACTACGAGTCAGCCAATCAGGACTGTGGTTTCTACGGCCGTAGCCAATCACGAACGTGCTTTCAGCATTCGTAGCCATGGAGACAAGCCCACCGTCAGCCACATGGGCAGCCACTGTCGTCTGCGAGTAGTGAACGAACGAACCGCGTACTAGATGGGAAACCAAAATAATGCACAATACGATCCCATGTATGTATGTTTACGTATGTTTATGTATGTTTATGTATGTGTATATTTTCTGGAAAGCGTGCTGCACTTTTAGTCTACAGGTTTAAATTTAATGAAGTTAGCTCCAATCATCTGCGAGTTCTTGAATTTGCAGAACGGCGAATCGCTGTAGCGGCCGAATTCGGACTTTATGTGACCACATTGCGAAGGAGGGAGAGGAGGCACTGAGCAGGCCTTCTCTATCCCGCCCGCCAGCATGCTCCAAGCAGTTGCTTGTGCAGTAACGACGTTGCGAAAACACCCGTTGGAGACGACGTAATTGGAGCACATTCGCGTGCTTGAAAAGCATACACGGAAACTATTTACAAGACATGCGAATCGGTTTCTCTTTCTGCCTGGAGTCCACCACCTTCTCGTATATACCCCGTCATGCCGTACCCGCTTGCTGCGAATATATCACATATGGATACTTTATATTCACGTTTTCTGTTGAGTTCGGTCTTTTTGAAGATGCCATTCCTTGCCATTCCTTATTTACCCGCCTACTCGAAAGTACGCAACGCTGTAGAGTTCTCTTTGTCACATCAAGAGTACTAATACTGCGATGGAGCACTCTTTACACGAACCCTCACCCTCACACTCATCGTCAGCCGGACATTACGTCTGAAAAGTGTCCGTATCGTACCGAAGAACACGGGAGAAAAACTTCTTCACTGGAAACCTTGTTGGATAACGATTTTATGTTAGTGTTGTACGCGCTATCAAAACAGAGTAACGTAATACCGCTACTCGCTACTCCACGAAAAAAGTAGCGACTAGCGTCGTTGCAAATTTGAAAAAGTAACGCCATAACGCTAACGCTCCCAATTAAAGGTAACGTAAATACTATGCCGTTACCTTTCCGCTACCATACCCTTCTCTAAGCAACCATTATCGTGTAGACACCTCTTTGCAGAATGTGTCTAAAGACTGTGCAGTATTTATGCAGCTTGAAGCACGTCGTTACTTACAGTCATGACATAGTATTTGACTTTGAGCTTATGATAGTGTTTTGTTCGAGATATCGGCGAATCCCAACTTTAAAATTTTCCGGCAGCGTATACTCCTGGCGGATTGAGTAGCTCTACAGTAGTTCTACAGAACGATCAAGGCTTGAGAGCACGCTCGCTAAGCTGGATGATCGACCTCTCTCTTTCGTGAAGATCTCTGGATCCTGGCAGAATGAAATTCATCAGACGGCCGCATTAACAGCATTCTGTAACTATATAAAAGCCTCCCGTATTATCACCCGTTACTAACACGTATGTAAATTAAATCACAACAGCACCGGGATGTACCTCACATCCCAAGTCATGTACATATTTATTGCGTGTGTGTCTGTTGTCGCATGTGTCTTCTGTTCTGTATGCATATTATTTTATTCACGCGTTATTGAAACGCTTTCAAGAAATGGAGCGGCAGAGCCCTGATGGGTGTCACTCAGCTCCAATGTTTGTAAATAAACAGGTATTCTCTCTCTCTCTCTCTTGTGGTCAACTGGTGCAACTTCCATCATGAGTGAACTCTCATGGAGTCATCAAGAACTATATCTATGTGGCAAAAAGATCAAATGAAAGGCGCAGTGTTTGCGCATGCTTTCGCAAGGGAAAAACGCCTCCAAGAGAGTAGACAGCCTTCTGAGTGCTCTTGGCATGCTGCACCAAAGCTTATGTCTCGTAGGAATTAGGAGCTACTGTTAGTGCTACTGTTGCAATTCTTCGAGCCACACGACGGGGGGGGGGGGGGAGATATGTTTATTAAAGATAAAGAAAGAGAGAAAGGTCAGACAGGCCAAGGCCGACTTGCTATTCCCAAAAGAGAAAAAGAAAAAAAGGAAGAAAGAAAGAAAAGAAGAGATAAAAGAAGCAGAAAAGAAAAAGTGAAAGTGGCAGGGGCCGATGGGTGGCTCAAGGCTCAAAGGCTGCTGAGCAGCCCAGTGTCCTTCAGGTAACACAGGAGGGCTCGGGTGACTGCCCACTGTCTGGAGTGCCGGACAGGTCCCAGCAGCGTCGCCAGGGAAAGTTCCCTGTGGCCTAGGGAAGTGAGATTTGTGGCGAGGACGGCTCGGGGGCCGGCGTACCGCCCGCAGTGCAACAAAAGATGGCGTATGTCGGCGGCTGCAGCACAGCAGGGACACATCGGGGACGTCCGTCTATCCACCTTAGAGAGGAGCACGACGGGTTCTCTTACAAAGCGTTTCATTATGCCACGTTTAATGTTTAATTGCCACGAGTACAAACCGCGTCCAGTACGCTTTTCCTGGAAGCATGAGTTCCTCAGGAGAAGTCTACCCGTGTGAGATTAGTACATCCATAATGTTGCATTAAAAAAAAAATCATGTAAATTTATTAAACATGTCAAACAATGTGAACAACCACTTTATTTAAAGTTAATCCCTTGTCTACCGCCACGGTCACAGCCCAATCTGCCGAATCTCAGTTGGCCGAATGGAGATAAGCGGATTATCTGCGAGGGGGAAGGTCAAGAACGTTCGGCGAGCTGGGAAGGAAAGCACGAGAGCTTAGGCGAGATGGGAGTAGTGCTAACTGACCTATATGTGTATAGGGAAGGATGAGGTCAGAAAGTTAAGTCACAAAGGGCATTGTTTGCCACAACCGCCACACTCGGTTTTTCACCCCAAGACCTTAGTTCGGGTGAGGATGGCAAACACGCAGCACATAGAGTTCCTTGATACCGAACGAGGCGGCAAACACTTGCTGTTTGATGGCTACATTTATCGCATATCAAAGAAAGTTAATATGTCAAGTTATTACAAATGCCTCAGAGGATGTCGTGCCACCGTTGTGCTATTTGATGGCGTGTACAGCAGCCACCGCGGAGACCACGATCATGCGCCGGAAGAAGCACGAGCCGCGTCTTACCGTCATACAGCCTCTTTGAAAGACGCTGTTCGGCGGCAACCAACGACGCCCGTTCTGCAGCTCTACAGGTAAGACATTCTTTCTGTTCTAATGCTCTGTTGGTTCGTTAGTGCCACGGCCCATTTGTATTTCCGGGTGGATACTCATTCCGCACTTAATATTTTAGAGAGGAGACGTCAAGGTTCGTCGACAATATCCAAGCCGCCGCAGGAATGCCATCCTTTACTGCGGTAAGGTCGGTGCTTTACCGCACGCGCAACAAATATCTACCTGCTTTGCCGCCATCTCGGAGCGAGGTGAATCTTCAGGACCGCTGGAGAAGAACATTAGACGACGCGAATTTTCTTCTCGTCGATGATGGTACCGAAGATAAAATACTGGTAAGTCTTTACATACGTTGAACAACGACGATTACAATGTATCATCGCGTTGACGAATTGCGTTTCCATACTTCAGATATTCTCAACGCAAGCCAACCTGCAGAAACTCTGCCGCACGAATACCATCTTCATTGATGGGACCTTCAAGGTAACACCACGGCTCTTCGCACAGCTGTATACCGTACACGCCGAGTACCTGGGCGCGATCTTCCCATTTGTTTACGCACTACTGCCAGACAAGTCCCGGTTATCGTACAGGAGGCTTTTTTGGCATATTAAGCACGCGGCTGGCGTCTATGGCTACGAATTTAACCCGGAGCGAGTCGTGTGTGACTACGAAGCGGCGGCTATTCGAGCAGTGAACGACGTGTTTCCGCGGGCAGAAGTAAAAGGATGTTTCTTCCACTACTCTCAATGTATCTGGAGAAAGGTGCAAAGTCTGGGCTTGGTGGCCTCGTACAAGGAAAGTGCACAAGCCCGAGAGTGGATAAGAAGGTGTGCGGCACTACCCTTCATTCCGTTGCCATTCGTCGATGAAGTCTACATGTGGATACAGGAACAGTCACCTGAACTGCCACAAGCCCAAGCCTTCCACGACTATATGGTTGACACCTGGGTAGACGAGGGCGCAATGTTCACAAGGTAATACTAGCTACATGTTAACTGACCCCTACTTAAGATGGTGCTGATATTTTTTTAATGTTTCAGAGCCATTTGGAACCACTTCGACAACGGCAGCAGAAGAACAATCAATGACGTGGAAGGATGGCATTATCGGCTGAACAGCGCTTCCCATATCCGTCACGGGAACATCTACAAGCTTGTGGAACTGATCCAGAAAGATCAACAAGTGAATGAACGGGAGCAGCTCATGTTGCAGGCAGGTCATGTGGTTCCACCTCCGAGGAGGAGGTACAGGGTCCTCAACAGCAGGATAAACGTCCTGAAGGCGCAACTGACAGACGGTCTGCGAACCGTTCATCAATACATTGATGCTATTGCGTATGCTGTCCATCTTGAATAAATATACACATAATGACGTTTCAGAAATCACAGCACATGTTTCCTTTGCTGCCCTTATTTAGTTCGCACTGGCCCCGCAATAACCCAAACCTCACACAAGAGTGTCATCTTAGTGGCTTCTCCCAAAGCGGAATAAGCACATGAACTACGATGCAGCTGGTATAAATTAATATGTGTAGCCTTGTTAAATATTCCCAGCGCCCTGTCGCTCATCATTGATGAACGGAGCGCCGAAACGCAGTAATGTGAATGGTGGGGGAACGCAGCAGGTCTTTAGAGCTTTAACATTTTACCAAAATGAAGCACTGCTCACTAAGGAACAAAGAAAAGGGGATTATCCCATGAAAGATATCAGCCTTCTCGGCGAACTGGGAAAGCAGGTTCGGGGTCATTCGGCCGGTTGGGGACCCAACTTTCAAGGTCAAAGGACTTAGTGGCTTGACCGGCTTTCAAAGGATTCGGCCAACTGAGATTCGGCAGATTGGGAAGACACGACCGCCACGAAGATAGTGTGCAAAGAGCATTAGCAATATCAAATTTGCATATGTATACTGAATAGAATAGAATACAGGCAGAAAGAAAAATATGGAAACGTAGGTCGCACTGGTCCGACCATGGTTCCATGACACTTGATGTGTGATAGCACTGAATGATACACACTGACTGCCGAATGATGTTATTACTTCTTCATTTTGTTTGGCTTATATATTTACAGTATAACGTATTTAATGTGAGAAGTTAACTAGATCGCGTTTGCTAACCTGTTAAGCTAAGGTAATTCTATCTTGCAAGAAATGCTTCACCTGTAGCACAAACATCTTAAAACGAAGTTGGAGATACGTTTGGAGTGCGATGACTATATGACGATATCGCGTTACGTCTCCGATATATTTTCGTATTCCTGCTTCAGACGAAGCGACGAACAATAAAGTCGCAAAATACAATTTGGAATGTGATATCAACACGCTCACACTAGTCTTCACTCTTCCCCTCTACTTCACTCTAGTAGTCACTTTACCCCTTTCCTGTTTCCTGTTTTTGGTGGTTTGTTTGTTTGTTCTTCTCTTTTTCCTAGCTCATATTTTTTTTTCACCCACAAACGCGTTTTGGAGTAGCCAGTCCTGACTGGGTCGGGACTAACCTCTTCATATTTTTCTTTCTTTTTCCAATCCAATCCAATCCAAACTAGTCTTCCAACTGACTGTATGACAGGAACTATCATCGTAGCCCGCATTATGTGGTACGTTAATAATGTTATTCATACGCCTGTTCGTGTTTCGCAAATGTGAGCCAAAAAGTTAGAAAATGCACAGAATAACACGAATTGTATTCTTAAATATTCGACTGCGCTTAGATTATGAGAGTCAGTGAAACTGAGGAAGATCGTAACAGCAGTCTGTCTGATTAAGGGGGGGGATATGTTTATTAAAGATAAAGAAAGGGGGAAAGGTCAGACAGGCCAAGGCCGACTTGCTATTCCCAAGAGGAATTCTGATTAAGGAATAGCAACAAAAACATTCTGCTTCGCCATTCTCTCATTTTTGTTCCGTCTTCCACGTCTCTCATATTATGAAACGTAGCGGTAACGGCAGCGGAGAAAGAGTGCGCCGCTGCTCACATTTGTAACGAAAATACTTTTCCTGTTACTAATTTAAAATGTAGCGATATTGCTACTCCGATACTGAAAAAGGTAGCGAAAACGGTATCGGCGCAACTAGTAGCGCCACTATGTACAATACTCTATGTTACAGTATAATCTACAGAGAGCGAGATAGAGAGAAAGAGAAAGAACAGCACCATACAGTTTATGGTTCTGACGAAATAATCTATATCAGGATATTCTCAAAGCTCGAGTTTGCAAACGTCACTACGGGACGTCACTTCGTTTAGACGTACTATCCCCCTATTCATCCAGACATTCTAAAGATAAGAGGTAATGGCCGGACCCTCGTCCTTATCGAACGATAACAGGGGCTTAGTCTACGTTGCCACTTCTGCAATGAAAGTGGGAAAGGCGCCAATATTTTCTGGGCAATCGCTTCCAGTACTTCAACAAAGTCGATAAGCCCGGGTGTGCAAGATCCTTCCTTTTTTCTTTTTTTTCGGGAACCTGATGTCGACAATCCCTACCACTTATTGGTTCAGTGTTTCTCGGCAATATCAAAGCGCAAAAGTGGCCGGAAAGCGAAAGTTTTGTTCAGTTAATGGAGGGAACTAACCTTGGGTTCGCTAAAACTAATCAATACATGCTCGACCGATGTCGACCGTGTAACAATCTGATATCTAATTCGTTTTGGCCCGTCACCTGCTAGCAGCTCATAGAATTTTCCAATATATATATATATATATATATATATATATATGGTGAATGGTTAATGGGGTTAAATATATATATATATATACACACGTATATATAGACACGTATATTCTTTGCTGCAGGTGCTCGGTGTGTCCCGATTAGTTGCGCTATTAAATTATGCTTCAACTAAACCAGTGTATATTTGTTTTGCGTATCTCTGAGATATTACGTAAATTGGTTTACCGCACGTCTGACATCTTACGTTATGAAAAAAAAAAAACAGGTAATATGTTTTCCGATTGCGTTTTTTTTTAAATTCCGTGTTAGCGCCACGAAGCAACTGTGGCTGTGAGCGGCGTACAGTGGTGGACACATGGAGAGAGGACAGCAGGAAAGAAGGCGTGGGTACCGATTGCGAACACCTAATCGTTACGTTTAACCATACGCATCCTCCTCTTCTGGTTTCTGGTGGTTCTGCTGTTTATTTTTTTCTTCGTTTTAAAGGAATAGCAAGTCGACCTACGCCTGACTAACATTCCCTCCCTTTCTTTTTTCAATAAATATATATCCCCCCACCCTATACACACAAGGAAACAAACAAAGAGAAAACGTTCAATATGCCCAGAGGCTGTAACACACAACCACTTCTCCGAAGTTTGAATGAGTTCTCCAAATAGACTCGCTGCCGCGAAACTAATTAAAGCAACGCGTAACCAATAGAGCTTTCATTGAGGCCATCGCAACCCTACCACGAATATTTGTTGAAACACCAACCCATATCGCGCTAGAGCACCGCCTCAAATGGACGACGCTAGAGCCACCACGTTCGTCGGGGTATAGCTGCTCACCCAGTTGTGTAAGCCTCAAAGGTTTATGGGGAAGAGAACACTAACTTCTCTTTGCCAAACTGCATTTGCTATGCGGGCAGAACCGTCATCAAGACCGGACGTGTGGTTTGAGGTTTTGCGTGGCCATGTGTGTTTTCCCACCTCGACGGGTGTAGAAAGCCACACTGATAGCACGTCCTGCGGCACTTGTATGTGGCAGCGTGGCGTTTTAGTACGGTGTCTTGTCATTACTGGAATTCAACGAACATTCCGACGCACTCTGAGGGGGGAATGTCAATCAAGTTGCGGTTGCTGCACATCGTGATAGGACGTAATGAAGCTCGTACTTTTGCGTTCGTGCCATCTGTATAGCGGTATGGCGCGGACTGTTTTGTGAAGTTTCAACGGTACGGTGGTGTATAGCTGCTGTTGTATTACTACGAGAGTCTAACGTTTGTTGTTACAGCGAACTCAATTACAGTAAGTGTAAGTAGATTCTTAGAACATATCCGAAACTTCGTCTGGACAACCATAACTTTAGTACTCGTCCTGCAGCATATTCGAAAATTCCATCTACGCGTCGGTAACGTATCACAGGACATTATGGTTTCCCTCCTTTTATTGTTTGCTGTAAAAAAAAAAAAAAGGAATGAATACTTTTCACGCAATGTAACTACGTTACCCTCATAGAATTCCCGGCCATTTACGAAAGGTATTTCGTATTGTCGCTACGCTAACGCGTGCGACAACGATGACGAAACAAATATATCGGTTTCTGGCAACAAACAGAGTCAATGAATTTAAGCTTCGACTTGAATTATTGCTAAATGTCTCCACCGTTTCGTTGCGTGCGGGACGTATCAGCTTGCGCTGCTGGCGCTATTTCGCAGTGAGCCGAAGACATGCCTGTGAAAGCGCTACTGTATAGGTGCATGGTGCTGGAACAGCGCAGATATGAAATGGCATCGATTGCTTAGCCACGTACTGCTTGCGACACGGTTGTCTGGAATCGCCTGTCAGTAGTTCTGCAGCCCATATTTACTTGGTTGTCATCGGAACCGCTGTTCCAATATTGTATTTAAAGAAAGGCCATATGCTTCACCCGTTTGTAACTTGAAATAAATGGTCTTGCAACTCCTGGTGATTTGAGATGAGATAAACCACGAGGAGCTGATTCTAGACAACCGTGTCCCAAGCAGTACATCCGTGATGCTCTAACTATACGGGGCGTTGCACGAGAGAGTGACCCGTAATTATTAAAAAAAATTGCGTCAGATAAAAATGGGAAACCTTCTGCATGACACTTCTGAAGGTTTTTGCCACCTAAACAAGCGGTTTGCATGAGTGTACTTCATTAATTAGGCTAATTGGCTTAATTGAACTCAACATCTTGTCAAGGCAAGGTAACCTTTTTTGTGTGTTAATTAGAAAGTCCGTGGACACAACATGCGACTCCCAATCGTAATTTAAAGTTTCTTCAACTATTCCCCAATTATTTGACACCCGAAAACGCGCTTGCAGAGATGGCAAGCTTTCGGGTGTCAAATCTGTGCTTCTGTGTCAAATCTGTGTTTCATCAGTGCTGGCAGTATCGGCAAGGCCCGAAGGCACTGCCACTGCGCATAGAAACAGCATGAGAAAAATAGAATTTAAAAAAAAAGGGAAGGCGGGGATCGGCCCAATCACGCATTTTGTCTTCGCAAGCTTATCTGTTTGCAGACATCAGTTACTTATGTAACAAGAAACTCCTCTTGTTGCTTGTGTAATCAAGAAGAAACCTTACACGACGTATTTTACGAATGCCCGGTTTCAAAATGTTTCTGGTCGCGAACTGCGCACTGTTTTTCGTTGCGGTGCCAGTTAGGGTGGGGTGCCCTCCGTGTCGCACCGCGATCGGTAACGCATCGGCTATGCCGCTTGGTTACGTTTTTAAGGTTTCATGTTCTGTGGAGGGCCCGTAACAGGGCGGTGGTGAGACGTGCGAGGTTCCTCCCGGTCCTGGCAGCAGTAGCATCCCTTCGTGGTGAGGTGCGAAACTTATTGACCCGTGAGTTGCACCACTTGGACCTCTCTGTTTTCTCATTGACGTGGCTAGCGTTTCCACCGTGAAAAATTCCTTAATATTTGTCACGCACTGTTGAGTTGACACCTCCATACAGTGTTAAAACATTAAATGAAAGCTGTCTTAGCTTTCCTTCTTAGTTCTCTCTTCACGATTTTAGTACTGTACAGGTTTCCTTCTTTGTGAGTCGTAGATTCCTCATAGTTTCACTGGTTCATTGTATGTAATGTTCTTCACCGTTTCATTGTACGTACTGTTCTTCACTATCTCATTTTATCTACCACTGTTATTCATTGTATGTTATTAACTGGTTTCTCTGTATATACCACTGTTATTCACTGCTTACACCGTACATATCATCAGGTTAATGTACTAAATTTTCGTTATATATAGTTACTGATAATCACTGACATCGGATGTTCTGTGCTGTTTCCTGTGTTGTCCTTTCCTCCTCCCTACACTTTAGCTTATACTTTATACTTTACTTTATACTTTACCTTATAACTTGGATGAGCGCACCTTGATGAGCGACGGTTTTCCTGGCGGTTGTTACCTGTTTTCGGGTGTCAAATTTTTCTGGAAACATTGCGAAAGATCTTGTATTTGAGACTGAAATAGTGTGTTGTGGCCATGGACTTTCTAATTAACGCGAGAAAACGTTACCTTTACTTGGGAAATTCTTGGCAAAGTGTCGTGCACAATGTCTCCAACTTTTATCTAACGTAGATTTTTCTTAATAACTAAGGGTCACTCTCTCGTGCAACACCCTGTATAGTTTCTAATTTGGTGAACAGCGTTATGAGAACACTTTGTGTCATATCGCGAACCACTCGTGACTTTTGCACACTTTCCTGTTTTTTTCCTGCTTTGTCCTGTTTTATTCAATGAGCGGAAGTCATCCCCATATCATCGTCATCATGTATCTCTTTCTCTCTCTCTCTCAGCTTTATCGTGCACTCGTTCGACCTAGGATTGAGTTTGCATCGATTGTCTGGAACTCTGCTTCAGAGACAAAGTTAATTACTAGTGAACTAGAAAAGGTGCAGAAGAAGTTTGTGTCAATGTATCACGATAGGTATGTTCATCGTAGACTTTATTACTCTTATGACAGAACACTTCAAACTTTGCGTTCTAGGAGATCTATTTCCGACCTTTTATTTCTATACAAACTGTTAAATGGTGTCATTAACTGCCCCGACCTTCTCCGGGACATTACTTTTAGGTGTCCCAGTTATTGTAACCGTCAGTCCTTACTATTTAGCCTAGTCGTAAGTTGTCCCTTTCTCCCGTTATGCAAATGCAAAACCTGTACAACAAATTGTATGCTGTTAACGATGCACTGGATATCTTCTCTAAACGTTACGACTTCACTCAACTCATATGCGAAATGATTTGTTAGTCTAACTTGTATTTGTGAACCACGCCTGTTCATTTGTTTGTTTGTTTGTAGGGGGAAAAAAGAGATGAAATTGAACTCGTCTCCCGCCTTGTTCTGTATTTGCCTGTTCATGTGTTTTGTGTATATTGTATTCATTAATTGTCGCGGGTGCACTGTACGCCGATAATAGGCACCTCAGTTAACAGTAAATTGCCTTTTTAAACGACAGCTGTATATATAATCGCTATTAACTCAAGCAACCTGAGGTCTCCATAAGCACAGTCCCGCACAACCCGGGGGCGGTTACGACTTCCCTCTTGAGCTTTCTTGATGCCTCCAGCCTCTCGACCAGCCTCTAAGGCCCCCTTTTGCATGTGTGCGTGTGTTTTTCCTTTTCTCCCCTCTTTTTTTTTTTTTAAAGGAATAGCAAGTCGGCCTACGCCTCACTAACCTTTCCTCGCTTTCTTTGTTCAATAAACATATCCCCCTCCCCCCCCCCCCCTACAAAAGAATTGGAGATGCAGGCGCCCGATGGGACAGCCACCCTGCTCCAGCACCCGATCCAGCTCATGTACTACTAACAATAAAGGAGAATCGAATTGAATTTAGTTACTTGGCGGGTGAAGGTAAGCGAGACGCAAAGCCTCAGTCCTGTCATCTGACACGTATAGACAGAATGATAATAACGCCCATACTTTATTTCTTTCGAAGACCGAATGACGTTCGAACTCGTTGAGGCTGCTCCTTAATTTATTTCGCGATGCCTCGTGCGCTTGCTCACTGTCACAGGCGTCGCCACCTGGGCAGATCGAGGAAGCTATTCCCTCATCTGGATGCAAATTGAGGTTCGTTGCCGACGCGCTGACTCTTTGTTTGCAGACAGGCGTCTTCCAGGTCCTGCATACGGAGGCATACGCATATTGGACCCCGAATACACAAAACTCTGCAAATCGACGCAATCGTTTCCTCCGCTAGATATACGTGTATAGGAAGGAAGGAGACGGATATTCGGCGAGTTGTTCAAGGTTTCTCTCGAGGATCCAGACAGCGTAGTCACGCAAACATTACATGGGGAGCTTTCGTTCAATTTATCAAAACATGTTCGAATACCGTGCGGGTTGGGGGTGAAGTGGTGAAGATGTATGTCAGCACAAAAGGAGCGAGAAAATGCTGAGGATGGTAGAGCAAGGAGTTCGTGTGCTGTAAGACCAACCATTGCGCAAAATTATATCGTTATCACTGGTGATTTGTGGAGAACGCGGGAGCGTACACCTTTTTGTGACAATTAACATAATTGCATAAGTGTAACAGGTGTACGCCTTCCGTTTTCAACAGATGGGGGGGGGGGAGAACGATGTCATTCGGGACGGTTGTTGAATTGGAGCGTGTTCTGCAGTGACGTTGTGCTTTAAGTGTGCTGCTCACAAAGCCACCCGGAAGTGATGCACAATGCAGTGGCTCCAGAACGCTGTCTTACGTCGCTCGTACAAGGGGTGGAAAGCTACCAGCGCAACTCACGTTAAGTACGGTTCTCACGCTGTGATCCAATCACGCGCTATTAGCATTATGTTACCGTAACGCTTTTTTTTGCATGTGGCAAGTGGAAAGACAGCGCCAGATTTTGAGGGCTATTTTCTAGCGTTATAAAGCGAAGCGCTGTATGTGGGAAGTGCCCTTTATGGCATAGCATCACCGCGGCAAGATTGTGGTGACGGTGGTCCTTAAAGGGACGGTCGCATCCGAAAGTCCATCTATGCATGACACTCCCGGGTAAACATAAACAAGCCCCAGCCACACCTTCCTGCGCCGCGAAGACTTCCGTTCCTTCCGCGACTGAGGACGCGCGGAACCAGCCGCCATGCAGAATTATTTATTTATTTATTTATTTCAGAATACCTCCAAAGGTCCCTTGGGGACATTACCTTACCATTACATTATATCTTTCGCTTTCCTGATTTGTTGAGAACGGGAGCCGTACGCCTTTTTGTGGCAATTTGAACTGCCACAAAAAGGTGTATACGACCTTCTCTCTCCTCAAATCAGAAGCGAGAACTGTATCAATCGGCACAGTGGTTGGCGCAGAGCGTGTTTGCTGTGAAACCGGATGTCGTTTTGGCACCAAACCGGAAGCGGTAAAAACGGCATGTATGAATCCGATACCACTATGTTCGGCATCGTGCCGACGATCTACCGGCTGCTTTTTTCGTCCGAGGAGTATTGCGATATTAAATAAACGAATTTTAAAGATCAGCGCTGCACCCGCGGCCGCAGAAGCTCCGGCGGCGTGACGTCACTCCCTAAGCGGAGGAGTGAGAGGGCGGCGCTCAGAGGAGGAAAGGAGCCGACCAAACGCCCCGTAACTCTATGAGATGCCCGCACGGCCGCAGCATTCCTTTTATCAGGTCGCGCCCTCATTGGTTCTTAGGGAGGAACGTCTTCTCGTTTTTTTACGGAGAGGGAATTCCGGCATACTCTCAACATCCGGCGTCTGCTCTTGTAATGTATTCTAATAACAGCCAAACTGGTCACTATTTCGCGTGGGATTTTCGATATAGTGGTCAGTGCTCTAGGGGGAATAAATTGACACTATAGTTTCGAAATCGACTGAAGCGGATGCGATCTTCCCTTTTTCCCCCTCCCCCTTTTTCCCCTCCCCCTCCCTCCGTCACACTTCTCCTATTCTCCTTTATCTTCGCCTTTTCTTTTCTTCTTCTTTTCTTCCCCTTTTTCCTTTTCTTGAATAGCAAGCCGACCTCCGTCTGGCTGACCTTCCCTCCCTTTTTTCTTAATAAACATATTCCCCCTTCCCTTCAAAGAGACTCTTGCCGGTGCAGAAGCCACGGATCTAGCACGTCGCGTTGTTTCATAAAATCAAAGCTCAGCAATGACCCCCTACCCAGGAAACGTCACAGTGATGTAATCATGACGTTGATATGAAGTGAAACCGAAGCAACGCACCCGGGGAACGTCACCGCTTCACGAACCCTAATTCCTCCACGTACGTCACGGATCGCTTCTCTGTGTTAATGGTACACAAACATGTGTCTAAACTATCTGATGTCTTCACGAGCGTGCTCTTCTTGTTCCCACTCCATCATGGGAAGAAATGAAGGCTCCTAACCGAGGGTTGTCTCGCCTAAGTCCATCGCGCAATCTATGGCGCAGTCCCGTGCGAAACGCGGTTTGTTAGTATGGCATAGTTCGGTGTTAGATTTGTGGACATACACCACGCGTACTCAGAGGGACACGTGGTCTCCTCAGGCCCATGCACATCGAGAAACCCGACGGCCACCTCTAGAACAAGTCTCCGAAAAGATAAGGCTACCAGTAGACAGGATCAGAACATGCGCATACAACTCATAATATGCACGAAATCACACCAAATTCTTAAAATATAAAATGGTATACGCTTTAATGTGGCCTTCCCGTATTTTATCAATTTTCTTTTTCACTTTTACAATTCAAATCTACCAAGTTGGCGGCGCTGTGGCACCATCTTACGTCATTTATTTTGTGAACAGTGAGAGATCTTATTGGCTGAAGCATATTGCAGATCACACTTGACCCTAAAGACCAGAACTGCTAACTTCATAGCGAACTCAAGAATATGCTTTCCGAATATGTAAGAAGCACTTTTGCAGTAATAAGCCCCAATCGCATGCCGCGGCCCTCCTTTTTAATTTAAGAGCTGGGACTAGAGTGAAAGACAGTAATTAAAAACTTTTCAGTTTTCCACATTGATAATCGACAACACCGTTTATTTCTTTCACCTGCCTCATCCATGCGTCGTTGCTTTGGAGAATCTCCGTTTTCTGTTTACAATTACCCCACGTGAACAATTCGTCTGCTAATAAAATGCCGATCAAATTACTCGCGCCTCTGTTGCGGCAGTTCAAGCGAAACTTGTTGTTCCGGGTAAACAATAAAACGCCGTTAATAAAAAGGAAGGCTCGTAAAATCATGTTTCTCTATTTGGGTTGTTAGCGTCGGGAACATAGTTTGTGTGCCTTAGGATCAGGTAACAGTGCGCTGAGGCGACGCCTGACGCCGACGTTGTAAAGCTTGTAAAAGGCTTGTAAAAAGGGAGTTTTAGCGCGCTTGAAGGCGAGCAGGTGACTGCGTTTCAAGATACTTCGTCCGTCAGAAGCCTTTGTTTTGTAATGCATGTTTTGGAATAAGAACATTGCCGTCAACGTTCCTCAAAGTGAAAATTCTCTATCGACATAACGCTCTTCTTGAGCGGTTCGCTTCCGTAGCGGATGTTTTGCAGAGAAGCACAATGGATGTCAGCGCACGAAATGTATATCAAGGGCTGTCAACTCCGGATGCCACCATTTCGGAAGGTTGCGACATTTCGCAAGCTGTACCGTTTGACGGTACAAACACGCGCGATGCTTTAGTGCAGCATCCTGAGGTTTATAAGATTTGTGGGAGGAAGGAGTGGGGGAGAGGTTAGTACGCGTCCTGGGCAGACTTCAGGGAGAACTGTGCCGCCATTCGTCCAGAAAGTCTTCGGAAAATCGAGGGAAAACCTCAGACAGCACAGCCGGTGGTAGGATTCGAACCCATCACTTCCCAGTCTTCAGCATAACCTTGGCTGCCACCAACGACCGGGACGTCTTAACCCGCTCGTTCATGACACTGGTAGCATCAGTGCACGTGCACCCCTTGCCTATCCCCGTTACCGAGCTCCTGCGTAGTTACCCGAAACACTGAGATAAAAATTAATGAAAGTGATCAACCGTTTCTTCTTCTTCTTCTTGTTTCTTTTTTTTTTTACATGCATTTTCTCCGCGACATATACTACGCGTACAGAGGGCGAGGAAAAGAGGGAAGGCGTAACCATGGCACACCTTTCATCAAGCGACTGAACTTAAAACCTCACCCGCGAAATCAATTACGTCAACGCGGTGATCGGAAAACGAAAAAAGAAGCTAACAGCCTTTCTCGGCACAAAGGCCGCCTCTAGAGCCGAGAAAGGTATAGTAGAATGCCTACTTTCAGGTCTCCGCCGCACTAATTGACGAAGGCTGGAACTGTTTGAAGTGTGCCCTCCATTCAACGCAGAGAAAAGGCTCACTTTTAAGGCCGTAACGCCAACACGCATGTGCTTCATGAGTTATGTTGCTAATGACATCTGAGTGCCAAGTTACTACACGGAAATTTCATTAGGAGTCGACACGGACATCTGCCATCACTGCAAAACACCTTTGCTCTGCATGTGGACTTCTTGCCACTCGAAATGAAATAAGCTTGGTTTGCGAACGCATTAGTACGGTACCCTAGGATTATTTTGCTGTACCCATATGTACAGATATCAAAGAGATCTTTTTCTCGCTTTTATCGCTCTATCTTACATATGTACCTCCAAAGCTGTTTTTCGTTTGGATGACATCGTTTTCTTGAAACCATAAAGGCATGCGTTGCCTAATCTGTTCCACCCTATGCACGTCAAAGGCAAACACAGAAATATTTGAATAGAAATTCGTCCATATTAAAAGACTGCTAAATGATAACATCCTTCTACATCTGCAGTACGATGAATAACGTTGCTTTGATGTCAGTGCTGCATGATGCGTGTAATGGAGTCGTTAGGTCTGATGGCCGGAATTATTTCGACAGCTTTTCTGCCTGTTGGTTGTTTTATGAGCATGCATTTCGAATATCTACGTCATACAAAATTTGCGAAATCGCGACACAGAGGAGAAAGGATAGTGTCCCGTTTGATTTTAACAATCCTGAGACCTTGTGCAACAACAACAGTGAGCAATGTTCTCTCCTTCACTTTCTGCGCATTTCTGTCGTTGTGTATTTCATCACCTTATAGGCCTTCGCGCATGAGATATCATTTCTGCGCTTCGCTGCCTCTTCGTTAAACCTAAATGGGGTAAATTAGACATTATATTTTTTGTTCACCTGCTCTTGTATTACACGGACACGTTTTATTGGAAGGGATCGCTGGGCATAAATAAAATAGGTTGTTAGCTGAAGATAACCGTTAACAGAGATCACGTTAGGATATCGTCGTGAAGAAGGTAGGGGGATATGTTTAATGCTAAAAGGAAAAAAAAAAATAAGAAGGGAAAGGTTAGAATAAGGTAGGTATTAGAAGCGAGCTTTGTATTTTCTCATATTTCGCTTGGTCGCATTAAACATCGTCAGTGTCGTATAAAATGTGTCGCACGTGTACAATAAAAAGCTGCGTGGCATCGCTCCTGAATATTCTGGCCTTCATGTCTCTTCCACGCTTCTTCAAAGCAAGCTCAAAAACAGAAAACTTGTCATGAAATGTACGACAATCTAAATGACGCTACGAAAACTGAAACTTATTTTGTGTTATGTCAAGTGTTTACGTTACGTACAGCCGTATAGTGTCTTCAAGTGAGTACGTGCCATTGAGTATCTGGTGTCCATGTATGTGAAGTCAACTTTATCTTTTTTTCTCTTCTTTTTCATAATCAATCAATGAATGAAATGTCGCGCACGCGGCCATGCCCGACAGGTAGCTGGTGGGTCAACTTCGGGTTCGGTCCATGACCCACTCACGAATCTCTTATGGCTCTCGTTGGCCCTTCCGATGAGATCGATATCCCATGACACGCGACTTCTTTCCAGACTGAGACATGTTCCAGGTACCGGATATTCTTTCTGGATCCAGAGGGATTGAACCACACAAACATACACACACGGATGCACACACACACATATATAGACACAAAGATTGTGCATGGGACTTCTCGAATAAATTTAACAATATATTGACGGGGCCAAGAGGATCCCGATAGCGCATCCTTCCTTTCGTCTTCAGCAAAGGGAGTGAAATGTCCCCTGAATGAATGTCCTCAACGCTATAACTGTAGTCTGAGTGTCTTCATCGTAAGTTGATAAAGTCATATTGGAGTCAATAATGCATATAAAGAAGCAAAGGCGCGCTGTCACATACACATGTTGTCAAAGTATTTACGCATAATTTGAAGTTTACACACGATGTCATCTCACGGCCCTACCAATGTCTCCCTAAAGTCGTACTACCAGCTGATAGACTTTTTGGCCCTCGCTCTGTACGTTTCGTGATCGCTATACTCGTTGGTGGCTGAGACTATACTAGGAGCAAATATTATTCAAAAATCATTGTATAAAAGGGATTTATCAGAGATTTTCGTGTTTTGAAGGGGCATGATGGCAAACACGATCTCTCTGCAGCCTCTTATTATAATACCTCATCTCATCGTCATTCATGTAGTAGTTGTTGTTGTTCTTATTATTATAATGGCATACAAACATTTACCAGTTTTTTTTTTCATCCTTCTAGTGTGCTGTGAACAAAGGAGATTGCTGGGATTAAGGGAGTTTTTTAGATAACGCGTTTTTCGTAAGTATCTATGAAAAAATCAGAGTTTCACTCCTGCGTTCTAATTCTAGTGGGACATTTCCTCACGAATAATGATTACTTTTCGATGTTCTTAGTTCAATGCGTGCTACATTCATCTGCAAATACGCCCGCCAAGTATATTACAACATAACTATAATATTTTTCGAGAAATTGCGTTTGCCGTACATGAAGAGATGCAAAATTTTAAAACTGAGAAAAACGCATCAAAACATTTTATCTGCGTTCACTGGAAATTATCTGCAACCTCTGCATTTTTCTGTGATATTAATAGGTGCGCGCGAGTCTCGGGCACGAGTCTGCATTCATAATACTAACGGTGCCGTGATGCTACACGTAAGGTTAGTCTGTATTGATTGCTTGATTTGTAAAAGAAAAAAAAATTGAGATGATAGTCTGTATTTTTGAGCTAGATTGTATTGTCTTTTGTATTTCATTTGCGGCGTGGAGGTTAACCGTCATACAGATTGCAATTTTCGTGCTGCCGAGCGCGCATATTAAACACTTTGACCAGAATGTATTCTGTTTACTGTGTCCTCATACATACTGTCCTCGTACCGATATGAGTGGAAAATCTCGCCCCGAACTTGCTGAGTCGCTGAACTTCCATTTTGTCATTTATCCCCAGCGTCGCGATGGATGATCACTATATAAAGACAATTCGCCTCCCATGAAGGCAACTTCATAAGCAGAGAGTGCGCAGGCGATCTCCCCCCCCCCCCAAGAAAAAGAGCTGTCTTAGGGATGGAGGGGGGGGGGTATGTTTATTATATATAAAAAAGTAGGAGGGAAAGGTTAGGTCTTATGGATGGCTTATTAGCGAACGCAACATAATATTCCCTAGGCTTGATCGTGGAAACATGTGGCCGGAAGAGGGCAACGTGGGAGTAGAAAACCCTTGTTTTGCCACTTTTTTTTCCATTTGGGGAGGGTTCCTGTCAAAAACGGGACAAAACACCGTCTCCAAGTAGGCTGTGGGACAGCGAGACCACGGCCGCAAAAGCGGGATTGTCCCGCTTAAATCGGGACGTCTCGTCACATTGAGCTAGGGGCGACATATCTTACTCGCCTCTGCTATTCTATTCAAGTGTATCAAGTGTATCCCTGCGTCTCATACAGTCGAATCGCAGAGAAGAAATTTTCTTTCCTTAGGTCTATCTGAGCCTTGTTTCATAGACCCAACACAGAAATTCCCCCTTATAGATTAGCAGGAAACACAAATCGAAAGAACAAACAATCCGAAACGTGGAACGCTATTCATGAATGTAGTGATAGGTAAACAGACCGCCTTGTTTACGACTTGGAACTACCTAGAGGCAAAAGAATGTTGAAAGGTGGAGTTCAATTTTATCAAGGTACTCTGTGCCAGAAGTTTCAGAGTATTCAAAAACACAGCCCCCGGTGCTACTTCAGGAAATTTAAATACCTACCAGGTCATAAAAAAACAGGGTATAAAACAAGAACGGCTTGGTCGATTGTAACTAGAGTTGCGTCAAACGATAGAGGAAGGATGGGCCTTTGGGAATGGGAAAGAAAGTTCATTTCGACATTTATAACAAAAATTGAGTTTTTTTAACAGCTCGTATACCTGAAAGGGATAGTTCGCTCTCTCCCGAAACTAAAACATAAAACAAAAAACGTGCTGGACATGTCCAAAAAACAATGAAGAACTCCCCGTCAGTGCCTTTCGTTTTAAACCGATGTACGGCATTTTCCGAGTTTTCAGTGGTTTCCTGTGGGCACCGGCAGCGCGGCTGGGCGCCGGGGGAGGAGTATATTACGCGTGACGTTTCGTGACGTTGTTTCGAGGCCGGCGATAGGAAGCCGCAGCTCTGCCAGGGAAACGGGACCGCCCTCTTGTCGTCACATTGTTGTCAGACGTTTTTCGCAATTTTTTTTCTTGTCATCTATTACCAGAGTAGTAGAGAATGTATCTTGCAATGCAGTGGAGCGAATCGCGCAAGCGTTTTCTAGGTTCTTGTAAAAATAAAAATTAAGGTGAAGTTGACTTGGCAAGTTTTGGTGTTCAATTAGGAAAATTCAGTTTCTCGCGAATAAAACTTGGTAAAAGTGATCAGGAGTAATCGGAAAATCTTCCTTGGGATAAATCGCGTTGACCCCATAATTTTCGGACAAGTAGGTTTTGTAATGCGGTTTTTAACACGTGTGGTGAAACACGCTGTATACAGGGTGCTTGCTTTTATTCGTTACGTAATTGTTATTAAAAACTTACAACAACAAATCAATCATGACTATGACATGGTGAGATTCACCACTATTAAAAACTAGAAGAGCAAAATGGATGCCGTTTTTGCAGTTGAGTTCTATGGCCAGGCGAACATTCCTCCATTTCTCCAAGAAAGTATGTAACTCCATGTAAGATAGTATGAACTATCTAGTTAGGGGATTTCGCGCAAAATCGAGGTAACAGAACGAAAAATATTCCTCGTTGGAAGCCATTCCACGTTTAAGAAACCCTTAAATGCGCACGTGTGTTGAAATATCCATCGCGTTCTGTGATATCTCAGAGTATGTGTACTTGCTTTCTGTCGGAATCACCACCACCACTAATCATCATCACCAGCATCAACATCGCCATCATCCTGCTCACCTTCATTGGCATCATCATTCCAGGAGTTTTCCACCAAAGTAACTGGTGCAACTGATCTGGGGTTGCGGGCCTCACATTAGTGAAGCAAACATCTCCATCTTATTTGTTCCTTAAAACCAAACCAAACCAAACCAATCCATCGCTGAATTTCGCTATGCAAATGAGCCTAAACAAGAACTAGGCACTTTTCGAGCGCCTAAAGAGCGACAGGCAATCCACGTGTGAGGGACACGTGCTTTGGAGAGATGGAGCTGATTGGTGTAGGAGGTCATCAGTTGGTCAGATAGACCGCTCTGCGACCCAGATAAGGCGAAGGTCGCGTCATTTCTGCGCTCAGAAAGTGCTTAGTTCTTGTTTCGGCCCATTTGCATAACGAAATCCAGCGATTGATATTTCAACACGTGTGCGCGCTTAATGGTTTTTTAAACATGGAATGGCTTTCAACGAGGAATATCTCGCGTTCTGTTTCGTCGCTTTTGCGCGAAATCCCGTAATTAAAGAGTTAAGTAATGAATTTTAGGTAATTAGTGACCTCGTAGTTACAAAATTTCTTCGAAAGAATGCTCGCCTGGCCATATAACTCAACTGCAAAAACGGCATCAATTTTCCTCTGCTAGTTTTTTCTTATAAGAATTCTGTAATGAATAAAAATAAACACCCTGTATATACGTTTGTTCGAGTTACCTTCCACGCGCCTTTAAAAACGTACGACAAACTCCGTTTCGCTTATTGTGATCGTCCGTGTCCTCTGCCTTGTTTATAGAGTGGATTTTTTCTTGTTTCAGTTGTCGTATATTTCTCTGGAATCGTTACTCGAATGTAGGTCAGGGAGCAATCGACCCTGTCATTTCCAGATGTCACAGAGTCGAAATTTCAATGAATTCACGCTTCTGTGTCAGCCGCCTTCTTTCTTCCCTTTCTGTCATTTACTTTCGCATTTCATACTGTGTGCTGGGCACAAAATAGCACCGCGACGAGTTAAATTAGCGTTTGCTTTTTCCTCTGATTGTTCCTCGAGGTTCGGTAAAGATCGATACAAATTCCCCCTCGTAAGCAACTTTATTTAATTTATTTTTTTTAATCATCCGCTCTTTTTTTTTTTCTAGCGGTGCGTTATTTTATATCGCTTTACTCGTTTTCAGGCCAATGCAATTCACTTAATTTATGATTGTAATTTGTCTATTTTCTGCCAGTGAGATATGGCGCCTGAAACTTATTGACAAAGAAAAATAAAAACCGGAGGAAGAGAAATTACTACAAAATCCAGTAGCGCTTCGAATGCGAAGCATAAGGTAGCTGCGACCAGTCACTCCACCTTCACATACATCCCTCCCTTCACCAGCGCAAAGTGCTTTCAAAGTTTTAATCTCGTCGTCCGTGTTACCGGGCTCATGATACCAATGGAAAAGTGCCAACTATTCAAATACTACCTCTTTTCAATGGAGTTTCAATGGCAGCGATCTCAGTTAGTACTTCAGCCCTGCGACCGTTTATAATGATTCAGAGTCCGCTAATACTAATACTACGTGCGGTGTGCCTCACTTCAGAGAAGTTTTTGTTTTCATTTGGTGCTTCTTTCTCTCTTTATTTGCATATTTCATCTTTTGCTCGCAATTCTGCTTTCTTCAGAGTTGTCAGTACAGCTTAGTATCATTCCGGTTCACCTCCTTGATTATCTCGGCAACCGGCTCTGCAAGGTACAAGAGGGATAAAGAAAAAGCCCCGGCAATATTAAGCCGAACGTACAGCCGTGATAGATTAAAACGTGTTGAATATTCCAACGTGTCTCGGTGAACATTGCAAGCGTATATGCAACGGTTCCTCAAAATCGATGAAAGCCAGAGGCGTTATTAACATGGTACGTTATCCTCCTTTTCTTTTGCCATCTCCATTTTTTTCTTTCACCAATCAATGAATCAGTCTTTTACCAAATTATTCGTTGCTCTTTTGTATTCCATCATTTTCTTTGGCTGTGTACAATCACGCTGTCCTTAAGCTCACAGTACCGTTCATCAGAAGCATGCATATCAGTTTATTCTCCGCTGAACCTAAGCAACACAGCACCCGCGTATGTTAGTGTTAGGGTCAGTGTTAAACCTGTTACCGTTAGGATCTCTTCCATTGCTTGTACTGTAAACATTGCACCGTCAACGCGTAGAAAAAACCAGACGAGGTAGGAACTTTTAAACAACTCTGAAACCCAACGCCACCCCTCTGAAGCACTGCAGGACAGCCGAAGACATTTAAAGGAAGTGGAAAGAACCTACGATAACAAAGCTTGACTGAAAGCATCCGGTGACACATGATGGACATTTTGCGTTATCATGATGATTGATTCCTTCAGATGGATGGTAGGGTTCGCTCGCGCAAAATTTCCCACGGTTTTTTAAAATCTCTTCTCGTCGAGTGTAATATAACGAAGTATGCAAAGAGAAACACAATTATAATATTTTATAGTCTAATCTAATTATAGTCTTTTATGGACAATGGTTGTTTCCATGATTGTGTAGTGCAGTAATTGTTGTAGTGTTATGTACATGTTCATTCCTCGTTTTGTACCCCCGCTACTCTATGCCCCAAGGCGATGTAGCGTAATAAGCATAAATAAATAAATACGCTATAATTGCCTTCGTACATTCAAAGTCTCTTGAATAACCGTCGGCAGGCATTCTTAACGATGCTTCATACATGACTACAGACACACAGATACCTTTCTACGACCATGTTTGTTCGACCTTCCTCCGTGTCTTTCAGTTTTCTGCCCAAAGAACTGCGTCGAAATTACGATTCACCCTGCTGCGGGTGGAGCTCATTAGCGGAAAATTACCCTCATTGCCTTTCAACATCACCAGGGAATCACTGGTGTGCCTTTACAGCCTGTCTTGTGCGTTTAATGCGTTTAATTACGCTGGTTTCCTCAATTACAGCGGACACCTATGCAGACGTTGTCGTTCTACTTCTTCCTGGCAACACTGACGTACGCCCGGCATAAATTGGTGTAATTAGCACCTGGTGGTGTGTAAGTAATGCGTAATAAGTCCTTTCGAGTGGGTCAATTACGATGCACTTTTACGTGGAATAAAGTATAGAGAGGGGACCACGTTCCATTCCGCTTCTTTGTCAAGAGCTATTTGCGATGAATTGAAATACGCGAAGTCACAAAGTGGCCTGCACACTGAATTTTATCACACCTTTCGGGTGTACGTGTTTTGTCCCATGGCACACACATTTCTGGTGTAGGTTTCACACCGTGCAGAATTGAGTTTCTGAAACGCTATTGCAAATGGCACATTATAGACACAACACCATTTCATGGGGGGTGTATACTCTGTCTAAAACACTGCTTTAGATGGGTGTTCTGCAAACACTTTTTCCAACAATATTACTACACCTTTCGGCTGAGTCTACAGAACAAAAAAAGAAGGTGTTTATTTGCAATGAACACTGATGTTTGGGCTTGTTGGTGTGTATCCACTACGTAGTAGAGCGCCAAAAGAAATGCGGGAATGCGGGTGCAAAGGCATCTTCGAAGGAACTGAAGTGAAAGGCAGATATGCCAACCGAATGGAGCGTGATATCTTGGAGCCTTATCTCATTGGGGAGCTAGGGTCGGAGTGTGTTCATTGTGAAAGTAAGTCACTATCTGATGGGGAGAGGGAATACTTGGATACTTAAGCTGACAGTTGCCTTGTAATAAATATTGTTCAAAGTTAGCGCTTCGTTTGTAATGTACCTCAGTCTTCCTTGTGTTCGTTTTCTTTTGGCAAGCCGAATTTGCACCGAATTTGCGTGCAAAAAAGTGCTTAAAAAATTATTGCATGCCCCAGAGTGCGGAATACGGCCGCATTCGTTAGAAAATGTTTGGACATTCTGGTGACAGAAAACGTTCTCGGGTGACTTTAACTTAACTACACATGTGGAGTTTCTTTTGCTTGCACAAAGCCGTGTTTTTCTCGAACTTGTTCCCTGAGTTCGGCGATTCTTACATCCACGATCCCATCAACTCAAATATGTGTCAGTATAGCACTTAGTAACCGGTGCTGCGTGACCACCGTACGACCCCACACAGACACCCACGCAAACGCCATACCATACAATTGTCCCGCTTGCCTTTATGAGGGTTGCTGCCTTTGCGGCACTTGTGAGATTTGTTCAGAGCTGTGGGGATGGACACAACATTTTAGGATTCTCTGTGCATGATCTTGGGATAAATGTGAATAGTGAATAATACTGAATAGTGGACTTCTAGTGAACATATGAATAGTGAATACAGCGAACTTGCGAGTAGAGCACGTGAGAAGTATTTTTTTTTGGGGGGTGGGGGGTGGGGGTGGAGTAGAAGAACAAGTCGGGAGACAATTTCAATTTCTCCTCTCTTTTTTTTCCTTACAAACAAATAAACATCATATTCCATGATACATTACCCTGGTATATAGGCTATTTCATTGCATGCTTTGATGCACGCTTTGGCATATCGAAGTACTGAAACACTGCATCATGCAAAACATTATGCTGGACATGAAACGTAGTACTGATTGATTGTATAGCATTTAATTTAAGTAGGCTGGTCACTATTACAAAGAAGGAGACGTGGAAAAGTCTCATTTGCGCTTAAATGTCTCTGACTTCCTTGTCCTTCTGTGTGTCTGTCGTTTACACATGAATAATGTACAATTCTTCAGTCGTTTAATCAATTGTGAAAAGTGCGAATTCAAATTGATACCCTATCACATAGTACGATACACATTATTTGTCATTTACAAACTCTATAATGTCACGCACTATCATTGCCAAGAGGCGTGAGACCTCGCCTGAAGGTGTATACAAGAAGATGTATGCAGGTGAGCAAACCATCCAAACCCCCTGCTCAGGACACGTAGGGTGACGCTCTATGTTTACCCGCCTAATATTTTTATTACTCTATTGCGGTTCCAAAGCAATATCCATCGGGAAGCAAAATACATTGGACAGCTCTACAGAAGAAATCATCGTTTTATTTTTCCCTACACCAAACCAAATCATCATTTGTAGGATAGACTTTGTTACCGTCTTCAAGCTACTCTCTTCCTTTCTGGTTCTGGCGACATCAGCTTATCGAGGCTACTTTTATTGATTTTTCTTAAAAATTCGTTTGGGACTGATGTAAGGATTTCAAATATCTTGCGTGGGTCAACGCTGTTATGTAAACCTAGCCGAAGCGCAGAAGCACTGAATGCAATCCTTTTCTGTTCCATTAGGATTAACCGGGTATTTTTTTAGCGACCCACGTAGAAAAGACTCGGCATATACAATATCCCATTTCACTGAAAACGTACGGCGAAACATCTCATATCCTTCACCTGCATTTCTTCCGGAACGTGGAAGCAAATTTCCTGCACCATCCATTGCCAACGCTATTTGTTTGCTCGTCCGTGTGCTTGAGCCCAGCATGTTGAATAATTACCGAGTCATGGCTGCCAGCGCCGAATGCTAACTAGGTTTCCTGTCTCGTGGGGTCTGTCCTAAATTTCCCATTCGCTGGATTACGGCATTAAGGCTTGAAATACTGATGGAAGGAGCCACTGCTTTTTAGGTTCGTTTTCCGGATGGAAGTTCGTTTTTATTTATTTATTTATAGAGTGCCTGTCAACAGAGGGTTCATGATGAACATGCAACGGGGAGGGGGGGGGAAGGAACATACCAAAAAGTAACAAATGCGAAATCATGCATCCGATAGCGCATCCCGACGGGCGCACCTAAAATTTTGTCTATTGGCGCCGAAAAGTTTGGGAGTCGCCCCCTGGTGTTCACTGAACGAACCGTGTCGTGGGGATGTCCCCGGGCAGTATTCGCACATTGCATTGGGTATGAAGGCATTCCACGTGTAAGAGGCTGTCCAGCGTTGATATTTTCTGGTGATTCATAACGAAACCGACATATGTGTTCCAAGTAAATCGCATTTTCATTCCAATATGACTGTTTTTACTGTAAGTAACAGGAACGAAACCGAAACGAGGACCCCCACCAAGAGGCGGCACAGTGGCGTCCCTAGTGAGGGCCTCGCCGCCATATTGGAGGAGAAAGCCGTGGGCCTCTATTCAGGAGATAAACTGATGTTCTGAGGCTGGAACAACATAGAAGGGACAGATACCTTTTCAGTGACTTTGATCATTCATCCTCTATTCAGTTCCGTGTACAGTGAACCCTCGTTAATATGACCACCACCGTTCCTTCAGATTTTGGTCATAAAGCGAATTTTCATACTAACGTGAAACGCACCCTCCTCTGCAGGCGGAGACCGCTTCGTTCCGGCCATTCTTAAGTGCGCGACAGCAGCAGCATAGTGTGACATGGTCCCGTGTTCACTTCCTTTTTAAGCAGTCCAAAGCACTACAGTGCTTTGGCGGTACAGCGCTATGAGGATTCCACGTCAAGAGATCCAACGGGTCAAGAGATCCATCGAGTCAAGAGATCCACCGATGGATCTCTTGACTCGGAGGATCTTTTGACCCGTTGGATCTCTTGACCCGGTTGGATCTCTTGACTCGTCTGAGGGTTCGCCAGGCTCGGATCTTTTGACCCCGTTGTGTTACGTCGTGAACTCTAACATCGCTACGCAGAAATTATTCGTATCGAAACACGAGGGACTCGTTTTACGTGCGGTATAAATAGAATACAAATGCAGGTGGCAAATCAACATATCATTTTTATTGGCTTAGTTACTTACTTTGTAACACATAGCGCAGTCAAAGAAAAGCCGACAGTTCTTTTATGTCATTTGTGTTAAAAAGAGGTGGCTGCATTGTAAGATCAACCTGTTTGTAACACAGGATTGATTGGAGTGCGGTCATCTTTTATCTTTTTTTTTTTACAGCGCTTTGTGTTAGATTATTTCTACAGTTAGCGTAGGCTACGTACACTCACGTTGGGTGGGCCGGCCGCTGTTTCAAACACGTTGATTATTTAAACACTTCTCGTATCACAGCGGGCTCGTAGTCGAAGAGCCAAGTCGCTGTTCTGGACAGACGTTCGACATGGCGGATCATGGACTCTCTCAGGGTACGAAACATAGCTTCATATGCCCGAACATCTTTTTTTTTTTTTTGTGTGTGTGTGTGTGTTTTTCTGTGTCAGGTTTTCCCTTAATTTTTCTCGCCGTCCACAAAAGGACAAAGACAAAGCACTTTGCGGCTGGGCCCGTTATTATTGGTAACAAACTTCAGTTCTGGCATAACGTGGGGACGGCTGCGCCAATTGACACAAAACTACAAAGACAACTCTGAGTCCAGCAATATATCCTGCATTTTGGGGTTGAGGTCAATGAACGTGACAGGTCAATGTTGATTGGAAAGCGCAGTCGGACAGTATTTTCCCGCACGGTCAGTAAAAGAATAGAATAACATGATATGGGTGGAGGCCAATGAAAAGAACGCGACAAGGATAAGTTTTAAGCCCTGCAGCCTACGATGCTTTGTAAGTTGAGCTCCATATTCTTGGTAACAAGCATCCGTTCTGGCATAGCGTGTTATGGCAATGGGCTAGGGGCAATGGACGCAAAGGCAAAAGGGGGACTCGCCGCCGTAACCTACAGCACAACCTCAGGATTTTCTCGCTTACTTTTTTTTTGTGCGTGTGCGTGTGTGGTAAGAAGAGAGAAAACACCGAAAAGTCTTCACTGTTACCGGGCATATTACTTCCTAACTTAATACTACATACAGCGCAATCGTTCTGCAATGAACATGGTAAGGGGTAGACTTTCTTTTCTGTCGGGAATCCTGACCAGTATGACGCTTTGACTGGTTGGATCTCTTGACTCGCATGTCACGTGACCGGTTGGATCTCCTGACTCGATGGATCTCTTGACCGGGTTGGAACTCTTGACGCTTTGGATCTTTTGACTCGCCTGTCACGTGACCGGTTGGATCTCCTGACTCGATGGATCTCTTGACTCGTTGGATCTCTTGACCGGAAGCGCGCTATGATTAATTCCGAGGCCAGCAACATCATGAGTCATCCCAAACATTGTTGCCCTACTTTAACACGTGTCACCCACTGCCTGACGTATGTGGTAACCTCTCCCTGGGGCTACTCTTCGGGTCATGTGACACGATCATAATAACTACACTCTTAGAAATGAACTTCACTGCATAGCACGCTCCTAGCCAACCATCACCTCGAATGATATTGTTATCTGCTCTGATTTGTTGAAAACGGGAGGCGTACGCCTTTTTTGAGACAGTTATGAACAGCATAAGTGTCACAACAACAACAACAAATAAATAATGACTATAAGTGTCACAAAAAAGGTGTACGCCTCCCGTTTTAAACAAATCGGCGCAGATAACGATATCATTTGAGATGATGGTTGGCTATGAGCGTGCTATGCGGTGAAGTTCATTTTTAAGAGTGTACTTGTGACAAAAATCTCGGTCATAGTCGGATAAGCGAATTGTCATACCAATGCTGTGGATTTACATGGCGGCGGAACGGTTCCCAAGAAAAACTGTCATAAAGCGAGTGTGTCAGATTATCAGGGGTCATATTAACGAGTGTTCACTGGGGCCTGTTGCACTAAAGTTTCGACCGCAGCGCCAATTCCATCCTGATGTGCAGAGCGCCTTTATTAGACGGTCGTATCCGGCTTGTTACTTGCCTTACTGCTGTACCGCGAACGTAACCTGTTTTGTGGAAATCATTGCGCCACGATTTTTCAGAGCCGCAATGTAGGAGATACATACCTCCATCTACACGACCACGATTGGCGCTTCAGAATGCGCTTCGGAGCGTCCCCAAATGTCGTGCTCTTTCTCTTTGCACCGATGCACGTGAATAGATCAAGGAGATATCAATAGCGCACCTTAAAGCAGCATGAAAGTAAAATGAATTCGTCAATGTTGAACCTAGACAGCGTTTTTCGAAAACCACGTTCCTTCGGTACGCGTATCTGCATGTATCTGCCTTTGGTCCCTATTTCTCGATCGTGCTTTCGCTATAGGAATTGACCCAATGCTCCTCCGTGACGGCCGACAATTTCACGCTACGCTTCCGAAGGAGCCAAGGCGACTTCTTCCGCCTCCTCGCATGTGGCTGTCGCATGGCAACGGCGACGCATCTGTTATGTCAGAGATGTCATTCACTGCACGGCCTGGAGTGTTTCCATTTCCACATGAACTCAGATCCGCGTGAGCACGTCGCTCACACAACTTTGTCTGTGCTCTGAAACAATACCGACTTTCCTGGATACAACAAGCGCTCGAAGAAGAATTTACGGAGTGGTAAATGATTCCATGAGAGTTTAGTAGAGTTGAAAGAGAGAATAAGAAAATGGAGAATGATTCCATGAAAATAATCTTCAATGGGTTGGAAACATTGCGCGAAGCGGTAATTGCGTCAGCTCTCCTAGGAGACACTCCCCAGACGTATATACATTCTGGGCATTGATTGCGTTTTTAATAGCGACCTTTTCAATCGTCATTGATTATGGAACAGTGCTTTGCGAGATGGCAGAAACAGTCGCGACATGCGTAGATATTTCTCCAGGAAATGCTTTTGTTTTACGGCTCTCCTATACCATTTCCGCGCTCTGATATGAAATTATTTATGTGTCATACATTGCGCTCAATGGGCCCTGAACGCAAATAAAATAAATAAATGTTGTGTCTTAAAACAGGGGGGGGGGGGAGGGATTGCCGAAATAGCTCACCAAACAACTTCACCACATAATGCGCTGAAGGCCAACCAGTGCACAGAATAATACGTCTATCACTCCTCATTTGTTGGAAGTGCCTACGCCTTTTTGTGACGTTTAACGTACCTGTATTAACATAACTGCACAACTGTCCCAGGGCGGAACTGCTTCCCGTTGCCGGCCACACTCAGGCGGACAACGTCACTACTATTGCGAGGTTCGATCGTGCGTCCTGGGCAGACTTCACAGGGCAATGTGCCGACATTTCTCAAAAAGCGTCTGAGGAAAACCCAGGGAAAACACCCAGACAGCACAGCCGGCGCCCGGATTCGATCCCAAGTGGAAATTGTCGACTGCCGACCATCGACCAGTGATGGGTTTTTGGTCGGCAAACGACATCGTCGGCCACTGCACGTTGAATCAACGTCGGTCTATTGTCGCTCATCGTGCTGACTTAGCAAACGGCGTTGGGTCCAGAAGTTGTGTGCACGAGTTGCGCGCGTGCTATGGAGAGTTCGGCATAATAGAGGCGGGCCAACGTCGGCCCTGCACTGCAAACAAACTTGAAAACAACGCAGCTGCACTCGAAACAAACAAACAAACAAAAAACGGTCTTTGTTGTTCTCCGAATTCAATGTACCCGAGTCAATTACTTCTTCCGCTTGCAATATTATTTTGCGACGAGATGAAGATTAACTTCCGATCGCTCTTGTACGTAGCGGCATGAACCATAATAAACGCGAAAAAAAAAATCGCCCTTGGTAGCTTAGTCGGTAGCGTGCTAACTTGCGGAGCTCAAGATCGCGGGTTCGATCCAGGTTGAGGACGGCAGCAATGTGGGCCTTCGTTTCGAAGACCTCGTGTCAATGGTTTCGGTTGCACGTTAAAAAATCACAGGTGGTTGCAGCCCAACCCTCCTGCACGTGCCGCATGTAGCTACACAAGTGTCGGTTAGCCCACCTTACTTGTGAATTTACTTCCAGTTGTTAGCAATAGTAACTCAGTTAATTGAGAGCCAAAGCGTGTTGTTTTTTTAATTCTCGTGTAGCGATTTTATGCCTCTATGACTGACACTGAGGGAACGCAATAGAATGGCATCGGTAGCTGCATGGTACCGTACTGCAATGGGATCAGAGTACTGCATAAGCATGAGCCCTGCTCCTTACTATAAGCGGTCCAAAGTTCGTCTAACGTTTCTTTGAATCCATGGGCCGCTGTCTAGTCTACTAATGGCCGGCTATTGCCAAGACTTGACTCTACACTGGCCTTTGTTGGCCCAACGTCTTATAGGTCGGTCTGATACATTGGCGCAAGGTTGGCGGTATTAAGTCTGCCGTGTAAGGCAAATGTCAATCCCGAAGCTTGGCCCAATTTATTTTTGCAGGCACGACCCAACAACGTTTAGGTCGGATGCATACGTCGGCCCGGCACTTTGCCGACGTTGTTTTTCCCCTTGGGGGGGGGGGGGGTCACCTCCCAGTCTTGGCGTTGAAGCACAACTGTCCTAAAAAGACGTACGCGCCATATGTTTTCAACAAATCAAGGGAGAGAACGATGCCATTCGAGATGATAGTTGGTTAGGAGCGCCGTGTTCGGTTCTGAGAGTGAAGTTCTGTTTTGAGAGCGTACTTCAGAGAGAACACTCCATTTGACGTTCTGAAACTGTACTTCTCAAACCTTCCATCAACTGCGAATCGTCAACATTAGCCCCCCCGGAAACGCATTTTACAGAACCGCCCGTCTCTAATAACGCACTCTTTTCCTTCCACCAGGGGAAGCTCCGATTTGTGGGTGGCATACGCATGCACGTTATCGTTCGCGACATTTTTGCATTCGGTAATGAAGATTGCGGCCTGTCCGAAAAACTTTCGCGGCACTTGCAGCTCGCTTCCGCGCGATTAGGCGCGGAGCCTGGCTAAAATTTCCATTACGTGTTCCGCTTTAGTCTCTCCCATATCGTGCCAACGTTCAGGCGACCACGAAAATTTTGCCCACTTTCGCCTCGAGGCAACACGTGCGCTAAGGCGGTAATCGAGTGACTGTTTTTATACCTCATTTTTTTACGCACGCTTTCGACATCACTAGGTTCCAACGATATGCGAGGCTTCCATCTTTCTGGCGCTTTCTTTTAGGTGTACTCCACGATGCAAAGTATTTTTGTGGTTCTAGGGACTGCAAATCGCAGGACAGAGTGGGAAATGATTATTTGTCGAAATCTCGGTAACAAAACATGATTGGCTACGTAAAACGTGTACAAACAATTGTTTTCAATTCACCACAAGTTAATGTTAACCCCAACGGAGACTGACGAGTATTGCGCTGGTGAGAGGAGACCGTCGTTCCATTCTTCGACGCCTCGTGACACCCCTGCCTTTCGGCCAATGGATAACTACATTCTTCGCTCCCCCCCCCTCCATCTATGCTGTTGAGTTTGTAGAGGACGGTGGTCTTCCTCTACATGAGCCCCGACCGGCGATGATGGTATGCCACGGAGAGGCGATGACGGTGGCCTGTCTCCATGGCCGCGCCGGTGGAACTGAAGCCGGTGCTCCACGCGCGTGGCCATCGTTGTCGTCGTTGTCGTCGTCCGCTACAGGGGTCCCCCGGCCGTCAGATGCGTTGCGGACGCATCGCAAGAGCTGGAGTTAACGGGCGACCGTGGTAGGCGTATAGACGTGGTGACGCGTGGTCGAACAGGGGCACGGCACACGTTGGCGGCGTTTCAGAGGGGATGAGGACGGGAACAGCATCCGTGTGTAGGTAGTCATCCTTGTGGTAGGTGTGGACGGGAACAGCGATCCGTCGCAGAGAGAGTGAGGCGCTCGGTGTCGTGGTCCTGGGGTGCCGCGACCGGCACGGGAGCCGAAGCTCGATAGTCCCAGGTGGAGTGAGTGAGGTGCCGAGACGGGCTTAAGTGTGCCGAGGCGTCGGCTGCCGCGACTGCCGCAACCGGCAGGTGAGCGCAAGGCTCGAGTGTCGCGGCCGGCAGTGAGAAGCGTGAGAAGACTTGAGCGAAGAGAGAAGCGTAGGTGAGAGAGCGAAGAGTGCGGTAGGAGTGAAGGTGGGCCGTGTGTGCCGGAGGTAGTGCTGCTCGATGGCGTGGTCAGAAATTTGGGATGGTGAAGGGCCGAATTGCTCCGGACGTGATGTTCTTTGTCCGGGTCACCAAATGTAGAGGACGGTGGTCTTCCTCTACATGAGCCCCGACCGGCGATGATGGTATGCCACGGAGAGGCGATGACGGTGGCCTGTCTCCATGGCCGCGCCGGTGGAACTGAAGCCGGTGCTCCACGCGCGTGGCCATCGTTGTCGTCGTTGTCGTCGTCCGCTACAAGTTGATGATGAGTGAGTATGCTGAAGAGCTGATCCAAGGATCTCTTTCCGCATGCCACGAAACACCTCTCGTCAAGATGCTGTGATTCATCTAATGCGACTCGATGTGGCTTTTTTACAGCTGAGTGGCCTTACCGCTCGAGACAAGTTGACTCTCGCAGATACTGTCACTGCGGTGCTCTAGAAGATCTAGAGCACATTCTTCTTCATTGCCCGCACTACCAACCTTCCCGAACAGCACTCTCCGCGTCTCTTAATCACCTGGACTCCCCCCCCCCCCCCCCACACACACATACCTTCTCTCTAAAAATTGCTGGGTCCCTGACCCAATCCAGCATACCAACGCTCTGCTCTCGAAGCTCTATTGACCTTTTTGGACACCATAGGACTTCGATTCTTATTGCGAAGGGTCTCATTATTTCATTCCCCACATCACCAGCAGCAATGGGGTAGAGTATCGTCCCTGGCGATGAAACTCCCCATTCATCATCTCAAAATAAAGTGGTTATTGTTGTTGTTAACCCCAAATATTTGTTGGGTGTTAATTAGTTTCGCAAGATGACCGACACTAGTAATAATTACAAACTCCATCCAACGTGCATGTTTGGACTGTTATTTTCTATCCAACGTGGTTTTAACGTCCGCACTTGCGGAGATACAAACGTTGCATACGTTCTCTCAAGTGTGATTGATCGATTGGTTCGCGAAAGCAAAAGGGAGATTTAACAACTCCAACCGCACCTGTGACAGCTGTGTCTCTTTGTACTTCGCACGGAAGTAAAGAGTGTCCATAAACAATGCCCGCAATTGTGCACATCAGGGGCGAGAAGCTTTCTCCCCTGTATTTTCCAGTGCACGTGGCAACTGTGAAGCAGACGGCACCGAATTCTGTCCTCTTTGTCTACCACAGTTCCAAGCAGTACGCAAGGATAACCACCTTGCTCGTAGCCTGTGAATGGCATTATCTACTTCATGCCCTATACAGCGTTCTGTCACTGCGTAAGATAGTTGAACCCTCACGACTTCTAACTTGCATTCAAATGCACGTCCTACTTTCACCCACTGACCTCAATATTGCGTGGACTGCGCGTTGCTGGGTTTGCGCGACATCAACCCAATCGACGGAAGTACGAGTGCGTGGGCTTCGGGTAGAGCAGTTGCGGAGGAAGTGCAGAGACACGACACTTCAGCGGCGTAGAGTCGAAGACATCTACAACACAGACGCTCTTTACGGCAGATGAGTTGAACGAAAATACCAAATCGAGAAATCCAACCATTCTTATCATCGGAAGTGTTGCTGCCGAATATCGAGGCTCCTTCCTAGCTAGGTTCAGCCGCCGCGAAAATAGAGCAGAAGATACATATCTATACCAGGGATGTGACGTAGATATCTTGTCGACCAATTGGAAGAACCTTCCGCGACTAGGAAACGGCTTCACTCCCCTCCTCCGAGGAGAGTGCTGCGTGGGCAAGTAAACGTGGGATCACTAGTTTTATCGTCACAAGCACGACGTTTCATATCGGATACTACTGGACATGCTATCTGTCCTGTCAGCATTATGAAAACATAATGACAGCGTCACCGAACAATTATAGAACACCGCTTTGATAACGAACATCATTAATATTCGTGTCGCGCACCGTATATTTTTATCTCCATAGTTTCTCAGAAGTTAATTGTAGCTCATTACGTAACGGCGTTGTACTCTGTTCAATGTTACAATGGTTCCTGGACGTAATGACCACGCAGCTTAGGGTCGCGCTAATGGGATAACCATCGTTAGAGAAAGTATTTCGAACACATTAGGAAATAAATGTGTCATTACGGAACACAGTACGAAGTTGTCATTATCATGCGATCATTGCTTAGTCTTCATTTAACTACGCAAGCACTTTATATATTCTGCCGTCATTGTAACAACTCAGCATTGTATGTGTGCTTGAATGTCTAAATTCGTGCATCTCTTTGATAATTTCACTTTATAATCGCATTTTATAATTTTATAATAATGTGCTTCTTTTCGTAACGCGATCCTCCGTTTAGCGTACAATGTGGGTAATGAAATTACAAAGCAGCATACTGTTAATAGTTCAAGTATACTTATCCGTAACGGCAGAGAGAAAAATACTTTCCCTTTCTTCTTTTGTATTCGCGGAAAGCTCGGGTGCGCGAGTTGCGTAAAATAATAAGCCGACAGCATTCATCACGTGAACTCATACATTAGTTATTTTTCTCTTCGCGCGAATAAATGGCCAGATATCGCTGCAAAAAGTAAACTATCTGTCCGTAGCGCACTCGTTTTCCGCAGTCCCTCTTGCGCTATTGAACTCTCGGCGTCGAAGTGAATTAAATTGAATTGGCAGAAAGTTTAAAAACTGGGAAGAATGGGCAGGCTTTCCAGACGAATGTCTGCACAGTTCCCCGTGAAGACGGCCCAGGAAGCATACTAATCCCCCTGTCCCTCACTCCTTCCCGCTGTCCTCTCCCCATGTGTCCATATCTGTACGCCACTCATAGCCACAGTTAATTTAATTAATTAAATAATTTAAGAAAATGAACCCGTCACCCGGCGAATTCAGCGAACTTTCAACATTCGTGCTTTCTGTCCCAGTTGTTCAGCGGCACTAATTCCTATCTCTATATAAATAAATATAAATATATCCCCCTCCCCCCTCTAAGAACAGTCTTTTTTTCCCCCTTTGTTTCTTGAATCCTCTGCGCACTTGAAGTTCGCATAGCATTATCGCCCACTATTTTTGCTCTTCTCGATTGTCAAAAAAAAAAAAATAATGATGACTCTATACTGTACTGTACCCGGTCATCAACGGGTCTGCAAGTTTCACTGTATTTAGCGCTGCCACCATGTTCTACGTTTAACGCTGGGTCACTTTTCCTTTGCTGCCAGTGTTCCCTCGCTACGCTTTCCCTTATAAAGTTGAACTGCTCATGCCCACCGAGTGACTATTTGTAGAGTGTGCGCTTTGGGGGATGGGAGAACCGCGTTCTGCGCTGCTGTTTTCATCGATAGAAGGGAAACGTAATATCCGTTTTATTGCCCCCTAACGGTCGTTTCGAGTGTTGCTTCCAAGGAAAACGCCCTGTACTGCAGCGAGAGACCGTATTTCGTTTCACACACAAGAAATGTCCTATTCTGGTATCGTAGCACTTTCTCAATTAGAAGCTGCTCGGCGACACTGGTCATCAATGTCGTAAAAAAAGAATATAAAACTGTGCATTAAACCTTGCGTTATTACACTGTATATTTTAAGTGTAGAAAGATTACATGAATGCGTGTGGCATACATCAGATCTAGTTTCAAGTGGTTCTTAAAGTACATCAATGAAATATGCATATAATCCGAGAAGTTGCTGCAAAGGCTGCATTAAGTGGTAATTCGTGGAAATGGTAATTCGTTGATACGTCTGGAGCTACGCAAAGGGATGACCTCGAGCATGGAAGACGCCTCTGTCCTGTCGGTGATAAAAATGATAATGATGATGATTATGATGGTAGGCACAAGAAAGAAAAAGAAAGAAAGAATGGGGACAGTCATGTCAGTCTTCCCTTTAACCTTCTGATACAAGGGCTGCCTAATGCACGAAACCGCAATTTAATTAACGGACGCTACATTTACGCTACATTTTATGTACTTTATTGTCGACCCCCTTCGTTATCCGGCTGCACAAGCTTCGACTGCTGGAGACTACAATCCGCCTTTCAAAGCGCAACGCGATAAAACATTTACAGAAATAATCTGGGTCTGGACTCTAAGTCGGTTATAAACTCCATTTCTTCCCGTGGCCGTCTCTTTTTGCTCCCTGTATCGAAAAATTCCTTTTTTTTTCCCCCTTCTTCGTTGACAGATTCCAGGAAGCGAATGGATCCGGAGTACACAAACGTACATCAGTGCACGTCGGAATCGCAATGTAATGAACCGAAAATGTCTCGGGAGAACTTCTTGTTTGTGTGCTTAGTAAAGCCGTGCTTTATTCGACACCTCTCTCTTTTCGAGTTCTTTTTTTTTTTTTTTTTTTTTTTTGTAACGTCACGTGAGCAACGGGAGTGCATCAGGCAACTGTTTCGTTAATCCTGCATGGACTCTGGCGATTAAAGCATGTTGTTGTATGCACTGTGTTGCACATTGTATTCAGACACCGTACCGTACAGAAACACATAATGGTTTGGTTTCTTCTCCTCCGTACACTGAGCCAATGCAGTGAAAGCACGCTCTACAGGAGAGGGAATGCAACCGCATAGCACGCTCCCATCGTTCACGCCGAATACAAACGTCCCCTCACTTATGATTCTACCTGCGGGATACCTGCCTTCTCTGCAGCCTGTGACATCGTAATTGGGGCGGCGTAAGACCTCTGACATCAGATCCCACATCCCCTGACTCTGACTACCCCAGGTACTTGACTACACAGTAAGGAATTATTTACGGAATAGCAAGCCGTCCTTTCTGGCTGACTTTTCCTGCCAAATAAATCGGTCCCCCCCTCCCCCCATGTTTCTCGTGCTCTCGATCGTCAGCATATGAAAACCGTGTGAACCCCGTTGAGGCGAGTATTACATCGTGTTAACGCTTATTTGACGTGTAACGCCGTACTGCCTTTAATAATATTTATTTACTCAGTACTTACTAGCTAGCACCTGCCATATGTGTGAACAGCAGTAGCACAGGCAGTGATAAAAATACTGTCTGCTGTAAGTGTATATTGTCTTATCTGTAATCACTCATTAACATAAAACCATTAACAAATTGTTCTCAATCACAAAACATGAATTGTAATATGATGAATGACGTGCTGCACGTTTTCCCTTCCCACATATCCGTAAGCCCGCCGATATAGTGTATGAGTTCCGGATTGACCGAGTCCCTCTGCCGCCCGCACCGTCTCAGGTTTTTCTCCTGGTTTCCCCAAAAGTCGGACCAAGACGCACACTATTCTCCCTTTCTCCATCTCTCGCCGCCTGGACAGTGCGCATATAGTCACAGTTATATATATATATATATTTCTCAAGTGTGTGTGTGTGTGTGTGTGTATACATTTCTTAAGTGCGCAAGCAAAGGCGCAGCCATCGCTCCATTAATTAGACGTTTTTTCGTACGGGTGATTTTTTTAAAGAGTAGCAAGCCATATATTGGCTGACCTCTATCACCACTTAAAAAGGAGAAGAATCGGACTACCGTCTGTCTCTGTGGAAATGGCAGATTTGTCTGTCGTTACCTGTTGCTTCTTGATGCATTTTAGAGGTTTACGCAGTCATCACACATCAGCGAGAATCTCAAGCTGGCAAGGCAGGGCGAGGGTAGCATATACGTCACTTCCAAGTCAAGAGTATTGACACTAAACATTCGTCACCTACTTTGGGCGATAGGAAAAGCTATAACGCACGGAAAAAGCATTTATCGATATAGTGCAGCTTAAAGTAGGCGCAACTCTACATCCCAAACCACGCAGCAATTGTTTCCTGTACCTGCATTAACAGTTTAAATATTTCGGAAAGGTCGCCTCTAGTAAAATTCGCATTGTGCCGTCACCAGCTGCGTTACCTGCTGCAGCGCAGTCACTTTACAGAGCTTCATTGTCCGCAATCAATTTAACGACGGAGAGGAGTTCACCCATAACAACTTCTTCCGAAGGGAAAGCACGAAGACGAAGAGATGACGAAGACTGTGTCATGCAGTGACTTATGTAGTTCGCTTCCTGGTGTGCATTACAAACGATGAAATAATTCGCGCTGCGCAGAAATTTTCATTACTCCTTTAGCGTGTAAAAGCGGTGATTTCGTAAGCAAACACCTTTAAATGGAATGCAACCGACCCGAAATGATGTTTCCTGTTGAGTATGCCCTCTGAAATTGTGCTTCTTGTAGAACGTGCAATTTAGAAACTTGTACCTTGCGAAACTTGCACAACAATAGTGTATGCTACATAGGTTTACTCCCGAAAAGTGTAAAAAATTTCACTGCGCGGTGTGCAGCGTCCCTGATCGTTTTCGCCCCGTATTGAAGCCGTCCCGCCACGCGCTCCGAGCAATACCGCGCATAGCTCTATTGTTATTACTAGAGGCCAGATGTTTATACACTAAACAACAAAGAGCTCGTAGTCAACGTCTAGAAAGTCCTCTAAAATCTATCTTCTGGGGACATGTTAGCAAAATCAATGCAGATTACGACAGCGGTTTTGAGATATAAATTCTAAAATAAGCCCCTCCTATGTCGATTGATTCATTTTGTTGTTTTTACGTACTTCATTGAAACGAGGGAGATACTGTTAAAGATTACGACCGTTTTAAAGCTGTCCCACACCGCACCTATAGGTTTGCGGACAAAAATGGGAAGTATTATGAAGGGTACCTTTAGAGCGCCCACAATTCGTGCCTATATGTCAAATACGCATCAAAGAGGACGCAAAGAAAAATTAGGCATTCTGCCTAAAGATCCGGTCTCTATAGTTATGACATTCCACAGACATGCATGTGGAGTACGCACACAGACAGACAGAGAGGTAGACAGACAGGCTAACGCACCTGTGCGTTTCCGGTGTTCTTTCCGGTAACGGGCGTGAGGAGCCGCTCGCAGTAGGAGCCCTCGAGAAAGACGACTCCGGAGGGCCGGGCCGTGGAATCGTTTTCGTAGTAAAAGAGCAGGTTCTGGTAGAGTACGAACCAGCGCAGCTGCCAGCGTCCGCTGTCCGCGGTGCGTTTGCACAGGTAGCCTCTCAAGCAGTTGTCGTGCATGGCTTTCTCGGACAGCGACAGCAGCTGCCCGTCGTTCATACGAAGAGCGCGCTGCATCGCGGCGGCAGCGAGCTCACGCAGCGTCGACGGCACGACGCCACCACGCGCCGCCGCCGCTAGACGTCTTCCGCTCTACCGTTGATGACGACGACGTCTGCTCCATGGTCGACGCCGCGGAGTCTGCCGCTGTTCAACGTCCACCTTCTCTGAGCCTTCTCTTGCTGCCACCGGCGCGCGCGCGCCGTCTGATGGGAGACGACGCTAAGGCCCCGCCTTCCTCTGGCGCTGCTGACGGTGAATGCGCCGGTGCAAGAATCCGTCAGGTTGTGGAGAGGAAGAAACAGGTGCATGTAGAGGAGGGTTGGATCGCTTTGGACGAAGGGTTTGCCACTGAAAGGGCTTGTCGAGATTTGGATGACAAGATGGTTCCGGTGATGGGGGGATTGGGAGAGTGTGAGCAATAAGTTCCGTACAAGATGTTGCGTTTACCTATGGGGATTTGCAGAGCAGGGCCGGGGTATATTGATCTCGGAATGAGACGGTAAAAAATAAGATAAAAATAACGGCGTGATGTGCCGACAGGATAGTGTGGAGAAAATAAGAGGATTTGAGTCTTCGTCGCGGGCTTTGGTGCTATGCGGCAACAGGTGAATTTTGTGATGTCACTCGAAGGCAATCTCCCGTTCAAGGGCCTACGAACCTTTCACTGACTTGACCGCAAAATGGGATATACTTTACAACACCCTGCCCTTCCACCCTGAGCAGCAACACACGAACAGTCATTTCGACATTCGGCTTCATTCACAGACACCTGCGAACCCCGAGTGTACAACGACAACAACACAAACAACATAGATGAAGGGATGATGATGATGATGTGGGATGTTTCCCTACGTTGAGTGCAGGACCCTACCCCACTCCAAAAAGGTTCACATGAAAGGATGAAGAGGGAAGGAAACGAATGTACAAGAACGTACAGCAAAGATTGGACGAGCATACACATTCGAGCTAGAGATTGACATAGGCCGGTCCAGCCCGAGGCCCGCCGGCTCGGGCCGGGTTCGGGGCACCTATACTCGCTCGGCTCCGTGCCTGGGACAGCCCGGGCCTGGATTGTTCGGTGCATTGTGAATATTCTTTATTCCGAAAACAAGAGGCACACCGGCATCACAACAAATAAAATCCATGATTAGGAATGAAAAGGCCTGACAATCAGCCGTTCGTTATTTATTGAAAAGAAGGGCTTAGCAGTCCAGAGCGTAACAGTGTTTGAACTGTTTCAAACTGTTTTTATTTGTAGTGATGTCGGTGTGCCTATTGTTTTCGGAATAATGAATGTCCACTCCCATCGTTTGGACCTCTTTTAGCACTCTGAATATTGAAAAGCGTCGACGACATCCTTTTCTTCCGCAATAATCTTTGAACAGTCAATAAAGGTCGTTGTGTGTTGGTCTGTGTGTGCTTGGACGGTGTCCCTGCATATTCCGGAGTGATTTTTCCGGAAGCTCCTAGCGGGCGGGCCCGGTCATTCGCTGTCGAACTTAGACTCTAAAACTCTCTCTGAAATTCTCAAAAACTAATTGCGCCATAAAGCCCACTATATAACCTACTCGGAAGCAAGCTGCGAGCACCATTGTTTCACTGTTGCCGCAGCACTGTGTTTTTGAGGTACACTCTTTAAAAAAAAATGTGTACTTAACTCCTTTTCCTTGCCAGATATATGACTCCCTCTTGGAGAGTACAATTACTCTCAGAAAGGAGTCTCCTCACTCCCTACAGGGAGTGCGGAGACCCTTTAACTCTCTACTGGAGAGTAATTGCACACTCCAAAGGGAGTGATACATGTGTCAAGGGTGTACTCCCGAAAAAGGAGTTACTGTACACGCTTTTTTATTAAGAGTGTAAAGTAGCAAAGAAAAAACAAAAGAAAAGAGAGGATTACTCTTGGCAGAGTTTACGTTGCGCCATCTACAAACCATTCATTTCCTTGTGATTCTTACTTCAAAACGTGACAGCATCTCAGCGGACTATAGTATTGGTCGACGACAGCCGAGTATGTAATTTCGTTTTGCTCGTGATTGAAGTTTTGCATTCTTTTCTTGCTGCTAAGGGCTTTGGAAATGCGCATATTTTGCAACCGGGGCTGTAGGAGGGTTGCGTTTTATGCTGGCGCCCTGTTTAGACGATATTCGGTAGGCTGTATTGTAGTAATTTTGAGATCTGCTCTATCCTAGCTTCCCTCTCTAGCCCCATCTACAATCTAGCATTAAAGGGACCGAAAAGTGAATATAAACCTATCGAAACTTTATGTTCAGCGAAAAGCTTGAACATTCTAAAGTTCAAATATCAAAGAACTCCGCTGAAATCGCTGTAGTTTTTCTTCAATCAAATTTTCCACGGTTTCATGTCCAGTGACCTAGTAGGAAACAGACAGTCTGTCAACAATTGCATAACACCGCGCCATCTGTCGAGGGCACATGTAATACGCGCGCTTCCATCCGCGCTTGCTAGTCCGGCGAAAACGAAAATGGCAGTGGGCATCTGTAACCACTTTCTACGTCGAGAATGTCGCGCCTCCTGAACCTGAGTGCGCTAAAATTCTGCATTCGAGAACTTTTGCTCGCACAGAACTTCTGTTCGAAAGATAGCATGCCGGAAAGTGTGTGCGTCGCAGCACAAGATTCCTCGTTCACAGATTTACCGCTGCCACCGCAGTCCTCACCAGTAGCTGACCGTGCCGGGAACACGGACTGGTCTGTGGAATTTACATGTCTCCGGGAGAAGCACGTGTGTAAGCCGAAACAAGCGCTGTCTTTTTGTCGTGCAGGTGTTCATGGGGGAAATGCAAGCCGATGGATACTGCGGACGAGTGTTTGTGCTGCCGAGAGGTAGAGAATGCGTGTGAAAAGCAGACAGACAATTGCATCACAAACAACGAATCTTTCGAAATACTGTGCCTTGGCACCGAAGTCCTGCAAGTCGCTTTTACATACATCCGAGAAACCGAAGAGCATGACAACATACGCGGCAGCACCGTTTGGCCTTTACACGTGTGGTGGCCCGTGGACGACGACGACGACGACGCGCCTCTGCTGCCGCGCGCTATACTGCGCCTGGCAGTCAGTTCTACCGGCACCGTCCAAGCGTTAGGCCACGTCCGTCTGCCCGCTGGGACATTCCATCATCGCCGGTCTGGACTCATGTAGAGGAACACCACCTCCTCTACACACGCTACTTGAACGGCAAACTGGACGGAAAACCCTTATTTCTGCAGGAAATTCCGCTATATCGCCTATCGGCAATTCACAAGATGGATATGGGGTGCTCTGAGAAAGCACAATAGAAACATTCTTCCTGCCGGCGTCGTGCATGCTATTAGGGATGCTTTCCCGTCAGATGTCTATAAGGGCTTCTTTGTACCTGCGGACTTGTAGAAATGTATATATTAATGCCAGCAAATCTTCATTTCTTGCTTGCTGCAAGTTTTTCTCGTTGCTTTTTCTTTTAAGTCACAGAATATTATAATCATTAGTTTGTTCCTGGATGGTTAAGTAACCTGGGGGCATATCTGTATTTGTAGATATACTCATGTCTTATGTATGTATATGTATATATGAGGAGTAAATAATATAATTTTCATCAGTGTAGTACAGCCGAACTGTGTTCATAACCTTTTATATACTTGCTATTGACCAGGTTTCCAATGGTTTCCAGGTTTCCAATGGTTTCCAGGTTTTGCCAATTAAAGTTTGAACCGAGATTGGGATTTGACACCGACTACCATTTGTAAAGAAAGACTTGAGGGCTGACTTCAAGTATTAGCAACGCTTGATCTCGGATCAAAGTTAACAATCCAGCATTGGTGTGGGCAATAGTACTCCAAAATGACTAAGTAATTTATTGCGTAAATTTGAGATGTACTTCTGTAAACTAATTTTGACAGCCCTCCAAATTGAAACTGGGTTCAGTGTACATAACAGACGCATAGTAACATTTAATTCAAATATAATATAAGAGCAGAAGCAAAATTTTGTCACAACTCAAACTATATTTTTCTTTTTTATTGTCCAGGGATTTAGCTGACAGAGGAGGACCTTCTGCCCTCTGATGTTTTGACGTACTTGATAGGGTTGTAAAACCTGAAACAAGATAAGTATAAACAGTTTTGTCTTTCCCTTTTGAATTTAACAAACAAGTTATATTTTACCATTTGTGTGATTTTGTATTCTCTGTTGATGAAAAGAGTACAGGAATAATAATGCAGCACATAGATCCAACAATGACCTGTCGTCTTGATAAAGATGAGAACTTTTCTGTAAGTGCGCCAATTGTGACAAAAGAAAAGTACAATGAAGGTTGTACAAAAACAGCAAATCTCCGATAACTAAAATTTTAGACATGCGGATGTTAACGCATCGTGTAGTTTCCGTCCAAAAGTAGGACTACCCGCCACTTTTCACTCATGACAGGGTGTAGAGGAAAACTCTTTGAGGTTATGATCTGTGGCAACAAAAAAAAATTGGCATGTTGACAACGTCATAGCACATAAACATAGATGAGGGGCAAACACAGTCAACAGCATGATGGCTGCAAACTCACAATTGAAGATTTATTCAACAGAACAAGCAACGGAAAACATGAGTAGAAAAAGGCAGTGCCAATGCAACGCGTAGAGAGTCACATTAATCTCTGAGAAGGTAGGATCGGGAGAGCAATAAAGAGAAATGACTGTTGTGTCCGAAATAGGGGGAACTCTGCAAATTTAGGACCAATATGATGTGGTAACCTTGCATGGCTCACTGTAGCAGCGACACACTTTGAACAATTCCAGTAGTGAGGCTTCAAAGACAATGAACTTTCGCTGTTTCACTGTGCATTCAGGTGTAGAGGATGCATCTCTAGAAAATTAATTAGCGTTCCTTAGTCATAACTATACCTCAACAGGAATTATTCCTGTACTTTTCAAAGAAGCAAGTAGTTCTCATCGGTTTCTTCTCGTACTGTAGGCGTCATACTAATGTTCTGCACCTGTCCAAGGACTTCTAAAATGTAACAAAGTCTGCAACACGTAACAAATCTAGTGCTTTTACCTGTGGACTTTGCATACCTGCTTTCAGCTATTTCTGTCATGTCAACTTGAGTGGGGGAATCACACACACAAAAAAAGTAGTAATAAGAAATGCAGAGGATGTTGTGGATTAATCCTCTATACATTTCGTACATGCAAACTTTATAGTGGTCGTAGAGACAGTGCTGCAGTATGCATGGCGGAGCTCGAGTACAGTTGTTGTTTCCTGCGAAGTAGGAAAGCTCGTGATTACAAAATATCCCTGGTTCTCAATTCCTGCTGTGCAGATCTAGACAATAGTCCGGAAACCTGGAAGATTTTACACACGCTTTGGGGTCCAGCCTCTCTATGGCAAGCAAGCAAATCTCTGTACCGCCAATGCACTCCTTTGTCGATATTGAATTTGAACGCCTCAGAGCAATACGACGTCGAGCAGAGCGACGGTTCCGCAAAACTGGATGTCCTCGAGACTACAAGGACGTCTGTAAATTACGATGCCTTATACGAAAACACCTTCAGCGCCTTGGTCGAAAGACCTGGAGGACGTTCTGTTCCTCCCTTTCCCCTTATACGCCGACCTCAAGAATTTGGCAGGTGATCAAGACCCTCAGCTGCCCTGCTGTTGCACAGGAGACGCCCTTCCGAGCACTGGCGCTTCACCAGGACGTACCGGAATTAACTGTTGGTGACGATTTCTGCCGTCTCCTCACTCGCTCATCCTGTGCCTCCTTAGATGACGCTCACAAGCAGTCTGCCCATGATGCTCTCAAGGTAGTCGACTTCCATTGCGGTGCTCGCGAGCCTCTGATGGACCTAGATTTCTCCTTAAACGAACTACAGTCTGCAATTTCTGTCGCAAAGAAAGGCTCGTCGCCAGGCCCCGACGGGATCTCATACCAAGCCTTACTCTCTTTGGGACCTGAGACGCTTGGTAAGCTGCTGTGTCTCATAAATGAATCTTGGAGGGACGGAGTCGTACCTGACATGTGGAAGACTGCCCGCGTAATCCCGGTGCTGAAACCAGGAAAGTCACCAAGAGAACTGGCATCGTTTCGGCCCATCAGCCTCACTAGCTGTCTCTGCAAACTTGTTGAAAGGTTAATCCTGAACCGCCTCGACTGGTTCCTAGAATCCCGAAGCCTTCTGGATCCAGCACAGGCTGGCTTTAGACGGGGACGTAGCACGATGGACTGCGTGATTAATGTGGTATCCCACGTGGAACAGGCTAGTGCTGACGACCTCCTGAGTGTTGCCGTTTTTCTGGATGTCAAGCGAGCCTATGACACCACAAGTCACAATCACGTGCTGCATGGGCTTTTTACTATGGACGTCACGGGGAGAGCCCTTAGGTGGATCTCTGACTTCTTGCGAGACAGGACCGTATACGTGAAAACCTCAGAAGGCGAAACCCTTCATCACGGTACAGCAGCTGGTGTCCCACAGGGAAGCGTCCTTAGCCCGCTCCTGCTCAACGTTGTCATGGCCGCACTACCCTCTCTCCTGCCACGGGGCGTCAATGTTAGCTTGTACGCTGACGATATTTGTATCTGGTCTTCTGGAAAGCAGTGGCCAGCACTACAGCGCCGCCTGCAAAGCGCGCTGGACATTGTAGTCTCCTTCCTGGCAGAGAGAGGTATGGACCTGTCCCATGAAAAGACTGTGTTTTTGCCTTTCACACGCCGCCATTTGAGAAACCTTCAGCTCTACATAAGTGGGCACCCAGTGAGGCGCGTTACGCACCACCAGTTCCTTGGTCTCATCCTCGACCGCAGCTTATCGTGGAGAGCAGAAGTTCGCTGCTTGAAAGACAGAGCAGAGTCCCGACTGAATGTTCTGCGCTACCTCTGTGGTACCCGGTGGGGGCTCACTTCTAGGGCTCTTTTCGGTCTTCACCGGTCCCTTGTACGTCAGGTATTGACTTACCACCTTCCAGTACTGCATCATCTCTGCCCCACATCTGAGCAACTGCTGGAGACCATTCTTGCGAAGAGCATCAAGACGTGCCTCGGCGTCCACAAGTCCACATCAACTGCTCTAGTCTTCGCGGAAGCCAAGGAGCCACCTGTACCCATCATGAGGCTCGATCAGTCTCTTAGCCACTATCTGAGGCTGGCAACTCGCCACCATCGACACCCCTTAGTGCGCGCTTTGATTCGTCGTCCAGCGTCTGGGTACAGCCAAGCCGTTCTTGCCCACCGAAGCATCATCCCCAAGCACAAATCTCTGCCGAAGCACCCTGACCCACTATGGGCCCTGCCCACACCCCCTCTCCATGTCGAGGTACCTGGAGTGTCCTCGAAGAAAGCTGCGTCGACGGTTGTTCTACGGCAGCTCACCTTGGCCGTACTTGACAGCGATAGAGGGAAGATTCAGGTTTTCACCGACGCATCAACGACGCGTTCCGGCTCTGCTTGCGCCTATGTGATCCCACAGTTGTCAGCTGAAGGATGTGCAAGACTCTCACACCGCACGTCGGCGGCGGCGGCGGAACTGCACGCGATTTGTATGGCGCTTGTCTTCATTGCATCCTCTCCATCCCCAGCTCAGTGGTCCATCTACACCGACTCCAAAGCCGCCTTACAAGTCCTTCTCCACTCTACAGGATCGGGATGTCTGTCTCCAATGGTGCATGACGTCCTTGAAGTGTACACTTCTGCCGTATCCCGGGGACATGACATCCAGTTGCAGTGGGTCCCTGGCCATTGCGGTGTCCCCGGAAATGAGGCTGCGGATGCAGCTGCCAGGCGTGCCCATCTAGCGCGTGGCGTTCGCACGCACCCCGTCTACTTCACAAGAGGGGATGCAAAGAGCACGATAAACGCAGTAGTGAAACGTCTGAGCGGGGAACACTGGCGTCGATGCGTTCCAGTTAACTCACTGCTGCACAAAGTGGATCCAGACCTGCAGTTTTTAATGCCCCCAGCGCTCCCCCGGGCCGTTACCTCCATCATTCACCGGCTACGTCTCAATGTGCCATATACCGGCCGCCTCCTCTTTAAACTTGGGAAGGTTTCCACACCGAATTGTTCCGAGTGCGGGCTATTGGAGGACACAGAGCATGTTATAGAAGCCTGCCCTCGATACAGAGAGCCTCGTCTTTCCCTTGAGGCGGCACTAGCCCGCCTCGACAATCGCCCTTTCTCCGTTGGGAAGGTTCTAGGCTGCTGGCCCGCCCAACACCAGGTGCCGGCATTGCGCGCTCTTGTGGACTTTCTTATCGCTTCGGACTTGCTGGACACTCTGTGAAAACTTCGGTGACATTGTGTTCGCACTATATCTGACATTGTGCAGTGAGTGATTCTCGGCGTCGAACGTCTCCCCCTTTCCTTTCCCCCGTCTTCCTTTATGCTTTATCCTGCTTGGTTGTTTGTTTGTTTGTCCTATTTTTCGTAGCTGACCTTTTTCTTTCTTTTTGTTTACCAACAAACGCGTTTTGGAGTAGCCAGTTCTGACAGGGTCGGGACTAACCTCTCCATATTTTTCTTTCTTTTCCAATCCAATCCAATAGTCATTTTATTGCGCACTTCACAAACATGTCCGTCGACGTGGACAATGTGCCGGCATCATTAGTGTTATCCGATACAGTGACTTCTACGCACAAGTCTATGAAATCATTGCAGTCGACTTGAAACAGCTTTAAAGCCATTTCAAAAGAGAAATTTTCAAAAGATTATCAAATGATGAGATCTCTGCATACTACAAAGCAGTCTGGCGTCATTTCAACACTGGAAGGTCCCTAAAATTAAATTTGTTCATGTTGACAATGTTCAGTACACGACAAGTAAGATAACATAAGTTAAACGGAATACGTCATCGCTATGTTATAATTTATACAGGGTGTTTCACGAAAATCCCCCGGCTGAATAATTCGTGTACAGGTGGCGCCATCGAAGAAATTTCTTTTTGGTAAAGATCCTTGGGATATCGGCTATGAACTGAGTAGTGAGCGGCTCATTTGCATACGCTCACTAATTGAATAAATATCCCAACTTTTAAATTTTAAATATTTTAAATATCATTTAGCTGTAACGATAATGTACGTCAACTTTGTTCTCTACAAAATTAACTCTCACGTGGTACGAGTTGACCAATCCCTGGAAGCACTGGACCCGAAACCCAAGTTGGTCTTTTTTGGCGTTCATTGGCAGCACCGTCCATGCTCCGGCAATCTTCAAAACATTTATACGTAAAAAAAAAAAAAAATATGCCGAATTGAGAGGTAATGCTTTCTGTGCCTTATCAAACAATGATGTGCACGAGAGTGGGTAAAAATGTGGGGGTTATTTTTCACTTTACAGTCCCTTTAACATGCCATAAAAAATGACATGTAAGAAACGTAAGAAAAAGCATCGAAGATTTTACCTCTTGATGGCACTCGAAATTATATGTCACTTATGTTATTTAGATGCACAGTAGTGAGCGGGGGCGACTTTTGGGATAAAGAGATAATGCGGAACATCAGCTATGATGTGTAAAGATGGCTTGGGAGGGGAAGGATAAGACTAAGGTTTTAAAAAATCATAAAACAATGGCTCTGTAAACGTTAATTGCTCTGTGGTTGAAGGGGTTATCAAAGGTTAGTTACATGAAATTGAAATTAAAACATGTGACAGATACCTAACCGAGAGATTGGGTGTATTGCAGTCCTAGGGTGGGTTAAATGGGAAGCCCAAAAGCATTGGCACACTTCTGAAGCACATGCCAGCACTACACACGCTAAGAAGAAAAGGTAAAATTCTCGGTAACACATCTCGGTAGAGCTGTATTGCAACCACATTTCTAGTGAAACCAATTTTACCTTTTGGGTACAACTGTAGAGTAGAAACAAACTACAGAACAGAAACTGTCGTTCTACCAGCTTGGGTAGGAAATTCTAGACTTTTTGTCTTAGAGCAAACGACGTGAGAGAGAGGAGCGATGGGGAAAGGGACGCTGCCGCTTATACCCGCGGAGGAGAAGGCACGCGTGGATGATGCCCAAGATTCGCGGACACGTCTCCCTAAAGTGCGCTTAGCCTAATAGCACGTGTTGTGTAAGTAAGACAACTTTACGTTTGTACACGTGTATAGGTGAGAGGAGGCATGAAACCCGTAAGGAAGGAGGAGGTCATGAGAGAGCGAACCCTTATCACGGGTCACTTCCTTTTCATTGGTGATAACGGGCGGCGTGTGACGAGCTTGATAAGGATTCTTCAAACTGCTTCGTCGCTTTCAAATGCGAGATTTCGGATGGCATTCCCAATGCCATCATACCTCCGACACTTTCTGTTTTAACTATTATTGAAGGGCGTTTCCTTTAAAATGAGTCAAACATTTTTTTTTATCAAAAATGGTGCATTGCACTTGAACGAGACTTAGTGCGTAATGTTAGAAAGGGCGCAGAGATACTCAGTCTATTTTTTGTTTCCTCGTAAATTACATAATTCGTTAATTAAAATTATTTGGTGATCCTTTTAACTGCAGGGACTATAGCAAAATTGTCAATGGCGGAGTTGTAGAGGGGTAAGGGGGTCTTCGATTCTCTTACCCGTGATTATGTACCTCCTCTCAGTTCAGTTTCTTTTTTTCCCCGGTTTCAAGAAAAGTTCGTGATCTGTTCGTTCAAACAAGAGGCGCCATCAGCGCATGCGGTGAGTTGGTGTGGGGAAAAACCAACACCTCCTAGGTAGCATCAGGCCTGCTCCCACGTGACAGGGCTTCACACGGAGGGCCTGCTGTGGATGCTGCTATGATGTCGATGAAAGAGCGAACGAGAAGAAAACTTGAAGCAGCCCAAGCAGCAAAATGTACTGAAAGTCGAGTGCAACAGGGGTGGACGGTAAGTGTCTTATCAATGTTCTTTAGTTTCACGAGTCTGTTCAAGGCCTTCCACCTACCCGACCACCCCTATTGCACTTGACTTTCAGTACATTGTGCTGCCTTGGAGGTCGCAAAGCCAGGCAGGTCACCGTGGGGTGACGTAAGCGCGCAGGCCTGATGCTATCTAGGAGGTGCTTGGAAAAATAAAATGAACGCAGCCGTGCGAATGCTTTTCGCAGGTGCGAAATCGGCTGTGTTGCACTGCTACACCGCTCTCGACTGTCTCCTTCCACGATACCAGTATAATTTAGAGCTATGAAGGAATCAGACAAGTGTCGCAACAAGACCAAGTTGTTTATCAACGGTATACAACGTGACGATCTCTTTGTGCTACACATCGACAACTCGACAGCCCAGCCACAAAACATGCCGCCGATCACTGTAGTTTATCTAATATTTTCGCCGAGCCGGTTCATAGCTGATATTGTGAAAGCGTACAAGTCACTGGAAGCACGCAATTACTTCACCTTAAGTGACCTGTTTGATCAGGGCGTTTCTGGAAACAGCGCTGATTTGGTACGGTGCACCGGTTCACGTTAGCGTCGTTTTTTTCTTTTTGTACACAGGTATCGTGAGGGAATCTCACAAATGCGATGTCAGGGAATCCTGATCAAAACGACTCCAATCAAACGATTTCTTCTTTCTGCGTTGCGCAGAAACTTATGAAAAGTTATTTCAACCTCTAATCATGTGATAAAAAGTTGAAAGTTCGATATTTCCTGTCTGCCTCTGGTGTTGCTTTCGACGTCTTGGCTAATGACTCTCTAAACCTGTCTCAGCGTCAGATTTTTGGTCGATTAGTATTACTAGTACACTCCTACCAAACTTCTGAGCAGACCCTGCACGGCCGATTTGTAATATTAGTGCCTTGAAAGCTACTAGACACGGACCGGTAGGCTTGGTGATCTCCCGAGTGAATTTGATCATCTACAGGGTGTCCCAGAAAGCGGCAGAATTCGACACGCTCTTCATGTTGGTGTGGTAAAAAAGTGACCTTTACATGGCAAATTTCCGAGTTCACTTCGCAAAAATTTGCATAATTAAACTTAGGTTACATGACATGCACATTAGGAGGTGGCAAAAATCAAGTAAGAACAAATGCCGTTGACCGCATGATTCTAGGTGGCGTAGTCTCTTTATTAGAATGCAATGACACATTTTCTGGGACACCCTGTATACCAGATGCAGGCTACCCCAAAGCAGTCGTATGCAGCCCGCGTAGTTCCTCCAAAGTTCAATGCGGCCCGCAGACGCAAATGCGTTCGGCACCCCTGGTGTACACTAAAAAAAAAAAAAAAGTTATCGCCATGGTGATCGGAATATTGGGGTAACGTTGTCTCAGGCTATTGACAGTACTTTGTCGAAGGCGAAGTACAACGTCACCTCGAGTGTTTGCAAAGATCGCCCAGGGTGCACTATTTCACGCGCAAAACATGCCGCTAAAAGAAGCAGGCAACTGCACGGAATGATGCACGTCTGCGAGCACTTGCTTAATGGAAGGATCAAAAAGCGCTTCTGGCAATGTGTTAAGTTTCTGCACAGGTACGCCGCCATGATCGGCTTGATGTCAAGAAAACATTGACACAACACGATTATATGCGCTAGGTGTCAGTTGTATTCGACGCATTTAAGTGAGTTGAACATAGACATACACATTTTGTTCGTGAATGACGCCTCAGCACAGCGCAGGCGCAACGGCTCGGCCATGCACAGTTTAAGCACGCTGTCGCCGAGACATGTGTATGCATGAAAAAAAGACAAAGAAAAATTGCCTTGCCTTCGCTTCTCCTAAATAGAGTTATATAACGTCGTTCGACAAAATATACGATTTTACAGCCATTAAGGTACCCATCAAATTTCATACTGGTGGCAACCAACCTTCCCCGTGGTGCTGCGAGGAAAAATTAAGAAAGAGTGTGAAACATAAAAGTAAGCATACATTGTATACATACAAAAAACATGACGGTCACAGATAAGGTAAACACTAAAAGGAAATCATCTGCAGATCACGATGCAATAACTGTACACTAGAGTCACAAGAATTTTTGTACATCTTTTTAACGCCATAAGTACAATGTCAGAAAGAGTTTAAGAAACTGATACTACGAAGAATAGAGCGTTCGATTTCCCAAAACGCGAACATCAGGGGAACGCACTATCTGCAGCCTTGTCTTTTCTGTTGTTAAAGCAGAAGTCACCAGAAATGTTCTTCAGCCTCTTTGGCCGTGAAAGCACACCTTTATTTTGTAGATGTTTTTATCAAACCCGTCTTGCGGTGCTGGTTATCAGAGGAGAATGCGCGCCGAACTCTGATAATTCCCCTCCCTTTCGAGTTTCATTCCTCCTCCCATTTACACGTGCTCAAATGCGCAGTCGGCTTTCGTACATGCGGAAGTGTCGATAGGCTAAGCCCTCTTTAAGTGTGATGTCTCACATTTTAGTCGCACTTTGATGCCCTCGGGAACAAGATTGGCTTGCTACAAAAACCAGACATCCACTTTAGGTTCCAAACACGGTCCCCCTAATGGTGAAACTGCAGTGGAAAATTACCTAAAGCGGATATATTTTGATGTATAAGACAGTGAAATCACGATGGATCGCGAGGGGGGGAGGGGGAATATGTTTGTTAAGAAAATGGAGCGCGAATTCTACTTCTGTCCCATTGAGTACAATGTGTAAGATTTCAAACGCCGAGGGAACAAAAGCATTTATAGATACACGGATAATTCCTTTTCGGCATAATTCCTTGGATATAGATCTCACAGGATCCAGTGGCGAACCAGTGAAAAGTGTCGGCCTTCTCCGTCAAAATGAAATTATACGTTTATTATGCATTGCGTCTATGGGAGTAATGCAGGCGAAGCACGCTTTAAGTTTTTGTCCGCGAATCTTGGGCATGTGGCCAAAAATGGGAGAAGTACTGTCGTTCTACCAGCTTGGGTAGGGAATTATACCTTTTTTTTTCCCTTAGAGTGCACAAGCACTGAAGGAAAGTTCCAGAACTGGCCTCAGTTATAGGTGGTGACTCATCTAACCTCATATGGCCGCCTGGTGTGAACTGCGATCAATTTCGTGTTTGTTTTCCTTTTTGTTTGATTGTTTTTCTTTTTGTTTGTCTTGCTTTTTCTCTCCTTTCCTTCCTGGGAATAGCAAGCCGCTGTAGCGCAGGCTAACCTTCCCCTCATATTTTTTTATATAATAAACATATCCCACTCCCCTCATATTAACTTCATCTCCTATTAACCTCTGTGAAGTGGGGTAGGGTCCTATGGCTATCACGGGAAAACATCGCATGTCATCATCACTTCTCCTTCATTTAGTTTTATTGTTGTTGTTGTTGACCCATCTAATGAGTCAACAATGTAAAAATGTTGGCTGCATCATTTGCATTGTGCTATTCGCGTTAAAATGTGGTAGCTTTATATAGAGACATCGTTGGCGGTAAATTCTTGGTCACATTGTCGCTGTCACTGCGTCCTAGAAAGCTACGGGTCGGACCAGTGGCGTCGAAAACCTAACCTAGCTGTGGGGCTTCGAGTGTTTCACTAACTTAACCAACTTTCTAACCCTAACATAAAAGTAGGTACATTGCATTCGTAATCCCTGAGCTGTCGATTGAAAGAAGCGCAAGGCTGCCGCACCCAACGTCGGCTGCTGTGGCCGAGCTGCATTTCATTCTTATGGCGCTTTCCTTCATTGTGTCCCGTCAACCACCGATGCACTGGACCATATACAATGACTCCAGAACCGCCCCTCAAGCTCTGCAGTGCACCATGCGCTCGAGCTCCCTCACTCCACTGGTGTGTGACGTCCTCAGGGAGTATTCGTGTGCTGTCACACAGACACATAACATCACCTTGCAGTGGATCCCAGGTCATTGTGGCGTCTCTGGGAATGAGGCTGCCGACCAACTTGCGAGACGGGCTCATGTGGCACGTGGCGTACCACGCACCCTACGTATTTCACCCAAGCGGACGCTGTGCAGTGAACACTGGCGAAGAAGAGTCCCTTCTACGTCGTTCCTGCGCAAGGTAGACCCAGATCTCTGTTTTTATATGCCGTCAGCGCTTCCTCGACCCATCACGTCGCTCATCTGCAGGCTTCGCCTCAACGTGCCATACAGTGGACGACTTTTGTTTAAGCTCGGCATGGTCCCGTCCCCCAACTGCGGTCTGTGTGATGTAGTTGAGGACGTGGATCATATACTCCAAGACTGCACGAGGTACAGTGCACACCGTTGTACCCTTGTGACATCGCTGACCCGCCTGGATAATCGGCCATACTCCACCGAAAAGGTTCTTAGGTGCTGGCCCGCAAATCAGCTCATACCTGCCATGCGCGCCCTTGTGGAATTTCTCGTCTCGACGGACCTCTTTGACACTTTGTGACGCTCTTTGTTTTTTGGGCATTGAGATTTCGCAAGTGCACTCTCCTACACTGTTACTTTTGGTGCCACGTTTTATGATAATGTTTTGATCCATTCCGTTTCCATTCCGTGTCAAAGTGTATAGATTTGTGTAGTTTCCCTTTCTTTCCTGAATAACGCGTCCTGGAGTAGCCAGTCCTGTGTGGCTTTTTCTTTTCTTCTCCCCCTTTTCTTTTCTTCTCCTTTTCTTTTCTTCGCCCATTTTCCATTTTTTTGGAATGGCAAGCCGACCTCCGTCTGGCTTTCTTTTTTCTTAATAAACATATCCCCCCCCCCCCCGAGTGGCTCGAGACTAACATCTCAATTTTTTTCTTTTACACATCAATCAACCAGGTACAGCAAAAGTTTAGCACGAGCGCCATACTGATCAAATAGCGCATTACGTGTTTAGCGCCACGATTACTGTGGACCAAGCAACACTAAACTCGAGGTGCTGTCCCCTGTTGTATTTATAGACCTGCTGTGACCGGTTTCGGGCGTATAGTCATCACAACAGATGTTTCCCTCCAAGCGTCATGTGGTGTGGAAAAGCTGCGACCACTGCGTGATACAGGGGATTAAGCACATCAATTATTGTCATTGTACAAGTGAGGTAGTAATTCCAAAGGGAGGGATACTCAAATTTCAAAGTGAAAGGGAGTCATTTTAGTGCTTTGGGGCAGTAGGTGCATTTCCACAACCCTTAGTCTCTCTCGGAACTAAATGCACAGAAATTTATGCAAAGTTTAGGGGCTATTTCCACTGCTGAGGAGTAAGTTCCATGGTCAGGGAACTAAAATGGGGACTATATAGTAATAATCTGGAGGACTAGAGAGAGGCTGCAATTGCTCCGAGATTTACTCCTGTTTTTTTTTTTTTTTTCTCAAAGTGTGTCTCGACGATCCAGAAGTTGTCTATTTTCGTACGATAGATTTTCAGATTTGCAAATGCCTATGCAGAGTATTCCTTTGTACGGAATTAATAGCTTCCAATAAAGTACAATGTAAGTTGTTGAATACAAATAAACGAATGTTGAGTTATATATCTGGCGTCAGACCGCCGTAAGAATCAATAACATTTGTATACGCTGTTAACTGCGAGCCTTTGAAGTGTTAAAGCTCAGCTACGCCGATTTCCGAGTGTTACAGAACAGAATGGTACTCAAACGACGTGTTAATTAGGGAACGATGATGATGTGTGCGAAGTAGTTATCCCGAACTCTTCGCGGTTCTTTGGAACAGTGCTTTTTCTTTTTTTCTTTTTTCACACTGACATTACGACTTGCTGCCCGCAAACTCTGTGTCGACGTCCCACTTGACGTCGGGGATGTTCGGCTTGGCATGACATTTGGCTTGGCTTGGTTTCTTCCGCCGAGCCGGGATGTATGCTGCGCAGATTGAGATTGAGGCAGTGATGTAGCAGTGATGCCCTATTAGTCAGCGATTGTATTTCTGTGGCTTCATTGAACCGACGACGAGCGTAAGTTTTGCTTGCTTCGGTTGCAAAGCATTTGCTAGGCCAGTCCAAGAGGCTTACTGGTGCATTACGTGTTTCGTGCTGAGTATCGAAAATGCGTGAGTGCTTCGCTCCCAGCTGCAAGAACAATTCAGCGTGCAGTTCCAACGTTCCGAACCAGAAGTTTCCGATTGGGTGCCACATTCGAAAGTAGCGATTTGCTCCGATCATTTCGCTCCTGAATGTTACGGAAGCAACGCGCCAACTCGAAGAACAATTCGGAGTTCTCACACGAGGCCGATGGTATCTCAACAGGGATGCTGTGCCAACGATATTTGCATCTGGAGATTGTGGAGGTAGGAGAAGACAGCGGATGGAGGTAAGTCGCGTAATGTTCGCATGACAAGTATAACGACACGTCATGCAGTGCAAATGCCATCACATTCTAAGAAAAGAAGAAACGTGCCAGTTACTGCCTCATCATTGATTAACGAAGTGCTCATCCATTTGTCGAATTGCTACAGGCACAAGTTGAAGGTGGGAGTGAAGCTGAGAGGCCTCCGTTGCGGGAAGAAAGTGAGGCTCGGCCCCAACGGGTACGTTTCCGTGTTTTATTTTCATTACTGATTTGGAATATACCTCATTTGTTAAATAACGTGCAGGCAGCCTGGCACAGTAAGATAATTTCTCCTCCACGTCACAACTACACCTCTTGTGATTCAAGCTTGTGGGCACTAGCCACTGCGGCCAGGCGCTCCCTCAAAGTTCGGTTGCTCTTGTCGACAAAACCGTGACACTAGCAGCTGGCACTGAGACATTTCAATTTTGAATTAACCAGGTAAATTGCATCACTTATGTTGCGTATCTTTTATTTGTATACCCTTGCTGTTGTAAGCCGCCGTAGCGTAGGCTATCCCCTCTTTTTATATAAAAACATATCCCCCCCCCCTTGCTGTTGCTCACTATAGCTTCGGAAAACCATGTCTGAAGTGTTCTTACTCTAGCTTTCAGAGCGTACATTTAAGCAGCATCCTGTGTATACAGCACACCTTGTGTGTTTTGAGTAAGGTATAAATCTAAGTCTTAGTTCAGCAGTTCTACTCTGGTTACAGATAAGGTGCTCTTCCACAGCCCCCAAGGGTTACATTCAAGCAGCGTCATGCGTGCCACAGCACATTATTTTTCTCAGTTTAAACTAAGGTAAACCTAAATCTGTCAGCTGTTGTGTTTTGGTCACAAATGAGTTGTTCTTCTTGCACAGGCTTCAAGGGTTTCAATCAAATGGTATCTTGCGTACAACAGAGTGTTTTATGCCTTGCTGTTCTAATATTGTGAGAACAACGACATTCCTGCGGAACGTTTTTTGTGTGCTATTGTTGGTACGATCTGCAGCAGTATACGTATAATGTTAATTATCGAATTATTTTAGCTAACATTTGCGTTCTTACTTCACGTCACGTCTCTTCGTCATGCGGGTACCGTCTTTATTGGTGTCTTTAGTTCAAGTTTACAGTGCAAGAATCCACTTGCATTATTTTTCAACCGACAATTATATTACTATCACAAGGCATCCCATCTCATCGTCATCATCTATTGTTGTTGTTGTATCACAACACACCACATACAGCATGTCTAAGGTGCATGTACAATGAATCAAACTTATTCTCATGTGCAGAAGGGCAAATGCACAGGCGAGCTTGGTATATGATTACAACATGAAACTGGCAAAATGGCACCAAGCCGACAGTGGTCCGTCACTGCTGCGCACGCTAGACCCGGAGCTAAATTTTACCATACTTTCAAAAACGCCCAGACACATAGAGACTCTCCTGCATCGTCTACGCCTGAATGTGCCCTATGGTCGCCAGTTTTTGCATAAAGTGGGCAAGGTGGACTCGCCCAACTGTTTACTGTGCGGGACAGTAGAAAACACTGAACATATCATCATGCATTGTCCAAAGCATGCTGCACAAAGAGGCATCTTGAGGCAGACCCTTGGCCATCTCGACAGCAGGGACTTTAGCATAGAGAAAGTCTTAGGCGTATGGGACGCTAAGTACAGGGATGCGGCCTTCAATGCTCTTGTCAATTTCATTGTGCAACCTGGACTAGAAACCCTATACTAGACGGTGCGTGGACATTACTATGATCCTTGATGTGAACGGCGCGCTCGGTCCTGCGTGGTCGCGGTCGAGACGCTCACCCCGGTGAACTTTTGCGGTGCGCTCGCACCTTCTGTGGTGCGATCGTACCGTTTGGGGGTAGCTTTTTTGGGGGGTAGCAGAATTCGCTTGACCGAATTCAACCTCCCCTTGTTGTTCTTTAACCAACCGACCGACCAACCAACCAACAACAACATGAAACTCCAGACACGGAAATCGTGTAGTCTTGTCTTTTCCTCTGTGTCATCATCACTTCTCCATTTATTGTTGTTGTTGTTGTCTGTGTCTCGGGTTTCATGTTTGAGTTTGAGTTTGATTATAGAAAAAAAAAATATTCTCGTGTTTAACTCATTTTGCCCGTGCTGGCAGCATGGGCAAAAACAGATACCACTGTTTTTGATACCACTGTTTTTCTTGAAGGAATAGCAGGTCCGCCTACGCCTGACTAACCTTTCCTCCTTTTCTTTTTTCAATAAACATATCCCCCCTCCCTCCGTCACGTGCACACCGCGTTGATTCTGGGCACATTGCGGTACAGCCTGCCTATTCTACACGGCCTCAGCGTATCCGGACAGCGTGAGCTTCTCAATATTCAGGCCCGAAGCCTCCGCGTTTGTTACGTCATGTAGTTGTTGTTGTCATGTTGTCGTCATGTAGTTACGTCATGTAGTTGAAGTCGGAAGACACAAGTTGGGACGGGGTGGTGTGGGAGCCTTGATTAGCCACGCCTTTTTTTCCGTTTCGGGTTCGTTCCAGCCAAAAGCGTGACGAAACGCCGTCTCACAAGCAAGCTCGTGGGACAGCGGGATCACGACCGTAAAAGCGTCTGGTCACCCAGTGTTGTACCTGCTACCAAAAATAAGTAACGAAATACCGCTCCTCGCTATTCCACAGAACAGTAGCGCAATACAAATTTGAAAAAGTAACGCGATACTGCTACTCATAGATTGAGAAGTTACCCGTCAAAAAGAACTCGTTACAAGTTAAGTTACCGTGTGCAAGGTAACTAAGTTAATAACGAAGTTCCTCAGCCTCAAATGCACTCGCAGTTACTGAGTTACTTTACAAAAAGAACGAGTTATTTCCAAGTTACTTCGGGCTAGGGTTGTCAATCCCGAGCCATTTTTGCAGTCCCGGGATTTCAGGATTTTTTGCTGTCAATCCCGGGATCCTGTGACGGGATTTCAGGATTGTGACAGTTCAGATGGTGCTTCCAAGTATAGTCCTGCGCGGGCCAGAATTATCTAACCCGGCATTATCTAACCAAGTCCATTTATCTCAAGTGACTATATCGGCGTGTTGTGCGCAGTTCATGTGCGCTCTGTCAATTCTACCTTTTCCTGAAGGAAGGTATTCGAAAATTCGCAGTGTAACCCCATTGGTAAAATGGTGCCGACGAAATGCTTACATTTCATTTATTTATTTATTTTTCTGCTATGACAATGCGACTCCTTTTCTATTCATGTGCATTTCACTGTTGCACGTGAAAAGAAGGCGGGTTCCGCAACACTTGAGGTCACAGGAAATATTCCTTAATAATTTCTTCAAACTGTCTAATATTCCACTGTGTAACAGCAACAAAAAAGACTAATGGAAAGAAACGAAACACCAAACAGTTTACAACACCGTCGCTGCGTGCTTATCACATTGTACAATGATTGACACACGACCTGAGAAAGCACAGAGCGTCGAGGGTGGTGTCTCCCAGTTCGGAGCGAAATTTTGTGAAAATACTGGCTGCCAAACTGAAGGTCCCTTCAGCTTCTGCGCTAGAAGAAACGACAGTCAGCAGATATCTATACCCACGCGTAGGCAGCAGTCCTCTGCCTCTCAAGTCATAAAAAGTGATATTTCCTTACTAAGGGGTGAGTCTGTGCCTGATGGCCTGCAGGTGTTTGGTCTTTGATTCATATTTGCTCTCACGAAAATCCCGGGATATTCCGGAAGAGATCGCGGGACTTCGGGACGTCAAAAATTGGGCGGGATCCCGGGATTTCGGAATTCGGGATATCCCGATTGACAACCCTACTTCGGATACAAAATAGCATTACGCAGGTGCAGCGCGCCTGAGCAGTTGAGGTACACCTTGAGTTGCCTGCGGAGGAGTGCAACACGCTTACCTCGTTTTCGTTTATGTCCAACAATAGACATCTCCCTGTTTGTAAACAAATGGCGTCATAGTGTTCGACAGCGCCACAAATTTGGTAGAATTGAACTACGCTCGAAGCTAGAGGTGAACAAGGTCGCGCCCGAAAGCCACGGTCTTGAGGGGATTACGATATGGTCCTTTAAAGGGACGCGACCCTCGGTCCTGCTTTTCTTTCAGTGGGAGGCAGCGAACAAGTGCCCGTTCATGGAAGCAAGCCCTCTCCTTCCGATATGTTTCGGTTTCATCTGTCTATCAATGCCATGATGACGTTTCTCTGGTAGAGGTCTATTCGAACGCTTTGCATCTTGCTCCCTGTGGGCGCACAATGGTTCAGCTTAATTTCAATGGCAGCGGCTCTTACTTCCTGAATAAAATACTGTCATTGATTGAATATCAGGTTTTATGGCAAAAAATGCCACGAAGGAACGGGAGCGAAAGCAAGAAAATATGTGGACGTGAGTGAAAAGCGAGTTAAAAGTAACTTGGAACTTAACATAAGTTACTCTGGCAAAGTTACCTGAAAAAGGAATGAGTTCCTCTGAAAGTTACCGCGGCGCAAAAGTACCGAGTTAAGTTACAAGCTACCAAAAAAAAGGAACTTAGTTACAGTAACGAGTTACTTGTAACGAGTCACCTCGAACTCTGCTGCTACCGCTACCAAGTAAAAGTAACGTAAATACTATTCCGCTACTTATCCATAGGGTTCTTTGGTTTCGGGTTTTATGACTTTTCAAATTCGGGAGGAGGCAATCGGTTCTATTCCACACGAGAACTCGGGGAGAAATCGGGCGCTACGATCGCTGTTTGATACGTCATCGGGGAATTTGTGAAACGAAAGGCACATGAAACAAGTCACTGCTGTGACACTGGGACGAGAAAAAAGAATCTTGATATTTCCGCTCGGAACTGGGGCAGTGAATGACCGCGGTATTCAGCCAATTGTCCGAGCTCCACAAAAGCTTGTCTTTTTTCTCCTGCAGGGGGAGGGGGGGATTATAAAAGGAGGGCAAATAGGTTGTCACAAATATCCGGGGTTGAAAAAAATCCGGATATTTTTAAAAAGATCCTCTCCAGTGGACTTTTTTGGATAAAACCGTATATTTTTTGATATTTTTGGATAATATATACGAGGCTAGAAATGTGACACAGAGTAAAAACAAATGTGCTTTGTTGTTCTTGATTTCGGGTGACCTCTCATAGTTTCTGTTTACGGAACTGCCTGTCCCAGCAACGCTGTATCAGTTTCTATCGTTTTCCGAAAAGTGGAGTTCTCGGCAGACAGACCGCCCTCTCTTTCTTATTTTTTTATTTCTTTAGATAAACGATACCCACCCCCACCCCCAGGCACGCGTGGTTGAATGGTCTGGATCCTACACGCCTGGATTAGCTGTCGTGTTTCGACGCACTTCAGTTACCAGTGCCTTTAGGAGGCGGAATAAACTCTCCCTGAATGGGCAGAAGTTGAAGAAAGCGGGAAAAAGTTAAATCTGAAAAGTTATAAGTTAAAAAAGTAAAGTTAAAAAGTTAACAACTAATGTGCGCGTACCTGGGCTTTTGCAAACAGCCAACACTACAAGAAAATAAACCGGGAGTTTTCTGTGTGACGTTGAATTCAGATTGTCTTTCACATCAAATCTGAAGAAAATCTCTAAAAAATCCGGATAAAATTGTGTAGATAAAATCCAAAAAAATCCACCGGATAAAATCCATGTGGATTAAATCCAAATGACCCTGCAAATAGCTGTCTTTGCTGATATTATGATTGACCTTTCCGACGGTTTACCTATACAACGACAAGTTGAGGGACCGCAAGGATTTCGGGTAGAGATCGGGTTTTACCAGAATTCATGAAAACTTGTTCGGGAGGTAACTATCGTGAAAAATCGGGTTTAACCGGAAAACGAACAACACTACTTATCCGCTACTGTACTACTCTATGCAATACATTACCGTATATAGGCATATCGATGTCAAAAGTGTCTAAAGACGGTGCATTATTTAAGTTCCTTCACATACAGTATAAAACATACCACTGCTTAAGCCAATATATATTATTCCACATTGATCGTGACCTTGAGATTATGCGTATTTAAGACATAATTTACTTCGCATAGCGCACGTGTGCATTTGATAATATTTGCTGTCAGAATGTTTGAAAACAAGGCGGTTTTCCTGCAATGACAGTATTTTGTCCCAGATATCCGCGGATCTCAACCTTAAACTCTGCCGTCTGCTTCCTGTCGACGGATTCATCAGTTATCCCTGTTATCACGTGGCGCAACTGCCATCATAAATGACCATTGGTCGAGCCCTCAATAAGTGACTACCAGGAGGTGAAAAGATCAAACTAATGGCATATTGTTTGCTCTCGGCAGTGCCAACGTAGTGCTGTTGGCATACTGCACCAAAACTTAGGTCTCACAGAAATTACGACTTAGGCTCGGTTTCACCGAGGCTTTCTCAAGGCGGTGCTACTTGGCCCAACTGAGCACACTGAGCTCACGTCTGTGCTGACACGATTCCTTCGGGAAGCTAAACTCTTGGGTACACTCTGATACCTCCTACATGACTGTCTGAACAACGATTAATGAAGGAGCTGTCTTTTCCTGTATTTCTTCTTAATTTTCTGTGTCTCTGCTGCGTCATCTTCCTATTGTTTTTCTTTTGGGAATAGCAAGCCTACATCATGGTTAACCCTTCCCTTCTTTTTTTCTATTTTGATCAGCATTAAAGATATCCCCCCCCCCCGGTTCACGAAAACTGGTTAATTTTAAACCGCGATCAAGGGTTGCTAAAACTTGAAGTTAACACTCAAGTCCTTCTTAAACATTAGTTGGTGACATAAGACCGCTTCAGTGACAATAACTCCCTTTAGTGAAGCAGAGTTAACCGTTAAATTCAAGTTAGTTGATCTCGGTTCAAATATTAATCGGCGTTGGTGAAACCGGGCCTTAATGTTGTTGCCTACCCCCAGTTTCCCTTACGCACGACGGCTTCTCTTACAAAGCGTTTGACTATACGAAAATCTGCGTTTCATGGGCTTTTTCCGGGAGCATGAGTTCCTCAGGAAGAATCACCCGTGTGAGATTAGCTCCATAAAGAAACCTTTAGAGAGAGGAAAAAAACATAATGTAGCTTTTCCTTGAACATGTCAAACGCTGTCAACAATCAATTGCTTGGAAGGGTAATCGCCTATTTAGCGCCACCAAGTAAGTGTGCAGAGAGCATTGATAAGCATGTTGGCGTACACAGACTCCAGAATAATATTACATTATTCATTTTGTGTGGCTCATATACCCACAGTGTAACGTATGGAATGTGAGAAAATAACTGGACCGCATTCGGTAATCTGTGCAAGCTTAGAGAATTATATCTCGCCAAAAGCGCTTCACCTGGGGCACAACACCTTAAAGGAGTACAGAGGGCCATCCAAAAAAATTTCAGATTAAGACATCTGATGAAAGTGTTTGTGTCATTATACCGAATAGCGCGAAAGGTATTGATGTGTGCAATTTGTTTCCCAGAAAAAAACTCACATAAACACTCCGCGCCTTCACCCTTAACTCGCCACTCCAGCTATAACGAGGATGAGGAGGTATGATGGCACGTCACCGATGACGGCATAAGGAGACTCGTTCTGGTTTGCTGGTCAGTGGGGGTCAGCGCATTGTCCCTTTGCCGCCGTAAACCTGTTTTGCCAGTTTTCCCGGAGAATTTGGGATAGAAGGAGCGGCCGAAGCATTACCGAGCAAGGGGAAAGGCTTTATCAGAACCCCGAACAGCCGAGTAGCAGACGACAGCGGAGTAGCAGACAAGTTTCTCTAGGCCAATCAGCGAGCGTTCTCCTTATAGCGTCAGCGCGAGGTTCCAGGCAGATCACATGCTGGCACTGCTCTTCACCACCGTTGCGCACGGTCGCTTTTTGCGGCGTATTTTAAATTCAATTTCTGCGATAATTATGACTCTGTGGTGTAAATTACTTCGCATGGTGCATCTTACTGGCAAACTTAACAGTTTTATAGGAAGAAAACTGGGTGTTAAAAATGACTTCTGTGCTACTTTAAACCAAAGTTGGTGGTACGTTTCGAGTGCAATGAATGGTTATAGCGATATGTCATTGTGTTTCAGGTATATTTCTGCACTCCTTTTCCAAAAGAAACAATGCTTTGTTTATCTGCTCCGAGCAGTAAAACACAGTTTTAAATGGGCTATCAACACGGTCACACTAGTTCTGCAACTGATTACATGACAGAAACTAGCTTCGTGGCCAATATTATACAGTACGTTATACATACCTGTTTGTGTTTCGCAAATGTGAGCTAAAAAGTTAGAAAACGTACAGAATAACCCAAATTACATTCCTAACTATTCAATTGCCTTTAGCTTATGAAAGGTAGTGAAATTGAGGAAGATTGTCACATCAGTTTGCTGATCAGTAACCAAAAGGAATAACAAGAAACACTGCGTCATCGTTATCTCACTTTTTCTCTGTGTTCCACGCCTTCCATATTACGAAAAGTGGCGGTAGCGGAAGCGGAGAAAGTGTCCGTCACTACCCGTATTTGTATCGGATATACGCTTTCCGTTCCCAATTTAAAATGTAGCGCGATCGCTACTCCGCTACCGAAAAAAAGTAGCGAATACGGTAATGTACAACACTGCATTAGAGTAGTTAGGCTAGTACTTAAGAGGGGATACGACCTCCGGCGGCCCCATGTATTCTCTATGGGCGAAACAATGCGATCTTTTGCAGCTAATACTGTACCGATTTGGACCAAAATGGCCTTGTTCGATAGATTTTAGAATTTCAAAAAATTCGCATTGGAGACATTTGCAATTTTTTTTCCAGAAGTTTTTAAAAACCTTACGAAAGCTGCAAAAAAATTATAAGTTCGGTCTCTCGCTTTTGGAAGTTCGTAGCTCGTTTACTGTAGCACATATGTGAAATGTAATCAGTAGCATTTACGCGGAATTCTTTCTTGAATATTTACGTGTCCATGTCATGTCTGTCCATGCCTCCGGTTGTTCACAATATTGAAAAAACTTAAGGTATGTACGGCTCCGTGAACTGCCCCGTCTTGCCATCGTACAGTAGCGCCACATTGCTGGTCAGAAGAGAACTTCATATCGTTCCGCGGAATGCAGTCACTGTTCTGGCACCCTATCCCAGAAGGGGTTTCCCCGGCAGCGGAAGCGCGAAATTGAGGTCGTGAAACCTGTCTGAAGAGATCCACGTTGAGTAGGTCGTCGCAAAATAATGGGAAGGCCTTGAGTGAGAATAGGGAGAATAGGCGGCATAGACCAGGAAAGCTTTGCTACACAGCCACACAATATTCGTCTCGCATCGCATGCACGTAAAAAGAACGGTAGGGTTAGGGGAGGTGAGGCACAGTGAGACCGAGTGGTGTTATCATTCGCTCTCCCGATGTGTTGACAGAAGACAGTTTTTTTTTCTTTTTTTTTATGAGGTAACATCAAACAGTCAAAGACTGGATTATGGAAAGGCCGAAAAATAAGGAATTCCAAGAGGATGCCTGCGAAATAAATAATTTATGAATAAAACGTTGAAAAAGACTCCACGTAGAAATTCACTTTTTAACAGAACTTTTTCAAAAGAAGCTCTTTCTCTATCCACAGCTGTAAGATCAACCCCAGTACACGAGGGATTTTGCCAAAAAGTGGCATGCGCTGGACAAGGTCATACAAAGTTATTTTAAATGCATAAAAAGCATTTAGCACATTAATTCCCAATGCCTGTCCTGAGCACAGCGTTGTGGATCTACCTGATGTAGCAGATGTAACTTTTCGAATATATATTTTTCCTTTCTTGGTGGCCTCTGGCTTTCGATAGTTCAGTCTTCCCAGTTTTCGGGTTCGGGGTCCAATGATGGGTGTAACAGGGGTGTCACATATTACACCCAAAAGAAGGGTGCTTATTGGGTATATCGACTCAAAAAATAGCAAGTTCTGAAAAAAAAAAAGGCTTGCTCCCAAAATTCACGGAACACTATTTGCACTGATGTACTGCAACCTGCATTTGCAAGTCTGAGCGTCTTAGCTGCTTAGACTCTTGGGGACATGTTTACAAAAAGAAAGTGCCTGGTGGGTGATTGCCAGTGAATGACTTGTACTACCCACTCAATGAATTTTAGAGGAGATGGTGTCGCTCTATATATTTGGCAACCCGAACGTGATTGTCGTCGTGTACAATAAACACTTGCAATAACACAGTCATCTCTACTTTTACTCTTCGTTTTCTGCCTAAGTGATCGAAAGTACGTTATCTAAAGGGAAGTTTGATGAAACGATTTATTCCCTGTATTAATTCTCAACAATTCTATCCTATTTACTTTGTAGAGCTCATTTTTTATCGCAGTTGGAATAACAATTTCCGTATCTTGGCTTCCTTACTTTTCGACCTTACGGTAATTCGGTTTTCTGGCTTTCCGGCCTGCTGATAGTTCGGTTTTCTGAATTCTCAGCCTTCTGATCGTTCGATGTTTTAATTTTTCGGCCTTTTAAGTTTCGACCTCCTGATATCTTGTCTAGGTTTCGAAGGATACATGTATGTTGTAAGGGAACCGGAAAAAAAGTTCCCGGAAAAAATGTTCCCGGAAGAAATGTCCCCTGAAAAATATGTCCCCCGGAAAAAATGTCTCCTCGAGAAACATCCACTCTTGGTACGCGTGAAATTTTTGCGAAATTCCCGGTTGCGATATTGCAGGTTTTCATGTCCTCCGGCTCAAAATAAATACTAAAATTCCTAACCACCTACTAAGGGTTTTTACTTTGAAAGCTCGACCTACTTTCACTTGCGATTTCTCGTAGAGAATACACCGCAATCAATTTCACGTTCGTTGATACAACGTGACACAGGTTCGAATCCTGTCACCAGGTGTGCTCTCTGAGGGTTTCCCTGGGTTTTCCGTCGGACTTTCCTGATGAATGTCGGCTCACTTAGCCCTGAAGTCGGCCCAGGACGCATACTAACCCCCTGTCACCCTCCCTCCTGCTGTCCTCTGTCCACGCCTGTACATCGCGTACAGCAATAGTTCCTTCGCAGCGCTAACACATTTAGCGCTAACATTTTCTCCACTAATCAGCACAAATGTGAAGTGTCCGCCGTCCAGTTTCAACAAATCAGGAGAGAAGACGTCATTCGGATTGACCAGGAGCATGTCAAGTTCTTTTTTAGAAGTGTGCAGACCGACGTGCACGGTGATGTGTAAAGAGGAAAATAAAATGCGGGGCGAAAGCAACAAAATTGACAGACAAAAATATATTTCAATATGTCTAGCGGTATCACATCTCGGGAGCCCCATGACTGTACAGGCCGCATTGTTGCAAGACACAATAAATAAATTCACCAAAACTGACGCACAGCGACTACCTAGGCAAAGAAATGCTATGTGTGAATACTGAATAGTCATTTTAAAATGGAATTGTATACGAATAAATTAAGCAACTCGTTGAATAACCGTAATTGGATACATATACAACGTATATTGGAATACAAACATGTACGGTACATATATGTATGCGTAAGTATAGCGCTTACTCTTTTTTTGTGTGTGTTCTCCATGTGCCGAGTCTCTTCAAATATATTCAGTTTAGTAGAAGCATCAATTCGATGTGGAATTCGAACATTGAATTCCATATTTGATTAGGAAATGGAATAGGATATACGATTACTCGCTTCGGTGCAAACATTCACACCGTCCTATATGGTAAAAAGTCAACGTCCGAAGTCAACCAGTCCACGCGTGCCAAAAGTGAATTTTCCTCAGGGGACATTTCTTCCGGGGACATTTTTTCCGGGGACATTTAATAAACTAAAACTGGGTGTCCGCCCATTTCATCGAAAATCGTTTGGTCGAATGCCGTTTGATCGACGCCGTTTGTTGGAAAGGCATTAGTTTTGAAAGGAGTTCAAAGCTCCGTGGAGTGCGTCGTACGCACCTGTTTTTTCGTAAGTTTTGATTCGAGCATACGGTGCAGGCAATCAGTGTTCTCTGCTTTTTTATTTATTTGTTTGCTTTGTTCAGCCGAAGAGGGGAGGCCACTGGTTATTTTAAGACCTTTGTCATTTACGAACAACACAGCTGAACAGAAAAGAGGGTATAATCCGACGAATTACACATATTGAAGAATATGGCCCGACGTTGGGAGCAGCCGACAGTCTGTGCTTCTTCTGGGCACCCTTCTCATTGCTGGCGACAAATTTAAAGGGGAATGTTCTGAAATCGGATATCCATATGTGTGCGAAAGCCGCTCGTCTGTGGAAACTATAAAAAGGATATTTCTCAATGGTACAACAAAACCTATTAAATTAACAGCATATAAAGCATTGGTTCCGAGTGGCTCGGGACTAACATCTCAATTTTTTTCTTTTACAAATCAATCAATCAAAACATTAGGAAGGGAGTTGCCTCAGGACAGAAGCCGCCGATATTTCGAACAGAGACTGTTCTGCAGAGACTGTTCTTCTTCAACAGTCTCTCTTCGAAATATCGGTGGCTTCTGTCCTGAGGCAACTCCCTTCCTACATCTCTACCGGTTCGTTGGATTTCTACCCATCTACAATCAAAACATTAGTTCCCCTCATTTAGAGTATGCATCTGCAGTCTTGGATCTCTGCACATCCACGCTGTCTGAGAAAAAAAAAACAAATAAAGAAGACAAAATGCAAAGGTCTGCTGCACGGCTTATCTTGCCTAGGTTTCGGAGGACTTATTCGGTTAATGTTTGTAGCGACAAATAAATTTAGATTCACTTGCACACAGACGCAAGGTAAATACACTAAATCAGAATAGTCAGTTAAATACAAAATGCGTCCGCAAAATGTTCTAGTGTGAGAACTCGGCGCCAAAGAAAAATCAGCAGGTGAATATAAATAAGCGAGGGCCAACGAAATATAACACTTGGACTCCGCGCTGCGTCCAGAAAGTCAGACAAGCTAAGATAGCATAACATCAAGAAGTCACCAGATGCAGTCCACAAAGGGACAAAAGGGAAGAATTGGCTTTCGTCGGGACCTCCTTCTTTCTTTGTAGCTGAGTTGACCTTGGCAACCCAAACATGACGTGAGGTCCCTGCATCTCAATAGTCAAGGAGGTCACACGTGTTTTTGGGACTACACAATCATGCGGAGGAGTGAGTTATTTGTACTAAGGGTAATGGTTACAGCTTCCTCCAGGCTGAGACCCGTATGTTCGTGTGGCGCCATCTACGAGCGAAAAAATCGTGAATCGGAGATGCCGCCTCACTCGTATCCCCTCTTAAACGTCGCCGTACCGGCACTGGACAGCTGCATCGGCCTTACTGGGCCATCGTCAGCAGTGCGCCGGTATAGACAACCTTTGAGTGGGTGATGTCGGAATGTCACGTAGAACGTGATGTCCTCCCGTCAGGTAAGAGACCCACCACTGAAAGTCCTGTGCAAAGTCAGCTATAAGTAATCAAACGTCGCCGTACCAGCACTGGACAGCTGCTTCGGTCTTATTGGGCCATCGTCAGCAGTGCGCCGGTAGACGACGTTTGAGTGGGCGGTATCGGAAGGTCACGTAGAACGTGATGGTCCTCCGTCAGGTAAGAGCCTCACCACTGAAAGCCCTGTGCAAGGTCAGTTCTAAGTAATCAAACGTCGCTGTACCAGCACTGGACAGCTGCTTCGGTCTTACTGGGCCATTGTCAGCAGTGCGCCGGTAGACGACGTTTGACTGCGTGGTATCGGAAGGTCACGTAGAATGTGATGTCTTCCCGTCAGGTAAGAGCCTCACCACTAAAAGCCCTGTGCAAAGTCAGATATAAGTAATCAAACGTCGCCGTACCAGCACTGGACAGCTGCTTCGGTCTTATTGGGCCATCGTCAGCAGTGCGCCGGTAGACGATGTTTGAGTGGGCGGTATTGGAAGGTCACGTAGAATGTGATGGTCCTCCGTCAGGTAAGAGCCTCACCACTGAAAGCCCTGTGCAAGGTCAGTTCTAAGTAATCAAACGTCGCTGTACCAGCACTGGACAGCTGCTTCGGTCTTACTGGGCCATTGTCAGCAGTGCGCCGGTAGACGACGTTTGACTGCGTGGTATCGGAAGGTCACGTAGAATGTGATGTCTTCCCGTCAGGTAAGAGCCTCACCACTAAAAGCCCTGTGCAAAGTCAGATATAAGTAATCAAACGTCGCCGTACCAGCACTGGACAGCTGCTTCGGTCTTATTGGGCCATCGTCAGCAGTGCGCCGGTAGACGACGTTTGAGTGGGCGGTATCGGAAGGTCACGTAGAACGTGATGGTCCTCCGTCAGGTAAGAGCCTCACCACTGAAAGCCCTGTGCAAGGTCAGTTCTAAGTAATCAAACGTCGCTGTACCAGCACTGGACAGCTGCTTCGGTCTTACTGGGCCATCGTCAGCAGTGCGCCGGTAGACGACGTTTGACTGCGTGGTATCGGAAGGTCACGTAGAATGTGATGTCTTCCCGTCAGGTAAGAGCCTCATCACTAAAAGCCCTGTGCAAAGTCAGATATAAGTAATCAAACGTCGCTGTACCAGCACTGGACGGCTGCTTCGGCCTTGTTGGGTCATCGTCAGCAGTGCGCCGGTATACAACGTTTGAGTTGGCGGTATCGGACGGTCACGTAGAACGTGTAGGGTTCTCCGTTTTCGGTTTAAACCCGATTTTTCACGATGGTTCCCCCCCCCCCCCGAACAAATTTTCAAGAATTCGGGTAAAACCCGAGTTCTACCCGAAATCCATGCCGTCCTTCAACTTGCCGTTCTCGGTAAACCGTTGGAAAAGTGAATCATAATATCAGCAAAGAAAGCTATTTGTGACAACTTATTTGTCCTCCGTTTATCACCCCCTCCTGTAGGAGTCAAAGACGAGCTTTTGTGGAGCTCGGGCAAGTGTTTGAATACCACTGTCATTCACTATCCCCGTTCCGAGCGGGAACATAACGATTATTGAACATGACAGAACTGATGTTGTGAGGCTGGAACAACATGGAAGAGACAAATACATACAAAGCCTCAAATTGCCTAAGAAATTAACGATGAAAGATGAAAGTCACTGAAAAGTTTAGCCAGGTAATCCAAAAGATATGGGTTCAAGTCCTACAGCTGGCTAACCTTTTCAGTGACTTTCATCTTTCATCATTCATAAAGATTATTGTTTCTCGTCACAGCGTATGCCTTTCGTTTCACCCGAAAATTCCCCGGTGACATATCAAACAGAGATCATAGCGCCCGACTTCTCCACGAATTCTCGTGTGCAAATAGCACCCGGTTTTACCCTCCCGAATTTGAAAAATCATAAAACCCGAAAACGAAGAACCCTAAGAACGTATTGCCCTCCCGTCAGGTAACGGCCTCACCACTGAAAGCCCTGTGCAAAGCCAATTATAGGTAATCAAACTTCGCCGTACCAGCACTGGACAGCTGCTTCGGCCTTATTGGGCCATCGTCAGCAGTGGGGCTCTGTCTGACCGTTTTCCAATAAAGTCCGGTGTGCGGCAAGGTTGCCCTTTGTCTCCTGCTCTCTACGCCATGGTCTTTAGTCCACTTTTGGAGTCTCTTGCAACTTTCCTCCCTTCACGTATGCTCAAACTACCTGGCTCTACAGCTCTTCCGCTTTTTGCGTACGCGGATGATCTATCTCTAATACTTAGAGATGAAGCTTCTGTTGCCGCTGTCCTAGGTGTTCTAGATGCCTATGGCAACGTATCAAATGCGCGCATTAATCGGGCGAAGAGTGTTTTGCTCTTCCTTAATGCTACCCCTTCGTGCCCTGCGCCCTTTGGCATTCCTGTTAAAGACGATGTTCGCATACTAGGATATAACTTTAATAGTTGCGGACTGTCGCCGTCTTCATGGCTGCGGGTGCACCAGCGCAGTGTCCCCGTTCTTGCTGATCTCAGAGGTTTGGTGCTCCCTATCACGTGTCGAGCCCGTCTTGCCGCCTCATGGTTTTTCAGTAAGTACTGGTACCATGGCAGTGTCGTTATTCCCCCTCGTCAGATCTTGGTAGCTGCTACTCGCACAGCTTTTCGTTTCATCTGGGGTGGCAGCGTGGAATGGGTGTCACGCGCCCGCATGTGCCTGCAGCGGGAGTTAGGTGGCCTATGGGTTCCACATATGAAGACCAAGTGTCTCGCCCTTGGTCTTAAAGGTATTTTTGATGCGCTCATGGAGCCGTGCCACCCTGCCCATGATCTGTTACAGTTCCTCCTGGGTCCTGATGTCAGGTTTTTTTCGGCTTTTTCGCTGAGTAGGCCTCGGTCTGAGTTTGTTGCACCTCACCTCAGGGAGTATGCCTCCTCCATGCGGCGCCTGCGCGAGTCCTACCCAGGTGAACGCATTTCTACCTGGACTGTGAAGCGACTGTACAAATCTCTCTTGGAGCTTCTTGCCATGCCTCCGCCGGCTGTGGGCCTTGGTGTGCCCCGGCAGGTTGCTTGGCGTCTTGTCACCGCGGGCTGGTTCGACGCACGTCGGGCTAGCCTGCAATGGCGCTTGGCACACGGCGTTTTACCGCTTCGGGACCGTCTGGCTCGGTACGGAGTCACCACTCCTTTCTGTCCATTCTGTGCTTGTCACGAAACTGCGGAACACGCGTTTCATCAGTGCCTTGTGCCCGATACTCTATGGCACAAAGTTGAAGTCCTGTTCGGTGTGTCACACATTCGGTGGGCTGTCATTCAAACGCTCTTTCAGCCTCCCGTCCCGCATCGCGATAGGAAACAGTTCCTCCTTCTGGCAGTTGAGATTAACTACCAGGTGTGGATCTCTCGCTGCATTGCAGCACAGGGTGGCCGCATCCGTAGTGTAGCAGAAGTGCTAAATCTTGTTCGAGCAGGGGTTCGTCGCGCTCTTCGTAGAGAGAGAGCTGTGCTGGGAGCTGTGCACTTTGCAAGACGGTGGCAGACATCTTCGGTCCTCTTTGAAGATGATAGAGGTACGTATGTGCTTCACTTTTAGGTGGCCAAGTACAGTGTGCCGTTGTCACGTTCGCAGCTTTCCGCGAGTCTTCGTTCGTTGCATGGTGACGTCCAGCACACATATTAATCTAGAGATCATATTGCTCTAGAGTTGGCATCTACGTAGCCTTAGTTTAGTCCGTGTGAAACGTTAGAGGGAGCCAGTCTGTGTGGCTGGTCTTCCGCTCCGATGCCAATACAAAGCAGTGCGCCGGTATAGGCAACGTTTGAGTGGGTGATGTCTGAAGGTCACGTAGAACGTGATGTCCTCCCGTCAGGTAAGAGCCTCACCACTGAAAGCTATCTGCAAAGCAGTTAGAAGTAATCAAACGTCGCCGTACCAGCACTCAGCTGCTTGGGCCTTATAGGGCCATCGTCAGTAGTGCGCCAGTATACACAACGTTTGAGTGGGTGATGTCTGAAGGTCACGTAGAACGTGATGTCCTCCCGTCAGGTAAGAGCTTCACCACTGAAAGCCCTGTGCAAAGCCAGTTAGTACTGAAACGTCGCCGTACCAGCACTGCACAGCTGTTTCGGAACGGTAAAAGTATCTTGTGAATGTAGGAGAGAGAGAGAGAGGACTTAAATGAGTGCACTATTTACTGCGCGACCATTCATAAACTCTAGTCAGAACCCGGATACTGAGCGGCGCACACTAAGGTCTCCTGTGATCTATGAGACAATAATCCAGCCAACCCCCAACGAATACTCGTATTTCGGAGTGCCCCCACTGCAATGTCAACTAATGTTCGTCAATTAGTCCATGCCGCTGGATTTAATTAGGTTACCTTTGGGATGGGCTGTATAGAATGCCCGATTGTGTTAACGATCAACACTTCACGTCGCTAGGGAATCTGTTTGACCGTAAAAACGGCAGTCAGGGCTGCAGCTAATCAAGAGATATAGTTTCATGAAATACGAGTACATGTGGTATCTCTGTTAAGTTTTAAAAAAAAATAGTTGCACGTTTGCGCGTCTGTGCGTCTCAGGTTGTAGCAGGCAGTTGCTTCCGTCCTTGGCGTATGCCACATAGTACAGCAATAAATGCTATATTTTAATTATCATATTTCATCGCGAAAGGCGATACTCCGCCCCGTCAGGGTAAAGTTGCGTAAATTAGTATCGGTTTGGGCTCATTTGCAAAGCCAAAGTCGGCGTTGGATATTTCATCGCACGTGCTCGTTTCAGAATATTTAACAATATAATGGCTTTTGACGAGTACTGTCTCCCATTCTGATATCGCACTTTTCCCCGAAAGTTCCTAATTGACGAGTGAATTAGTTTTAGGTAATTAGTCGTCTAGTAGTTACAGATCGTCTTCGAAAGAATATCCGGCTGGCCGTATAACCGACCTGCAAAAGCGTATTATGCTGCTGTCATTGCTCAGCATAGCTCTTTTTAAGTTTACTTAATATTGCTACTTCTGTTGTATACAGGGTGTTTCAAAAAACGTGTCATTCGAGCTTTATAAAAAAACGGGGCGACGGAAAAATACGGGGTAAATGGCATTTGTGTGGCAACTGAATTTGCCACCTTGAAAAAATATTTTCATTTGATTTTAATCAAAATAAATTGAATTTCTTTAATTGAACGCCAAAATTTCCCAAGTCAACCTAACGTTTTTTTTTTTACAGAATTAGAGAGCCCGTAGCGAACTTAGTCAAATCCACTAAGAAATCCGCTCGATATTGCAAATGGAACTGCCAAAAAAAAAAAGTCCCGAAATTGACGCTTCCAAGTTTCGGGTATTCAACGGCGCACCAAATCAGACGGAAAGATTCGTGGAGAGGAGGACATGCTCCTGCCCCCGTGAAAGATAGAAGGTCGAAAAAACACAGGGCGGGAAAAAAGAGGCGGAATCATTTTTGTTTGCCGCTTATCAACGTATGGTGGAATGTCACCTGCCTTGTTATCTGCGCGTCTTGTGCTGCACGCCGGTCCGGCGATAAGCTGTTCTAGCTTCATGGGGGCAGGAGCATGTCCTGCCCTCCGCGCATTTTTCCGACTGATTTTGTGCGCTGCTGAATACCCGAAACTCTGAAGCCTCAACTTCGGGACTTTTTTTGGGCAGTTCCATTTGCAATATCGAGTGGATTTCTTGGTGGATCTGACTAAGTTCGCTACGGGACACCCTGTATAGAGGGTGTCCCAGAATACGTGTCATTGAATTATAATAAAAAAACTACACCACCTAGAGTCATGCGGTCAATGGCATTTGTTCTTACTGGGTTTTTGCCACCTCCTCGTGTGAATGTCGTGTAACGTAAATTTAATTATGTAAATTTTTGCGAGCTCAAGTCGGAAATTTGCCTAGTAAAGGTCACATTTTTACCCCAGCAATGTGAAGAGCGTGTCTAATTTAGTCAAATTAATCATAATTGACAGGAATATTCCGAAGCTATCACATCGGAAAAAATAGCCTACATCATGCTCTACGGAGGCCGCAGAGAATAGCGCACGATGAATTTTTCAGCGCAATCTTTGTCAGTCCGACGAAAGGAGGTTGGAAGCCCAGCCCTCCCCGACATCGCAGAAAGAGATAAAACAGGCACGGCTTATCACGTCCGACTTTCGCTGGGATAATGCTTTCCCTCTCCCAATTTTAGGAACTGTTACTTTTTCTACTATCACTCTGTGGGCTGGCTTCGGAACCTCCTTTCGTCGCACAGCGAGCGATTGCGCTCAAAAAGTCATCGCGCGCTATGGTCCGGTGCTCCGAAAAGCATGGTATTCGGCTATTTTTTCCGATGGGATAGCTCGTGAGTATCACTGTGAATTATCATGAATTTGAGTGAATTCGGCACGCTCTTCATATTGGTGGGGTAAAAAAGTGACCTTTACTTGGCAAATTTCCGAGTTCAGTTCGTAAATATTTACATAATTAAACTTTGGAGTACATGACATTCACATTTGGAGGTGGGAAAAACCTAATAAGAACAAATGCTGTTGACCGCATGATTCTAGGTGGCGTAGTTTTTTTATTATAATTCAATGACACGTTTTCTGGGACACCCTGTATACGAGGGGTGTTCAAGTCAAACCGGGACTTTTCATTTTTCGCAAAAGTAAAATGAGCTTACAGGCGGGAAATTAGTTGCACTAATATCCTTGTCCCAGCGTTTCACGAGGTCTTGGATGCCAGCAGCGTAGAAATCCTTATCGGCACGTAGCAGCCATGATCGGCCCGCATTCTTGACCTCGTCGTTGCAGCTGAAGTGGCGGCCCCCAAGGAACACCTTCAGTGGCCCGAAGAGATGGAAATCACTGGAGGCGAGGTCTGGACTGTAAGGGGGATGTGACAGCAACTCCCAGCCAAGTTCCTGTAAGGTGCGTGTCGTGAGATGCGCGGTATGAGGGCGTGCATTGTACTGTAGCAGGAGGACTCCTTTGCTGATGAGGCCCGGCCGCTTTTGTTTCAGCGCCTTATGCACATCCCTGAGAACCTGGCAGTAATATGCACTATTGATGATGGTACCACTGGGCGGAAAATCAACATGAACAACGCCAGCTTGTCCTAGAAATCAGGCGCTCAGAGGATCAGCCGCTCCACAAGTTGGATGTTCTCAGGAACACTGACACTGGCCTCTGAGCCGCCCAGGCCGGGATAGTCCTGCACTGATGTACGGCCGTCTCGGAACCGTTTGCACCACTCAAACGCTTTGCTGTGTATCGTGGCCATACTGAGCTTGAAGTCTTCTGTGAATTTCAGATGACTTTACGCCTTCATCCACGAGAAACTTCATGACAATTCGCTGTTCGATGTGCGCGCTCACCTCGTTGTCGGCCATCTTGTCCAGCACGTGTCTTCTGTTTTGCACAAACTTTGGACCACCACATGGTGGACGCGGAGTCCTGCCGCATGTGAAAATGACGAAATAGAAGTAGCGCGAGCCATTTGTACGAGGGGTATTCAAGTCAAACCGGGACTTTCTGTCTTCTGAGTGTTCAAATGGCTCGCGCTACTTCTTTTTCGTCATTTTCACACGCGACAGGTCTCCGCGTTCACCACGTGGTGGTCAAAAGTTTGTGCAAAACAAAAGACACGTGCTGGACAAGATGGCCGACAACGACGTGAGCGTGCACATCGAACAGCGAATTGTCATGAAGTTTCTCGTGAATGAAGGCGTAAAGTCATCTGAAATTCACAGAAGACTTCAGCCTCAGTATGGCCACGATACACTTAGCCGCAGCAAAGCGTTTAAGTGGCATAACATTTCACTCCTGAGTCTAAACGCTCATCAAAACAGTGGAAGCATCCGGGCTCGCCAGCTCCCAAGAAGTTCCGAAGCACCCCGTCTGCGGGCAAGGTCACGGCCACGGTTTTCTGGGACAAGGCTGGCGTTGTTCATGTTGATTTTCTGCCCAGTGGTACCACCATCAATAGTGCATATTACTGCCAGGTTCTCAGGGATGTGCATAAGGCGCTGAAGCAAAAGTGGCCGGGCCTCATCACCAAAGGAGTCCTCATCCTACAGGACAATGCACGCCCGCATACCGCGCATCTCACGACACGCACCTTACAGGAACTTGGCTGGGAGTTGCTGCCACATCCCCCTTACAGTCCAGACCTCGCCCCCAGCGATTTCCATCTCTTCGGGCCACTGAAGGCGTTCCTTGGGGGCCGCCACTTGAGCTGCGACGACGAGGTCAAGAATGCGGTCATGTCATGGCTGCTACGCGCCGGTAAAGGCTGGTTCACACTGCCACGTTCGCGCTTACGGGCTACGTGTTGCGCTTACGTAGTACCCATCTCGTTCCCGGCTACGTTCCTCCATCGTTCACATTACTACGTTTCGGCGCTCCGTTCCTCCAATGAGGATCGGCCTCCTAGAGCGCCATCCTTCCGAAGAAAAGTGAAATAGAGCGACAGAGTAGCATGGCGTCCAGCGTCCAGCACCCCGGTGTCGGCTGCTTTGGAAGACAATCAGACATTCCTTGACGATGTTCTTAACTGTTAACTGTTAATGTCTTAACTTAACGCCATCGTCGACAGTGCAACGTACAACTCGCTACTTCGGACAAATTCATTGAGTGAAGATATCACCTGACAGACCCACTGCTATGCTAATTGTCATCCATGAGTTTTCTTTTTTCGTGGCATCCCTGTAGTCGCTTCTTTTGCTATTGTATAGCCAGGGGAACTTCTCAACTTGTAGAATAAGAGCTTCTAAGACAGCAAATGTTTGCGCCATCTTTGCAAGGAGACGGGCGAGACAAAACGCACGCGCGGTATCCGAACTTTTCTGCCATCCTATTGGCCAGTGCGCTTACGGTTGCGGAGCTTGCGGGAGAAAAGTTGAAGTTGACTCAACTCCTTGCAGAAACGATCTTGCGGGCGCCGTCTCTTCGTCTTCATGGCAACCCCCACCGTAAGCGCCCGTAACCCGTAGCCGCAAGCGTAAACGTGACAGTGTGAACCAGCCTTAAGGATTTCTACGCTGCTGCCATCCAAGCTTTCGTGAAACGCTGGGACAAGTGCATTAGTACAGCTGGGAGATTACGTTGAAAAATAAAACTAATTTCTCGCGTGTAAGTTCAGTTTACTTTTGCAACAAATGAAAAGTCCCGGTTTGACTTGAACGCCCCTCGTATGTTTGTAAGTGTTCAAACGTCGCCACGACAGGACTGGACAGCTGTTTTGACTTTCTTGAAAATGCTGTGAAATCACCCTACTTCTCATCCAAATGCGCCAATACGTCGTCTAAGCTTTCCTTACATTATATTATCTGTTTCGGCCTTATTGGGCCGTACACTCTTAAAAATGAACTTCACCGCATTGCACGCTGCTAGCCAACCATCATCTCGAATGATATCGTTACCTGCCCCGATTTGTTGAAAACGGGAGGCGTACGCCTTTTCTGTGACACTTATGCTGTTCATAATTGTCACAAAAAAGGCGTTCGCCCTCCGTTTTCAACAAATCAGGGCAGATAACGATATCATTCGAGATGATGGTTGGCTAGCAGCGTGCAATGCGGTGAAGTTAATTTTTAAGAGTGTAGTCAGCGGTACGCAGGCAGGCAACGTTTGTGCGGATGGCGTCAGAAGGTCACGTTGTGTGGTGTGTCACTTTCAGTGGTGTGTTAGCACACCCTGACGGGAGGAATCACGTGCTACGTGACCTTCTGACGCCCATCCGCTCAAACGTTTCCTGCCTGCGTACTGCTGACGATGACCCAATAAGGTCGAAACAGCTGTCCAGTACTGGCGTGGCGACGTTCGAGCACTTACAAACATATGCTATGCGTGCAACCAAATAGCTCCGGCTAATTTTTTCCCTAATATACTTCACTGGCTTTGCACTGGGCTTTCAGTGGTGTGTTAGCACACCCTGACGGGAGGAATCACGTGCTACGTGACCTTCTGACGCCCATCCGCTCAAACGTTTCCTGCCTGCGTACTGCTGACGATGACCCAATAAGGCCGAAACAGCTGTCCAGTACTGGCGTGGCGACGTTTGAGCACTTACAAACATATGCTATGCGTGCAACCAAATAGCTCCGGCTAATTTTTTCCCTAATATACTTCACTGGCTTTGCACTGGGCTTTCAGTGGTGTGTTAGCACACCCTGACGGGAGGAATCACGTGCTACGTGACCTTCTGACGCCCATCCGCTCAAACGTTTCCTGCCTGCGTACTGCTGACGATGACCCAATAAGGCCGAAACAGCTGTCCAGTACTGGCGTGGCGACGTTTGAGCACTTACAAACATATGCCATGCGTGCAACCAAATAGCTCCGGCTAATTTTTTCCCTAACATACTTCACTGGCTTTGCACTGGGCTTTCAGTGGTGTGTTAGCACACCCTGACGGGAGGAATCACGTGCTACGTGACCTTCTGACGCCCATCCGCTCAAACGTTTCCTGCCTGCGTACTGCTGACGATGACCCAATAAGGCCGAAACAGCTGTCCAGTACTGGCGTGGCGACGTTTGAGCGCTTACAAACATATGCTATGCGTGCAACCAAATAGCTCCGGCTAATTTTTTCCCTAATATACTTCACTGGCTTTGCACTGGGCTTTCAGTGGTGTGTTAGCACACCCTGACGGGAGGAATCACGTGCTACGTGACCTTCTGACGCCCATCCGCTCAAACGTTTCATGCCTGCGTACTACTGACGATGACCCAATAAGGCCGAAACAGCTGTCCAGTACTGGCGTGGCGACGTTTGAGCACTTACAAACATATGCCATGCGTGCAACCAAATAGCTCCGGCTAATTTTTTCCCTAACATACTTCACTGGCTTTGCACTGGGCTTTCAGTGGTGTGTTAGCACACCCTGACGGGAGGAATCACGTGCTACGTGACCTTCTGACGCCCATCCGCTCAAACGTTTCATGCCTGCGTACTGCTGACGATGACCCAATAAGGCCGAAACAGCTGTCCAGTACTGGCGTGGCGACGTTTGAGCACTTACAAACATATGCCATGCGTGCAACCAAATAGCTCCGGCTAATTTTTTCCCTAACATACTTCACTGGCTTTGCACTGGGCTTTCAGTGGTGTGTTAGCACACCCTGACGGGAGGAATCACGTGCTACGTGACCTTCTGACGCCCATCCGCTCAAACGTTTCCTGCCTGCGTACTGCTGACGATGACCCAATAAGGCCGAAACAGCTGTCCAGTACTGGCGTGGCGACGTTTGAGCACTTACAAACATATGCTATGCGTGCAACCAAATAGCTCCGGCTAATTTTTTCCCTAATATACTTCACTGGCTTTGCACTGGGCTTTCAGTGGTGTGTTAGCACACCCTGACGGGAGGAATCACGTGCTACGTGACCTTCTGACGCCCATCCGCTCAAACGTTTCCTGCCTGCGTACTGCTGACGATGACCCAATAAGGCCGAAACAGCTGTCCAGTACTGGCGTGGCGACGTTTGAGCGCTTACAAACATATGCTATTCGTGCAACCAAATAGCTCCGGCTAATTTTTCCCCTAATATACTTCACTGGCTTTGCACTGGGCTTTCAGTGGTGTGTTAGCACACCCTGACGGGAGGAATCACGTGCTACGTGACCTTCTGACGCCCATCCGCTCAAACGTTTCCTGCCTGCGTACTGCTGACGATGACCCAATAAGGCCGAAACAGCTGTCCAGTACTGGCGTGGCGACGTTTGAGCACTTACAAACATATGCCATGCGTGCAACCAAATAGCTCCGGCTAATTTTTTCCCTAACATACTTCACTGGCTTTGCACTGGGCTTTCAGTGGTGTGTTAGCACACCCTGACGGGAGGAATCACGTGCTACGTGACCTTCTGACGCCCATCCGCTCAAACGTTTCCTGCCTGCGTACTGCTGACGATGACCCAATAAGGCCGAAACAGCTGTCCAGTACTGGCGTGGCGACGTTTGAGCGCTTACAAACATATGCTATGCGTGCAACCAAATAGCTCCGGCTAATTTTTCCCCTAATATACTTCACTGGCTTTGCACTGGGCTTTCAGTGGTGTGTTAGCACACCCTGACGGGAGGAATCACGTGCTACGTGACCTTCTGACGCCCATCCGCTCAAACGTTTCCTGCCTGCGTACTGCTGACGATGACCCAATAAGGCCGAAACAGCTGTCCAGTACTGGCGTGGCGACGTTTGAGCACTTACAAACATATGCCATGCGTGCAACCAAATAGCTCCGGCTAATTTTTTCCCTAACATACTTCACTGGCTTTGCACTGGGCTTTCAGTGGTGTGTTAGCACACCCTGACGGGAGGAATCACGTGCTACGTGACCTTCTGACGCCCATCCGCTCAAACGTTTCCTGCCTGCGTACTGCTGACGATGACCCAATAAGGCCGAAACAGCTGTCCAGTACTGGCGTGGCGACGTTTGAGCGCTTACAAACATATGCTATGCGTGCAACCAAATAGCTCCGGCTAATTTTTCCCCTAATATACTTCACTGGCTTTGCACTGGGCTTTCAGTGGTGTGTTAGCACACCCTGACGGGAGGAATCACGTGCTACGTGACCTTCTGACGCCCATCCGCTCAAACGTTTCCTGCCTGCGTACTGCTGACGATGACCCAATAAGGCCGAAACAGCTGTCCAGTACTGGCGTGGCGACGTTTGAGCACTTACAAACATATGCCATGCGTGCAACCAAATAGCTCCGGCTAATTTTTTCCCTAACATACTTCACTGGCTTTGCACTGGGCTTTCAGTGGTGTGTTAGCACACCCTGACGGGAGGAATCACGTGCTACGTGACCTTCTGACGCCCATCCGCTCAAACGTTTCATGCCTGCGTCCTGCTGACGATGACCCAATAAGGCCGAAACAGCTGTCCAGTACTGGCGTGGCGACGTTTGAGCACTTACAAACATATGCCATGCGTGCAACCAAATAGCTCTGGCTAATTTTTTCCCTAACATACTTCACTGGCTTTGCACTGGGCTTTCAGTGGTGTGTTAGCACACCCTGACGGGAGGAATCACGTGCTAGGTGACCTTCTGACGCCCATCCGCTCAAACGTTTCCTGCCTGCGTACTGCTGACGATGACCCAATAAGGCCCAAAACAGCTGTCCAGTACTGGCGTGGCGACGTTTGAGCACTTACAAACATATGCTATGCGTGCAACCAAATAGCTCCGGCTAATTTTTTCCCTAATATACTTCACTGGCTTTGCACTGGGCTTTCAGTGGTGTGTTAGCACACCCTGACGGGAGGAATCACGTGCTACGTGACCTTCTGACGCCCATCCGCTCAAACGTTTCCTGCCTGCGTACTGCTGACGATGACCCAATAAGGCCGAAACAGCTGTCCAGTACTGGCGTGGCGACGTTTGAGCACTTACAAACATATGCTATGCGTGCAACCAAATAGCTCCGGCTAATTTTTTCCCTAATATACTTCACTGGCTTTGCACTGGGCTTTCAGTGGTGTGTTAGCACACCCTGACGGGAGGAATTACGTGCTACGTGACCTTCTGACGCCCATCCGCTCAAACGTTTCCTGCCTGCGTACTGCTGACGATGACCCAATAAGGCCGAAACAGCTGTCCAGTACTGGCGTGGCGACGTTTGAGCGCTTACAAACATATGCTATGCGTGCAACCAAATAGCTCCGGCTAATTTTTTCCCTAACATACTTCACTGGCTTTGCACTGGGCTTTCAGTGGTGTGTTAGCACACCCTGACGGGAGGAATCACGTGCTACGTGACCTTCTGACGCCCATCCGCTCAAACGTTTCCTGCCTGCGTACTGCTGACGATGACCCAATAAGGCCGAAACAGCTGTCCAGTACTGGCGTGGCGACGTTTGAGCGCTTACAAACATATGCTATGCGTGCAACCAAATAGCTCCGGCTAATTTTTCCCCTAATATACTTCACTGGCTTTGCACTGGGCTTTCAGTGGTGTGTTAGCACACCCTGACGGGAGGAATCACGTGCTACGTGACCTTCTGACGCCCATCCGCTCAAACGTTTCCTGCCTGCGTACTGCTGACGATGACCCAATAAGGCCGAAACAGCTGTCCAGTACTGGCGTGGCGACGTTTGAGCACTTACAAACATATGCCATGCGTGCAACCAAATAGCTCCGGCTAATTTTTTCCCTAACATACTTCACTGGCTTTGCACTGGGCTTTCAGTGGTGTGTTAGCACACCCTGACGGGAGGAATCACGTGCTACGTGACCTTCTGACGCCCATCCGCTCAAACGTTTCCTGCCTGCGTACTGCTGACGATGACCCAATAAGGCCGAAACAGCTGTCCAGTACTGGCGTGGCGACGTTTGAGCGCTTACAAACATATGCTATGCGTGCAACCAAATAGCTCCGGCTAATTTTTCCCCTAATATACTTCACTGGCTTTGCACTGGGCTTTCAGTGGTGTGTTAGCACACCCTGACGGGAGGAATCACGTGCTACGTGACCTTCTGACGCCCATCCGCTCAAACGTTTCCTGCCTGCGTACTGCTGACGATGACCCAATAAGGCCGAAACAGCTGTCCAGTACTGGCGTGGCGACGTTTGAGCACTTACAAACATATGCCATGCGTGCAACCAAATAGCTCCGGCTAATTTTTTCCCTAACATACTTCACTGGCTTTGCACTGGGCTTTCAGTGGTGTGTTAGCACACCCTGACGGGAGGAATCACGTGCTACGTGACCTTCTGACGCCCATCCGCTCAAACGTTTCATGCCTGCGTCCTGCTGACGATGACCCAATAAGGCCGAAACAGCTGTCCAGTACTGGCGTGGCGACGTTTGAGCACTTACAAACATATGCCATGCGTGCAACCAAATAGCTCTGGCTAATTTTTTCCCTAACATACTTCACTGGCTTTGCACTGGGCTTTCAGTGGTGTGTTAGCACACCCTGACGGGAGGAATCACGTGCTAGGTGACCTTCTGACGCCCATCCGCTCAAACGTTTCCTGCCTGCGTACTGCTGACGATGACCCAATAAGGCCCAAAACAGCTGTCCAGTACTGGCGTGGCGACGTTTGAGCACTTACAAACATATGCTATGCGTGCAACCAAATAGCTCCGGCTAATTTTTTCCCTAATATACTTCACTGGCTTTGCACTGGGCTTTCAGTGGTGTGTTAGCACACCCTGACGGGAGGAATCACGTGCTACGTGACCTTCTGACGCCCATCCGCTCAAACGTTTCCTGCCTGCGTACTGCTGACGATGACCCAATAAGGCCGAAACAGCTGTCCAGTACTGGCGTGGCGACGTTTGAGCACTTACAAACATATGCTATGCGTGCAACCAAATAGCTCCGGCTAATTTTTTCCCTAATATACTTCACTGGCTTTGCACTGGGCTTTCAGTGGTGTGTTAGCACACCCTGACGGGAGGAATTACGTGCTACGTGACCTTCTGACGCCCATCCGCTCAAACGTTTCCTGCCTGCGTACTGCTGACGATGACCCAATAAGGCCGAAACAGCTGTCCAGTACTGGCGTGGCGACGTTTGAGCGCTTACAAACATATGCTATGCGTGCAACCAAATAGCTCCGGCTAATTTTTTCCCTAATATACTTCACTGGCTTTGCACTGGGCTTTCAGTGGTGTGTTAGCACACCCTGACGGGAGGAATCACGTGCTACGTGACCTTCTGACGCCCATCCGCTCAAACGTTTCATGCCTGCGTACTGCTGACGATGACCCAATAAGGCCGAAACAGCTGTCCAGTACTGGCGTGGCGACGTTTGAGCACTTACAAACATATGCCATGCGTGCAACCAAATAGCTCCGGCTAATTTTTTCCCTAACATACTTCACTGGCTTTGCACTGGGCTTTCAGTGGTGTGTTAGCACACCCTGACGGGAGGAATCACGTGCTACGTGACCTTCTGACGCCCATCCGCTCAAACGTTTCCTGCCTGCGTACTGCTGACGATGACCCAATAAGGCCGAAACAGCTGTCCAGTACTGGCGTGGCGACGTTTGAGCACTTACAAACATATGCTATGCGTGCAACCAAATAGCTCCGGCTAATTTTTTCCCTAATATACTTCACTGGCTTTGCACTGGGCTTTCAGTGGTGTGTTAGCACACCCTGACGGGAGGAATCACGTGCTACGTGACCTTCTGACGCCCATCCGCTCAAACGTTTCCTGCCTGCGTACTGCTGACGATGACCCAATAAGGCCGAAACAGCTGTCCAGTACTGGCGTGGCGACGTTTGAGCGCTTACAAACATATGCTATGCGTGCAACCAAATAGCTCCGGCTAATTTTTTCCCTAATATACTTCACTGGCTTTGCACTGGGCTTTCAGTGGTGTGTTAGCACACCCTGACGGGAGGAATCACGTGCTACGTGACCTTCTGACGCCCATCCGCTCAAACGTTTCCTGCCTGCGTACTGCTGACGATGACCCAATAAGACCGAAACAGCTGTCCAGTACTGGCGTGGCGACGTTTGAGCGCTTACAAACATATGCTATGCGTGCAACCAAATAGCTCCGGCTAATTTTTTCCCTAATATACTTCACTGGCTTTGCACTGGGCTTTCAGTGGTGTGTTAGCACACCCTGACGGGAGGAATCACGTGCTACGTGACCTTCTGACGCCCATCCGCTCAAACGTTTCATGCCTGCGTACTGCTGACGATGACCCAATAAGGCCGAAACAGCTGTCCAGTACTGGCGTGGCGACGTTTGAGCACTTACAAACATATGCCATGCGTGCAACCAAATAGCTCCGGCTATTTTTTTCCCTAACATACTTCACTGGCTTTGCACTGGGCTTTCAGTGGTGTGTTAGCACATCCCGACGGGAGGAATCACGTGCTACGTGACCTTGTGACGCCATCTGCTCAAACGTTGCCTGCCTGCGTACTGCTGACGATGACCCAATAAGGCCAAGCTGCGTATCTCAGGCTCCGAATCTGCGAAGGAATCGTTCGTCATCTGGAAGATCAAGGTCAAGATTGCCAGCTACTGCGCTATCTACCTTAGGAAGCAGGCCCCGGATTCGCCGTTGTCGTCTCCCGGGGCAGAATGACATCGCTTTTGGCGCCCTGCAAGGAATGGGCGTTCAACGTGAGTGTGACTGCTGGCACTCCCGTTGACGGCATCATCGATGTAGCGGCAGAAATAGTGCATGTTGACAACATCTACTGTGTTCAACATCTGGGAAGCACCGTTTTCCAGGTGGTAGTCTCGTCGGCGGCAGCCAGCCGTTTAGTCAATGAAAAGGGTCATCTGAAAATCGGAAATGAGCAGGATAACATCGAACCCGTTGGACCACGTGTCGCTGTAGTAACATGTAGGTATCTGCCTGCATATGTCTCCTCGGAACAGCTCGTCCGGGCACTGCGATCGTATGGCAAAGTACTTGATGTCAACTTCGTCATGTATAAGGACCGACCTACCGTAAGGGCTGGCGACAGAACCGTGAAGACGAAAATGTTAGAAAACAACCCAGTTCCCAACTTCCTGCGAGTAAACGAACACCGCGTCACCTTTAATTACCGAGGAATGAGGATGGTCTGCAGGAGATGCAAGCAGAAAGGTCATTATAAGGAATCGTGCACCACACCATTCTGTGACCGTTGCTTAGTTTTTGGTCACGCTGGAGAGGGCCGTAGTGCTCCATGCCGACGGTGCGGTGCCGCCCACGCGTCGGTGGACTGCCCCAAGCGTAAGGCGTACTCGGAGACTGTGAGTCCAGGATGGCAGGATTTTCCGCCGCTGCCATCGTCTGCGCCGGCACTGGAACCAGTAGCAGCAGAAGGAGTCCACGGCACCCAGGCTACCTCTGAGTCGAATGTCGTTCTGGACACGGGGTCACCTGTTTCCGAAGACGCCACTCCACCTCCTGCGATATCCAAGGAGCGGAACACATGCGGAGATAAAGTCGAAACATTAGTCATGGTGACATCCGAGCGCAAGCGAGTTGTCGTCCAGCGAGTCGTCCTCCTCGGAAGAGGCTTGCCTCACCCGTGTTGACCGGGTCGCAGCGGAGGCCGTGCACCCTCTCCCAAAGCGGTTGGCAACATCAGTTCCAACTCGGATTTCATCAAAGGCCCCGGTTCCCCGCCGTCAGGCTACGTCGACAGCACTGGAAAGCGAAGAGAACACAATCTAGAGGAATCCAAACGACAAATGTCTTCGAGCGGTGACAACACGACGGAACAACTTGAGACCATGTCAAGCAAGTGTAAAAAAGTGATCGAAGTTGTTGATAGATCAGCACTTGACAATGAATCAGAAGCGGATTCGAACATGGACTAAGTGTCTCATGATTCTTACTATTATGGGTCTCCGCATAATTACGCTAAATGTTGGTGGGTTTCGTAACGTCCATAAGCAGATCGATGTGTTGCATTCGGCTAGATCTGTTAATTGCGATGTGTTGTTTCTGCAAGAAACCAATTTTAGTTTTGTGAAAGATGTTGCGGAATTCAAGTCGCGTTTTGGTGTACAATGTTTCACTCGGAACAGCCAAATGTGGAATGATTCTTTTTCGGCCCACTTTGTTTTCCAATAAATTTGTGCGATATGATGTTAACGAGCGAGTTGTCTGTTTAGATTCCACTGTTTTCGGCTCAAGATATCGCTTCATCAATGTTTACGCCCCCGCTTAAAAAAATGCCAGTAACCCGTTTTTTCGTGACGTAGATGCCTTCATGTTGGATTCGCATCCCATGTTTTTCCTTGGAGATTTTAATTGTGTCCTCAATCCGAGCAGGGATGCAAGAGGCCCTGGATTGGGGAGGAGAACAAGCAAGTCCCGGGAATTGAAACGTATAATCGAACAGTACACTTCTATAGATGGCTGGGTATGCTTTCACGGGAACAGGTTCCAGTACATCTGGTCATGGCGACAGTCTTTCACGCGCCTAGATCGGTTTTATTTTCAAGCACGTGCGCACTGTAGAATAGTGTACGGTGAAGTTTTACGCTTTCCAGCTAACTTGGGGAGCATCTCCGATCACCTTCCCTTAAGTGTTAAACTAGAACTACCCAGGAACAGGGGCGGATCCAGGGAAGATCCTGGGGGGGGGGGCACTGAAAAAAAGAGAGAAGACGGGGGGGTCGCTATGTAGCAGGAAAATCTGCCGGAATGGGGGGTAGAGGTATGTCTAGGTGCCCAGGGCCCGCACCCCCCCTGGATCCGCCCCTGCCCAGGAATGATAACGGCGGGCCTTTGACGTGGCGTCTTGATGTTGGTCTGCTTCAGGAGGATAGCCTGATGCTTGAAGTAGAAATAAAAATAAAGGAATCGTTGATCGACTCAGATCAAGGAAAGATAAGTTGGGATGAACTAAAGAATAAGTGGCGAAATCGTTTGATCGATGCGGGAAAGCAAAAAAAAACAAGGACACGACGCAGTTAAGGAGCATCTGGAAGAAAACGCAAATCGTCAAAAGGGGAGGGGCAGCGACCCTTGTTATGCAGGATTACCTCGAGTTGCTGCGAGAACGCTATCACCGAGTGCTAAGGCTATCATCCCGAACTGCCGCAGTTGTTTGTAGCAGGAACACACCAATCGGAACCCCGGAGCTGTTGAGGTACATTCGTAACGGGGAAATTGCAGGAAGTTCCGGCTTGCATGTGACTCAGGTTCGTAAACCCAACGGGCAGCTGTCACAGTCCCCTGCTGACATTGAGGACACATTTGTCAGCTTTTTCGAGAATATCTTCTCTCGAGGAATTAGTAATCACGCGGACGAATTTCAAACGCGGCTTAGCTCGTTTCTGTCTAACTTACCCCAAGTTCCCGAAAAATGTAATGAAGAGCTGCTTAAAACGGCCACTGCAGAGGAGGTGCGGATAGTACTTCAAGGCATGAAGGCATCTTCCTCGCCGGGTTGTGACGGGCTCCCAGTTCAGTTTTATCAACGTTCCTTCCCTGTACTTAGTTGCAAGCTGGTTGACCTAATTAACCAGTTTCTTGCAGTTGGGAATGCGCCACCATCTTTTTGTAAGGACACAATTGTTTTGATCCCAAATGAGGACCAAGCCGACATTGGTAACCCACAAGAATGGCGACCGATCACTTTGATGAATGTCGATTGTAAAATACTCACTTCCCTGTTAGCTAGAAGGTTGAAAGAGGTATTGCCCTATGTTGTGTCCCCATACCAAACCTCGTCAGTGGTGGGTAGGAACATTTTTCCCTCGCTCTTGCTGACACGTGCCTTAATAGAATTTACAAACAGCCGCCTCATGTCAGGCTTGGTCGTCTCTTTGGACCAGAAGAAGGCGTTCGATATGGTTGAGCACATTTATTTGTTAGCGGTACTTGGAAGCTTTGGTTTTGCACAACAGTTTGTAAATATTATGTACCATTTGTACGCCGACTTGGTGAGTGATTTGCTTTTGAATGGTGTACCTACCAGAGAGGTTGTTGTATCAAGGGGGGTAAGACAAGGCTGTCCATTGTCACCCATGATTTTTATGCTTTGTATTGACCCGCTCCTGCGTAAATTGAACGCCAATCGACATATAAGGGTACTTGCACTGCCGGGGACGAAGGTTGTGGCCGCAGCGGCATATGCGGACGACATCACTTTGTACCGGAGGGACGCCGATAGCCTACTTCATGTCTTCGGCGAATTCGGCGAGTACTCGATATGTTCGGGAGCGCTACTCAATCATCAGAAGAGCAAGGTACTTCCGCTTGGAGAGGTACTGGGTACGCTGCCTGACGGAATTCAGAGCGTTTACGCATCTTGGGAGTTATGTTTGACAACAAAGGTGTTTCGCCACATAACTGGGAAAGCTTGCTCGAGAAAGCGGAACAACAGATAACGATTGCGCGGAATTTCCAGCCATGGCTACAAGAAAAAGGGTACCTTATCAAATCAGTATTCTGCGCCAAGACGTGGCACATGGCAAGGATTAGTCATCTCCCCAGGGCTCTTCTGCACGAGGCTAACTACACTCTGCCACTCTTTCTTCTGGGATGGGAAGACGGAACTTGTCGCGAGAGATGTGCTTCGGTTACCGACTTCACAAGGCGGGTGGAGCATGCCCTGTGTTTCCACCTTTTCACAGTTGCTGTCTCTGCGACAAGTACTAAGCATACTCGACCACTGGTACTCTACTACTTGGGACCGAATCGCCGCACTCTAGTGCCACGTGGACTTGGAAACATGGGTCCAAGCGCTGAGGTCACTCCTCCGTTCTACGTGAAGATCATCCTGTACAAAGAGGTTCAAGGAAGCTGCCCCGATATTGAGGTGCAAGGAGCGCCGGTGTCATGCGTTTGCGAAATTCTATGCACCTCGAGAGTGAATGGCGTCCCCAATGAGTCCCCAATGTCCTAAACGTAGAAACGACGTGGGAACAGCTGGCGTCTTCGCACTTTCCTCGCATTGTGCGGGACTTCATGAGGAAGGTTGGCCATGGAGTATTGCCCACGCGTGACAGGCTGTGCAGATGGGAAGTCACTGCAAACGTCAACTGTCCGAACTGCGGTCAGGAAGAAACAAACAGTCACGCTCTTGAAAGTTGTGTCCGAGTTAGAACTTTCCTTACGCTGGTGGGTAGGTCGTTCGGGTTTCATGAAAGGGTCCGTCGACGTAGACGGTGTCGGTTTGAGAACCTGCTTGTGGCGGTTGCCTTATATGTCGTTTGGCGTAGTCGATGTATCGCTTTAGCCCGAAATAGACCTTATAGAGCAATGCACCCTATGTTACTACGCCTGAAGAAGATGTTGCATAGGCGCCTTGAGACTCACTTGTTTGAATTGGGAGAAAGAGAGTTCTTGAAAAGGTGGGTACTCGCTACATCTCTGTAACCAATAGGGCACTCGCTCTGAGAACTTCAAGAGTGCTGTAGCACCTGTATTGTAAAAAACAGGTTATGAACTAGTGTGCTTAGTGTCAGCGAAAGGTGTGCTGTACATTTTTGTTGGTGGTGTAAATAAATATTCTGTAATAAGGCCGAAACAGCTGTCCAGTACTGGCGTGGCGACGTTTGAGCACTTACAAACATATGCCATGCGTGCAGCCAAAGAGCTCCGGCTAATTTTTTCCATATATGTGTATATAATATATATATATACAAAGGGTAAATAGCCGAAGCTCTGTAGCTGCACGTTGAGCATATGTTTACAATTTGATCGTGCACTCCCAGCCAAGTACAGCTATTTCGACCTACTTGGGACTCGCCAGCCTGGCGTAGGGAAGTGACACGATCTTGGGTCGGCGCTAACAGTGCGTCTCGGCGAGACGTCAATGTTCCACGGTGACGGCGCCACCTGTGGAGGCCGCAGTGCAAGCTAGAAAGTACATATACAAAGGGTAAATAGCCGAAGCTATTTGAGGTAAAAGGATTATCAAACGGCGACGAAGTTATACAGAAGTTCAAAAAAAGACGCGGAAACAGATTTTAGGGAAGTTACAAACACTAGTTTATTATATAGGGAGATGTTAAAAAAATTGGCTAGGGGTCGACGTTTCAACAATGGCACTGTCTTCTTCAGGACAAAAGGTGCGTAGCTGGTTACACATTACTGATAGGTTTCGCACATGACGTCATAATCGGTACGGGCACGCCACAGGCGTTTGTCACTGAGTCAGATTCGGAAAGATTCCAGAAGATCAAGTCATTCGCCCGTCAAGGTTCGTCATTCGGTCAGGGTGATGTCATTCGCCGTAGGTCATTGTCCGCTTTGAGGAAAATTCCGGGGCAGGGTGAGCGCTGCTTCAGGCTTTGCTAAAAAAAAAAAAATGACAGAAAAGAAACGAGAAGTGTAGCTCATCTAGGCGGCCAGATTTCTTACCGTTGAAAGTGCTCCCAGGTCGTCGTTAATGGTTGATTGGAATTTGTAAATGAGATAAGATTCGCGTTGTTCCCTACACCGATCTGAGCTAAAATTTGACTGGAGAATAGAAAGTGACACATTATTTAGTGAATGAGCTGGTTGTTTGAAATGGCGAGAGACCGGGAGGTTTGGCTTTTTTGTAACGTCAGATCGGTGGTAGTTGAACCTGATCCGAAATGATGTTTTAGTCTGACCTACGTATTGTGCTTGGCACATGCCGCACTGAATAACGTAAACGACGTTAGATGAATTACAGTCGCTACAGTTGTTCATTAACGCTTACAATAAATCATGCAACAGCAAATCGAAGCCAAATCTAACGCCGGCTGAGCAGCGCAGCCTTTCTGACCTTCGGGACCGCAGCGACATAGTCATTACAAAAGCTCATAAAGGCGGTGCAATCGTAGTAATGGACAAGGAAAATTACATTAACGAAGGCATCCGGCAATTATCGTGCGCATCGTTCTACAAACTCCTCGAGGCTGACCCTACAGAGGAAATTACGACTCATATTGTTACGAGGACGACGACGGTGTCGGCAGGGATGGGCGCGTGTCACGCACGGCCATTCTCATTCTGCTCATTAAACCATTGCCATCATCACGCGGTGCTGCCCGTATCATTTGGTGGAGGTGCGGGCTATCCTCCTTCGCAAGCGCTCTTGTCGTGGCCATCGACGCCCCAGCCCCGACCTTATGACGAGACGACGACGCCCAGAAGATGCCGAAAGCCCCGAAGATGCCCCCAGCCTCGAAGACACCCGACGACGCCCGCGACGACAGCGCTCAGTGGAGGATACCCTCGGCCCCGACCCTGTGGAGGCAGCACAGCGTCATTCCACCATCGTCCCATCGTCGCCCACCCGTCCATCTTTCGAACGTCACCGCATCGAGCCATTCCCATCATCGACCACACCGTCGCCTCGCTCTTCGTCGAGTCCATCATCTATTGTGCCCCCGGCAGCATGGCATTCTTCATCTATCGTGTCCCGGAGGTCACGCCTCGGGGAGAGGGGCAATGTTACGAGAACGACGACGGTGTCGGCAGGGATGGGCGCGTGTCACCCACGGCCATTCTCATTCTGCTCATTAAACCATTGCCATCATCACGCTGTGCTGCCCGTATCAATATTATCCGCAGTCTAACAGATCTAAAAGCAAGTAAAAAGACAGATTCCACCCTATACGATTATCTACTCCCCAAAGACCCCGCAGCGGGCAGGTTTTATATGCTCCCTAAAATCCATAAACCTGGAAATCCAGGGCGCCAATAGTTTCATGCAACGGTACAGCTACCGAGAACATTACAAGCTTTGTTGACCACCTTCCTAAAGATATACCTCCTAAACTACCATCCTACATCAAGGATACCAATCACTTTCTTGAAGTTTTAAGTGAATGTCAGCCTCCTTCTTCCAGTTTGCTAGTCACGCTAGACGTTTCCTCTCTATATAGGCTACTAATATCCCCCACGAAGATGGCATTGCTGCACCTGAAAGGGCGTTTTCAAAACATTCTGATACCTCATACGATCCGTGTGTCCTATGCACATTCCTCAATCTTATTCTGAAGAATAACTTCCAATTTGACGGTAAGCACTATTGCAAGTTCATGGCAAGGCTATGGGTACAAAAATGGCACCTAACTATGCAAATATTTTTATGGGAGCTCTAGAGGAGGAATTTCTGTCTAAGCGCGTAAAGAAGCCCACGCTTTATAAGCGGTTCCTCGACGACATCTTCATGGTGCGGCCACACTCAGAAAATGACCTAATCACATTTATCAGCGACTTTAACAAGGCGCATCCGACCATCAAGTTCACCCATTCTTCATAGAAGGCCATTCTCGATGTGCAAGTAAAGTTAACCAACGGGGTCTTGTGCACAAACCTGTTCCGTAAACCTACGGACTCTCAACAGCATCTAGCATTTAACAGTTGTTACCCGCGTCATACTAAACTTTTCATCCCTTACAGCTAAGCACTTCGATAACGGCACATCTGTTCCAGTGACGATGACTTGGACATAAATCTAGCTGAACTTGGGGAAACATTCATCGGTCGTCAATTTCCACCTAGCTTAGTTGACGACACACCAAACAAAGCCCGCAGAGCAGATCGCAACTCTCCGTTCAAAAACCACAAACGCATGTTAGATAATGGTTCCGTAAACCGCATCTTAAAATTTAGCAGCAATATTCCCAGCGTTAACAGTATACTAAACCGCCACCATAGTATCCTTCTCCAATCGGAGCGCATGGGACAAATTTTCCCTCACCCACCGCCGGTAACCTACAGGTGCGCGCGCAACCTGCACGATAATCTAGTTAGCTCTAAGGTTAGCCAAGCAGCGCATCCAGGAAACGCCTGTCACCCGTGCGATGGTCGCAAGTCAAATATGCAAATTAATGCAGAGCACCCAAGTACTTAAAAGTACTAATTCCAATTTTTCTGTCAAAATTATTGGTGACTTCGACTGTAATTCATCTAACGTCGTTTATGTCATTCAGTGCGGCATGCGCCAAGCACAATACGTAGGTCAGACTAAAACATCATTTCGCATCAGGTTCAACAACCACCGATCTGACGTTACAAAAAAGCCAAACCTCAGGGTCTCTCGCCATTTCAAACAACCAGGTCATTCACTAAATAATGTGTCACTTTTTATTCTCCAGTCAAATTTTAGCTCAGATCGGTGCAGGGAACAACGCGAATCTTATCTCATTTACAAATTCCAATCAACCATTAACGAAGATCTGGGAGCGCTTTCAACGGTAAGAAATCTGGCCGCCTAGATGAGCTACACTTTTCGTTTCTTTTCTGTCCTTTTTTTTTTCCAGCAAAGTTTGAAGTAGCGCTCACCCTGCCCCAGAATTTTCCCCAAAGCGGACAGTGACCTACGGCGAATGACGAACCTTGACGGGCGAATGACTTGACCTTCTGGAAGCTTCCCGAATCTGACTCACTGACAAACGCCTGTAGCGTGCCCGTACCGATGATGACGTCATGTACGAAACCTATTTAAGTAATGCGTAACCATCTACTCATCTTTTGTCCTGACGAAGACAGTGCCACCGTCGAAACATCGACCCCTTGCCCATTTTACTTTTTAACGTCTCCCTATGTAATAAACTAGTGCTTGTAACTTCCCAAAAAGCTGTTTCCGCGTCTTTTTTGGAACTTATATATACATACATATATATAGATACTCATGGAACGATGCGACAGCACCAGAGGACACGTGTTTCGCCATGTTTGCGGCTCGTCAGCTCTTTGTATCTGCCCATCGTTCGGAATTGCCAAACCAGGGGTCACTCAGCGAGTGATCTACACCTGGGAGGGTGACTGAGCACTCCTCAATGCCACAGTGCAAGCCAGTGAATTATAATGCAGGGAAAAAAAGCCATAAAAAACAAGTAGATGATACTAGACGTGTTTGTTATTCAAAATTATATATTAAGACGGCTTCCATGGCTGCATGCAGAGAAACAGATACTCATGGAACGATGCGACAGCATCAGGGGCACGTGTTTCGCCGTGTTTGCGGCTCGTCAGCTCTGGGTAGCTGCGCATCGTTAGGCATTGGCAAACCATGGGTCACTCAGCGAGCGATCTACACCTGGGAGGGTGACTGAGCACTCTTCAATGCCACAGTGCAAGCCAGTGAATTATAATGCAGAAAAAAAGCCAAGAAAAAAAAACAAGTAGATGATACTAGACGTGTTTGTTATTCAAAATTATATATTAAGATGGCTTCTATGGCTGCACGCAGAGAAACAGATACTCATGGAACGATGCGACAGGCTGACAGGCCGCAGTGCAAGCCAGCAAGTACATATACAAATGGAAAGTAGCCGAAGCTCTGTAGCTACACGTTGAGCGTATGTTCGTAATTTGATCGAGCACTCCCAGCCGAGGACAGCTGTTTCGCTCTACTTGGAGCTCTTCAGCCCGGCGTAGGGAAGTGACACGATCATGGGTCGGCGCTGACACTGTGCCTCTGCGAGGCATCAATGTTCCACGGTGACGGCACCACCTGTGGAGGCCGCAGTGCAAGCCAGCAAGTACATATACAAATGGAAAGTAGCCGAAGCTCTGTAGCTGCACGTTGAGCGTATGTTCGTAATTTGATCGTGCACTCCCAGCCGAGGACAGCTGTTTCGCTCTACTTGGAGCTCTTTAGCCCGGCGTAGGGAAGTGACACGATCATGGGTCGGCGCTGACACTGTGCCTCGGCGAGGCATCAATGTTCCACGGTGACGGCGCCACCTGTGGAGGCCGCAGTGCAAGCCAGCAAGTACATATACAAATGGAAAGTAGCCGAAGCTCTGTAGCTGCACGTTGAGCGTATGTTCGTAATTTGATCGTGCACTCCCAACCGAGGACAGCAGTTTCGCTCTACTTGGAGCTCTTCAGCCCGGCGTAGAGAAGTGACACGATCATGGGTCGGCGCTGACACTGTGCCTCGGCGAGGCATCAATGTTCCACGGTGACGGCGCCACCTGTGGATGCCGCAGTGCAAGCCAGCAAGTACATATACAAATGGAAAGTAGCCGAAGCTCTGTAGCTGCACGTTGAGCGTATGTTCGTAATTTGATCGTGCACTCCCAGCCGAGGACAACTGTTTCGCTCTACTTGGAGCTCTTCAGCCCGGTGTAGGGAAGTGACACGATTATGGGTCGGCGCTGACACTGTGCCTCGGCAAGGCATCAATGTTCCACGGCGACGGCGCCACCTGTGGGGGCCGCAGTGCAAGCCAGCAAGTACATATACAAATGGCAAGTAGCCGAAGCTCTGTAGCTGCACGCTGAGCGTATGTTCGTAATTTGATCGTGCACTCCCAGCCGAGGACAGTTGTTTCGCTCTACTTGGAGCTCTTCAGCCCGGCGTAGGGAAGTGACACGATCAGGGGCCGGCGCTGACACTGTGTCTCGGCGAGGCATCAATGTTCCACGGTGACGGCACCACCTGTGGAGGCCGCAGTGCAAGCCAGCAAGTACATATACAAATGGAAAGTAGCCGAAGCTCTGTAGCTGCACGTTGAGCGTATGTTCGTAATTTGATCGTGCACTCCCAACCGAGGACAGCAGTTTCGCTCTACTTGGAGCTCTTCAGCCCGGCGTAGAGAAGTGACACGATCATGGGTCGGCGCTGACACTGTGCCTCGGCGAGGCATCAATGTTCCACGGTGACGGCGCCACCTGTGGAGGCCGCAGTGCAAGCCAGCAAGTACATATACAAATGGAAAGTAGCCGAAGCTCTGTAGCTGCACGTTGAGCGTATGTTCGTAATTTGATCGTGCACTCCCAGCCGAGGACAACTGTTTCGCTCTACTTGGAGCTCTTCAGCCCGGTGTAGGGAAGTGACACGATTATGGGTCGGCGCTGACACTGTGCCTCGGCAAGGCATCAATGTTCCACGGCGACGGCGCCACCTGTGCGGGCCGCAGTGCAAGCCAGCAAGTACATATACAAATGGCAAGTAGCCGAAGCTCTGTAGCTGCACGCTGAGCGTATGTTCGTAATTTGATCGTGCACTCCCAGCCGAGGACAGTTGTTTCGCTCTACTTGGAGCTCTTCAGCCCGGCGTAGGGAAGTGACACGATCATGGGTCGGCGCTGACACTGTGCCTCGGCGAGGCATCAGTGTTCCACGGTGACGGCGCCACATGTGGAGGCCACAGTGCAAGCCAGCAAGTACATATACAAAATGAAAGTAGCCGAAGTGCTGTAGCTGCACGTTCAGCGTATGTTCGTAGTTTGACCGTGCACTCCCAGCCGAGGACAGTTGTTTCGCTCTACTTGGAGCTCTTCAGCCCGGCGAAGGGAAGTGACACGATCAGGGGCCGGCGCTGACACTGTGTCTCGGCGAGGCATCAATGTTCCACGGTGACGGCGCCACCTGTGGAGGCCACAGTGCAAGCCAGCAAGTACATATACAAATGGAAAGTAGCCGAAGCTCTGTAGCTGCACGTTGAGCGTATGTTCGTAATTTGATCGTGCACTCCCAGCCGAGGACAGCTGTTTCGCTCTACTTGGAGCTCTTTAGCCCGGCGTAGGGAAGTCACATGATCATGGGTCGGCGAGGCATCAATGTTCCACGGTGACGGCGCCACATGTGGAGGCCGCGGTGCAAGTCAGCAAGTACATATACAAATGGAAAGTAGCCGAAGCTCTGTAGCTGCACGTTGAGCGTATGTTCCTAATTTGATCGTGCACTCCCAACCGAGGACAGCTGTTTCGCTCTACTTGGAGCTCTTCAGGCCGGTGTAGGGAAGTGACACGATTATGGGTCGGCGCTGACACTGTGCCTCGGCAAGGCATCAATGTTCCACGGCGACGGCGCCACCTGTGGGGGCCGCAGTGCAAGCCAGCAAGTACATATACAAATGGCAAGTAGCCGAAGCTCTGTAGCTGCACACTGAGCGTATGTTCGTAATTTGATCGTGCACTCCCAGCCGAGGACGGTTGTTTCGCTCTACTTGGAGCTCTTCAGCTGGGCGTAAGGAAGTGACACGATCATGGGTCGGCGCTGACACTGTGCCTCGGCGAGGCATCAATGTTCCACGGTGACGGCACCACCTGTGGAGGCCGCAGTGCAAGCCAGCAAGTACATATACAAATGGAAAGTAGCCGAAGCTCTGTAGCTGCACGTTGAGCGTATGTTCGTAATTTGATCGTGCACTCCCAGCCGAGGACAACTGTTTCGCTCTACTTGGAGCTCTTTAGCCCGGCGTAGGGAAGTCACATAATCATGGGTCGGCCCTGACACTGTGCCTCGCCGAGGCATCAATGTTCCACGGTGACGGCGCCACATGTGGAGGCCGCAGTGCAAGTCAGCAAGTACATATACAAATGGAAAGTAGCCGAAGCTCTGTAGCTGCACGTTGAGCGTATGTTCCTAATTTGATCGCGCACTCCCAACCGAGGACAGCTGTTTCGCTCTACTTGGAGCTCTTCAGCCCGGTGTAGGGAAGTGACACGATTATGGGTCGGCGCTGACACTGTGCCTCGGCAAGGCATCAATGTTCCACGGCGACGGCGCCACCTGTGGGGGCCGCAGTGCAAGCCAGCAAGTACATATACAAATGGCAAGTAGCCGAAGCTCTGTAGCTGCACACTGAGCGTATGTTCGTAATTTGATCGTGCACTCCCAGCCGAGGACAGTTGTTTCGCTCTACTTGGAGCTCTTCAGCCCGGCGTAAGGAAGTGACACGATCATGGGTCGGCGCTGACACTGTGCCTCGGCGAGGCATCAATGTTCCACGGTGACGGCACCACCTGTGGAGGCCGCAGTGCAAGCCAGCAAGTACATATACAAATGGCAAGTAGCCGAAGCTCTGTAGCTGCACACTGAGCGTATGTTCGTAATTTGATCGTGCACTCCCAGCCGAGGACAGTTGTTTCGCTCTACTTGGAGCTCTTCAGCCCGGCGTAAGGAAGTGACACGATCATGGGTCGGCGCTGACACTGTGCCTCGGCGAGGCATCAATGTTCCACGGTGACGGCGCCACCTGTGGAGGCCGCAGTGCAAGCCAGCAAGTACATATACAAATGGCAGGTAGCCGAAGCTCTGTAGCTGCACACTGAGCGTATGTTCGTAATTTGATCGTGCACTCCCAGCCGAGGACAGTTGTTTCGCTCTACTTGGAGCTCTTCAGCCCGGCGTAAATAAGTGACACGATCATGGGTCGGCGCTGACACTGTGCCTCGGCGAGGCATCAATGTTCCACGGTGACGGCACCACCTGTGGAGGCCGCAGTGCAAGCCAACAAGTACATATACAAATGGAAAGTAGCCGAAGCTCTGTAGCTGCACGTTGAGCGTATGTTCGTAATTTGATCGTGCACTCCCAACCGAGGACAGCTGTTTCGCTCTACTTGGAGCTCTTCAGCCCGGCGTAAGGAAGTGACACGATCATGGGTCGGCGCTGACACTGTGCCTCGGCGAGGCATCAATGTTCCACGGTGACGGCGCCACCTGTGGAGGCCGCAGTGCAAGCCAGCAAGTAATTCGCAATTTGATCGTACACTGCCATATATATATATAATCACCCCTTAGTCCTGACGAAGGCGAATCCCCATGTTTTTCTTTCAATCATCATCATCCTGACGAAGACGGAGCTTCCGCCGCAACGTCGACATACCCCCTTAAAGGGACTATGAAATTTCCCGAACCCCCATACTTTTTTTCGATGGAAACTGTTCTTCCCGCAGAGAAACTAATATGACACAAATTTTTCCGGACGAAATCGCTCCACTCTGCGAGGAGCGCGCGCTAGAAATGTCTCTTCCGCGTTCCTCCTCTCCCGCGCATATTTCCCTGCCGATGGTGTAACTGTACGGACCGCTCTTCGGTTCCCCGTTACGTCACCGGTGTTGCACAATGGCAAGTAATGCCGCGAGCTCGCGCTGTGGCTGCCGCCACTGCCGAAATCTGCCGATCGCGCGAAAGCTGCTGTCATGGAGATTTCCACTCCCGATGAACGCATACGCGGGATCCTACGGCGCATGCTCCTGGCGGGATTCCTCAGCTCGGCAACACGTCACGATGACGTGTTGCTGAGCCGGCCGTGGTCGCGTCAAGTTACCCCTTGTGTCTCCGCTCGGCAGCTCGTCACGGCGCGGCGCCAGCTGTCCTCCCTTCGCCGCTCCGTTTAAATTCGCTCCCGAGAAATCCGCTCGCGCGACGAAAGTAAAATTTCGGGTCTAGGCTCAGAAAAATGTCTTCTTTCGAACGAAACGAAGAAAAAAATCGTTTCATAGTCCCTTTAAGTTTCCACCTGTAAATAAATAACTTCCCCTTTTTTTCCTTACTTCCTACACCTTCGTTGTCTGCCTCTAACGCATTGGTTTGCATTGCACGGATGGCAACCTGCTGTCGGACTTGCTGGTCGGTTGACCTTGGAGCTGACTAGATTATCATGTTTTCATAATTGATTGTCATAATCTAGTCAGCTCCAAGGTCATCCGACCAGCAAGTCCGACAGCAGGTTGGCATCCGTGCAATGGCCGCAGATGCTAAATATGTAAACTAACTAATGCAAAGTGCCCACGTGCTTAAGAGCACAAATTTTGGTTTCTTCGTCAAAATTCATGGTGACTTTGACTGTAATTCATCCAACGTCATTTATGCCATTCAGTGTAACGCATGTCAAGCATAATACGTAGGTCAAACAGAAACATCTTTTCGGATCAGATTCAACAACCACCGGTCGGACGTTAACAAAAAGCCAAATCTTCCTGTTTCTCGTCATTTCAAACAGCCTGGTCATTCAATAAATGACGTCGCCCTTTTTATTCTTCAATCAAAGAAATCAAAAATTCTTCAATCAAAAATTTAGAGGCAGAGATCAATGCGAGTCTTACCTCATTTACAAATTCCAAATTAACGAAGATCCCCGTGTACCTTCAACAGTAAGGAATCTGGTCTCCTAGATGGGATCTTGGCTTTATTCCTTTTCCTTTTTGCGCTTTTTCTTCTTTTTTTTTTCAGCTAAGGCCTAGGCACAGCTCACCCTGAGCTGGCTCCCCAAGAAGAATGACATCATCACACGGATTTGACCTTGTGGAACGTTCCAGAATGTGACTCACCGACGACCGCCACGTGGCGTACTTGCACCGATTGTCACGTCACTTACCGAACCTATTTAAGCAATGTGCAACCCCGGTATTCATTTTGTCCTGACGAAGGCAGTGCCACTGTCGAAACGTCGACCATTGTTTTAAACGTTTCATAGTATATTATAATCCTTATGTTAGATTACCCACGAAATAAACTAGTTTTTGTTAACTTTCCTGTAATCCGTCTTATCATTTTACTTTTATTCAACTTCGCACCAGTCTGATATATCAACCTCTTTAACCTATATATATATACATATAAGCAGGAACATGGCAGCAACAACATAGCAGTAGGAACTGCCGAAACGTCGATCCCTATCCCTATATGTGTTAATAAACTCCCCTTTGTGTTTTCCTGTAAGCTCTTTGTCGTCTTCTGATTTTTCCTGCTTATTTCATTCTCGTGGTCAACCGCCCTCCTAAGCTTCTAATCTATATATATATATATATATATATATATATATAAATGAAGAAAAATAGCATACGCTCATTGGCTGCACGTTGAACATATGTTTATAAGTCCCAAACGTCGCCACACCAGCACTGGACAGCTGTTTCGGCCTTATTGGGCCTTCATCAGCAATGCGTAGGTGGGCGTCGTTTGAGCGAGTGGTTATTTTATGCTATTTTTCTTCATTTAATACTTTACTGGCTTCGCACTGGGCTTCCAGAGGTGAGTCACTCACCCTGACGGGAGGACATCACGTTCCACGTGACCTTCCGACGCCACTCGCTCAAACGTCGCCCACCTACGCATTCGTCACCTACGTCAATGAGACGTTTAACAGAACGGTCGACGTTACGACAGTGCCAGTGTCGAAACGTCGACCGTTCTTTTAAACGTCTCATAGTATATTATAACATTTGTGTTAAATTACCCTCTAAATAAACTAGTTTTTGTTAACTTCCCTGTAATCTGTTGTCCACGTCTTATTATTTTACTTTTATTCAACTTCGCAGCCGTCTTATATATCAATCTCTTTAATCTAAATATGTATGTATATATATATATATATATATATATATATAATATAACTGTGTCGCTGTGTCCCCTTCCCTTTCGCTCATGTTCCACGTGGCGGCGGTTTGATTTTTCATCTTCTGCAATTTATAATATACAGGGTGTCCACGCTAAGTGTGAACAGATTTTTTAAAATATATCAATCACTTTTTCCGAGATGAAATCAATTGCAATATAGCATATGCTGAAGGGCACTCCCTAGCGGGGCATTAACAGACTCCTAAGGCAATGTCTTAATTAACTTTCAATAAGTAACTTTTTAATTATAAAAGCTACGAAGTTGCTTCAATGAGAATATCTGATCTCTTCGGTCACCAGATACTAAAGCCGTTTTCAGAACAAAAATCCGTTCGATAGATCGTCCGCAAAAAATTCGTGAAGGAACGCCATTTTTTTCTTTATTTTATTCATTGCGCATCTCTAGAGACGCGTCTTTCCTTCGCCCCCAATACAAGAGGATGAAAGAGCACACTATCACCTCTTGCGTCCTGGAAAAAGATTAAAAGAAAACAGAAAATGCAGCCCAAGATAAGGGCAGTCGCGATAGAGTCACCCGATAGATTTGTGTTTTTGTTTTGTTTCCGCAAGTTAAAGCTAACCTTCGACGCATGAGGCGGCACTGTGCTCTTTCACTCTCTCACACTGGGGGTAAAGGAAAGCCGCTTCTTTGAAGATGCGCAATAAACCAAATAAAGAAAAAAAATGGCGTTCCTTCACGAATTTTTTGCGGACAATCTACCGAACGGATTTTTGTTCTGAAAACGGTTTTGGTATCTGGTGACCGAAGAGATCAGATGTTCTCATTGGAGCAACTTCGTAGCTTTTGTAATTAAAAAGTTAATTATTGAAAGTTAATTAAGACATTGCCTTAGGAGTAATTGCCTTAATGCCCCCCTAGGGAGTGCCCTTCAGCATATGCTATATTGCAATTGATTTCATCTCGGAAAAAGTGATTGATATATTTTTAAACAATCTGTTCACACTTAGCGTGGACACCCTGTATATATATATATATATATATATATATATATAATGAAGAAAAAAAAGACATTAAAGAAACAAGTGAATGACACTTGACGTGTTTGAAATTGAGCTGAGCTGACGAGCCGCAAACACGGCGAAACACGTGTCCTCTGGTGCTGTCGTATCGTTCCATGAGTATATATACCTATAGTCCCAAAAGTCACCACACCTGCACTGGACAGCTGTTTCGGCTTCATTGAAAATGCTGTGAAATCACCCTGCCCATGATCCAAATGTGCCAATACCTCCTCGAAAACTCCCCTACATTACATTATCACACAGTTCAGCCTTAAAATTGCATACTTGTATTGTTGACTGATTAGATGACGCCAGGTCGACTTGGTCATGTCGGACCCCTCACATCAGATGCAAGGTATACCTGTTGTTGCTGAGTTCCTCACCAGGACTCGACTAATGGACGAACTCTAAAAGATCACCTTTCCATCATCATCACTTTCTCATCCCTTCCACAAGCGCAATGGGGCAATGTACTGCCATAACGGCGGTGAGTGACCCACCACATCATCATCCCATTTATGTCTGTGTGTGTGTGATTACATGAGCCAACTGAAGACTAGTGTTCCTGACTTTGTGGTCACACCCACAGCCCCGAGCACTCCTCCTTGGACTTTTCCGGCGCTCGGCATCTCTCTGTTGGTGCCGGGTCTAACGAGGAAGAAACGCGACGTTGCAGCATGCGTGACGAAGCAGCTCACTCTGGATATGATGAGCTTGTGTTAGGCGACTTCCACAGCAGTATTCACGGACGGCTCAACCACGAGGGGAAGTCCGTCCTCCGCGTTTGTCATTCCCTCTGAATCAATTTCAGATGACCATCATCTCTCACATAAAACATCGTCAACATGCGCTGAGCTTTATGCTATTTTTTTTTTTCGCACTGTGAAAAATTGCTGACAGCCCCGTTCGGTCAAGGGTTGTTTTCACAGATTTCAGATCTGTGCTGCAGTGTGTGGCAACTATGGGATTTTGCGGCTCCCTCGGCAATGTGGTCATTGAAATTGTGCAATTACATAAGAAAGCAAGCGCACAGGGCCATTCTATCGTCTTCCAGTGGATCCCGGGTCATGTGAGCATCAGTGGAAACGAGGACGCAGATCGCACAGCAGCAGGCGCCATCAGTACACGCGGTGTGTCCCCATTATCTTTTCTCGGGGGGGGGGGGGGGGGGGATCGCCGTTACCTCGTCTCAACCCTCACTGGCCCCAAGACGCACTCTCAATGGCAACATAACATCACCACCCACTCTCTGCTTTACTCCGTTGACCCCGCATTGTCTCTCCCCTGCCGAATTCCACGTTCCTTTGTCACTGTCTTCCACGGCATGGTACTTAATTTGGCTCTAACAGCGGCTTTCACACATCTCCTCGGTGTCAGCGCATCCAGCCTCTGTTCCATGTGGCACCAGCTCCCGTGGCATAGTGGTTAGGATGATCGCTTCCCATGCCGAGACTGGGAGGTGACACGGGTTCGAATCCTGTCACCGGCTGTGCTGTCTGAGGTTTTCCCTGGGTTTTCCGAAGACTTCTCAGACGAATGTTGGCACAGTCCCCCTCAAGTCGGCCCAGGACGCATACTAACCCCCTGTCCCCCACTCCTTCCCGCTGTACTCTCTCCATCTGTCCACGTCTGTACGTCGCTCATAGCCAAAGTTGCTTCGCGGCGCTAACACGAAATTAAAAGAAAATGTTCCATGTGTGGTGTGCGCGGTGACCTCCATCATGTCCTCCTGGTCTGCGGACAGAACGATCGCGAGCGCGCCCTCATGGAAACTGCTCTGCAGCGCGTCGATCAACGCCAGTTCGACTGAGCCAAAATTCTCGAGGACCCTTCACATCAGATGCAAGGCCTACGAGTTGTCGCTGAGTTCCTCTCCAGCAATGGACTAATGGACGACCTCTAATAGGGCACCTTTCCATCATCATCCCTTTCTCATCCCTTCCACAAGAGCAGTGGGGCAGTGTGCCGCCATAACTGCTGTGAATGACCCACCACATCATCATCCCATCTATATGTGTGTGATTATATGAGTCACAATATTCGTGAGCCCATCTTCCTTAACGTTTTGGCCTACTATTCCCTATATCCTAATTTACTGAGTCACTTTATTTTCCCCACCAAAGTCTACAACTGAGGCCAGTTCTAAAATTCTTCCCCATTGCTTTTGCACTTGAGTGAAACGCTGCATCGAGTGCTTCAGTAGAGCTCCGGCACTCCAGTGCTTTACAATTAACTCACCCCAAATTTCCAACACATGGTGGGGATTTATTTGCAGAACAAAAAGGAAAAAGAAAGATAAAAGGTTCCCCTCAAACGGATCCAACAGATCTCCTCCCTGTGTTGCGGCTGTAGTATACTCTAATTTCACTTAATCCGGTAATTTAAATTTAATAAAACCCTCAACTACCCTGAACCCTTTACACTGCCACTGTTTTGCGAAGTTTTTCGGTCCTAGCCTTAGCCGCTCCCTCCCAAGCCAAGTTCGTCCGTCGTATCTGATTATATTTCTCACTCGTTCTTCACCCCATCAGTCACCACCATGCACCACCCTACACCTGTTTACCCAAACTTGATATGTGATTTCGACTGCTACTAACATGTAAAATCTCTGTTGTCCTCTGATTACTTTCCCAACGTGTATTCCGACTGCTTCTTCAAACGTTAAATTGACCGTGAAATGATTTTCGCAAATTCTGAGTACTCTGCCGGATACGGTTCTCATGACCCCTCACTATCATATACACATCGACTTTTAACCGTATTCAGTGCACCGGGGGCGCAGTTACCACGCAAAAATAGTAGGGCGTGACCGCCGGATACATCCTTTCGAAGTGGGTTTACGTCACCACACTCCAGTCCTCCCAGCCAACTGTGGACGACCGGGAGGACACACGGGTGCACGGTTTCGGTTTGGACAACGACGACGTTATATAACTCGTCGAAATCAGTAGAAATATCGCGAAACACATATTGTCAGAAGGTCATATTGATGGAGGAAGATATTATGCTACACGCACAGCGTCTAGGAATCATCGTTCTGTACGCAGTAGCTGATAAAAGGCCATCAACAGTGACATTTTCTGACGAAGAACACGTTCAGCGAGGAAAACGTGTAGCGGTAACCATGCTGACAGTCAACAGCTACATTACACTTCTGGTAGGAATCTGTGTCAATGATTAGATACAATCTTATCTCCAGGTCAAATTGAAAAACCTATTTCATGGCGAAGTTTGGAAGCTTGCTTGCAAATTTTGCAATTTGCTCGCAAAAGACCGTCCACGAATCGGCAACATTCTATGTGTATGATGTCACGGCCAGTTCGCCTCGCAAACGGGTCGTAGCAGCTACCGTTCACGGCCGTGGTTAATATCGAATATTGTCGAAATTTGAACGATTTTCACCTTCATATTTCGCAGAGTGAATGCTTTAGTGCAGAGGAACTACTTGAAAATGATCGTAGCATTGTCAAATATCCTTTCATGATCCCTTTAAGTTACTTAATCCAAAATATTTCTGAAAACAGGGCCACAAGTATGCCGGTACCTTACACGCGAAGATGGCGTGCCTCACCGTTTCTGTTTGAGCGCAAAGCTCGTAGTCCCTTCTGCTGTTTTTCCCCCACAGATAAAATTTGTCCCTCACTTGAAAGCACCTAGAGTTACAGAAGAGACATCCCTTCCTATCAAACATTGTGTTTTTTACTTGACCTGCCGCAATTCTGTTGTCATTAGAAGAACCAGCGACATTTTAGCCCGAATGAAACGTCCTATCCGAGTGTCGCTATGCGCATTAGTTGAAGGACGCGTGATTTCGCTCAAACGACCACGCTCTCAGTCGGTTCGACCGATTGGCATTGGCATCGCGAAGCAAGATGGCGGCTGCTTGCAGCAAGTGGAAAGTTGAGTTGTTGAGCTGCAGTGCATGTTACAGCAGTGGCGGATCCAAGGGGGGCGGTTGGGCGATCGCCCCCCCCCAAAAAAAAAACACGTCAGTTGATACATTGGATTTCCCTCTCCACCCTTTCCCACTGCGCGCTCCGACAAAGAAACCGCTCCCCCCCCCCCCCAAACCGAGGGTCTAGATCCGCCCCTGTGTTACAGTGGGATTGCCACGTATGTTGACTGTTTCGAACAATGTGTATCATCTGCGAGAAGTTGGTGGATGTAACGACGTATTGAATTGGGCATTTCACACGCTTCATCGTCCAATCTTGTCGTGCTTCTTGGGCATTAGGTACAACACAGGTACGTACCATTTTCTACATTTTTTGTCAACATGAGGTGTACACGGGCAATATGGGACCCATATTGCCAGGATTTTCGCCATATTGGCTCAAACTTGGCAATATGGGGCACATATGGGGCCCATATTGCCAAGTTTGAGCCAATATGGACGAAATCCTGGCAAAACGGGTCCCATATTGGACCCGTCCCGCCAATGGCCAGCCAATATGGGTCTAGTATTGTGTGCTGCTTGGGCCGATGCTCTTCCCATCCTACATCCGATATATTCCATGTAAAACATATGCTTGTGATAATTGTTTCGGATCAAAAATCTGTAGACCCCAAATCTCAATAGGCGGCTTCATTTTCTCTTGCGCTACCCATTGCGTTTTCCCATCTCAAATAAACTGAAAACAGAGTTCCTCAATTCTCCGGCATATTTCGGGAGAACGGTAAGCGACAGAAAAAATGTACGCGCATTTCGGTATCATAATTGTTTTGACAATCTTCGCCGGAGCTGTCAGTGACGTTCCTGGTTCAACATACTCTTTCTTTAATTTTTCCAAATATTTTTCTAACTGCATCCAATTGTTATCTGAAACCCTGTCCTTCTTAAACCTGACTCTGAGAATTTTGGTGTCCTCCACAATGCTCAGACCCACATTTTTTCCTTGGTTCCTAGGTTCCTTGGTTACGTGTTAACTAGGGCAGCATGGTGTTACACAGCAGGGTGTTACACGTGCAACCCCCTAGCGGGCTGGGCAGTATGTTTAACATCCTCCGACACTAGCTTTCTCTTTCCCCTTTTTCTGATCAAGAGCGTCCACTCGAAACGTCAAGTATAGTCCCCCCCTTTTTTTTTTCTTTTGAGTACACCAGTGCCGGTTTCTACTCTTTTGTTTGGTACAGTCAGTGAAAAAACGACAAACATGAACCAAAAGCATCGTTCAGATTTCTTCCGCCAAAACTACCGGGCTCCACCAGTTCTGGATGGGCAACGCGGGGACGCCTAATGGCGGCTCCCTTCGTTTGACGGCAGTTCTGGGTGAGGTCCGGTGACCTGCTCTGGACACTCGACAGTCCGCGCCGTCCGCCTCCACGAAAAGTCCGTGCAACCTAACCGGGTTGCACGCTTTTCCCCTCCCTGGAAGCAGTTTTCCCCCCTTGGGAAAAAAATTCTGAGGACGCCCATGCGCGGACTATGTCACCGTGGAGGAGGTAATCCTTATTTTCCCATATTTCTGTTTTCCTTTATGTGGTTCTTTCTTGGAGTTGAGGAGTTGGTCTTTAGGCAAATACGTCCGCTTTCTTCAAACTCAAATCGGCGTGACAACTGTTGTCAGCCTGAGTCACTTCGTGTCCCCGCCATTTTTCGGCCCCGTGTAACTCGCTTGCACGCTTCCGCCTTTTGAAACTGTAAAAATAACTGTGGACACCGTTTGTGCGGGCTTTGCTTATCCAGATCACGCGACATCCGTGCAGGGACAGTGCAGACGAATTTCAGTTTGCAACCTTCTGAGTTTCACTTATCCGGATGTCCAGCTACGCAGACATTCTCCCACAAGAAGCGTTGGTGCCGCGTAAACGAGGGGGGAGGGGATATGCTTATTAAAAAAGGCAAGGTTAGCCAGGCAAAGAGCCGGCTTGTTATTCCTTCAAAAAGAAAAGAAAAAGAAAAGCGAGCACAACAACACACAGGCTGTTCACGAGTACTGAGGCTTAAAGATACTGTAAAGCAGCACCGATCAAGTGTCATTTAGTGTGGCTATTCGATAGTCCAAGCCACCAGGACAACAACTGCGCAAGTTTCATTCCAATCGACTGTGCAATTAATTAGAAAATTACAATTAAAGGTTACAGCCAACACTGTACTAGGTATTCGAAATGAATCCGTACCACATTGCATGCGTATAACACTGGGCCCGGCATAACAATTCACCACAATCCACCATAAAATCCGCCCCCGCAACCACACAACGATCCACATCTGAGGATAAACGGACAAGCGAACTGAAATGAAATGCTGAGCCGTTGAAAAAAAATGTGTCAGACGTTCAAGAAGCCAGACAGCGTCGGGACTTGTTTGTTCACAGAGGTTCACAGAAAGAGTTTGTTCGTTCGAAAGTTCGAAAGAGGCCGCGAACAGAAGGAGCGCGCAGGCGCAGCAGAGAAGTAGGGAGAGCCTCCATCGCCAGTGTCCAGCGTTGGGTTACTTCGCAAAAAACACTGTTAACAGGGGTTTCCGAATGCATAGGTAAACAGGGAAACTAATAATATGGTTACTAAAATAACGCAGTTCCGATGTAATAGTGTGTAATACCAATTTTCAGTGTTGCCCGCTGTACAGGGGGTTGTTTGACACCAGGCGTCGCACCGCTCCACTACGCCGCATCTTTCATGGCAAATTAAAAATATTTATAGCGCGTTGTCGGTCGTATGGTTCCGCATATGGTATTTAGAAGCAACAACGTCTCTATAGTCACATCACCGGCATACCATGCTTGTCTACTGCTTTAGAGTACCTTTAAAGGAGGGTCGACAGTAGTGGTCCCCTTGAGCTGCGCGTGATCTTCATTGGAGTACAAAATAGACCAGAGCTTACCTTGGAGAACCCAGCTTACCTGGGAGGGTACTTTCTGGCGAGAAGGGTTCTGCAGGGAACTGCCCGGGAACTGAGTCACGAGCCGGTGGCGCCCCCACGAACGAAATATAGAACTACAACGGGAAAGGGGCCAGTGGGACCGATGCCTTAAAACAGGGGGGGGGGGTCGAAATAGATTGCCGTTGTTGGCCGCACTCAAGTGGGCATCGTCACGACTATAGCAAAAAAAAGGGGGGAGGGGGGAGAAGGGAGTTGACGATTTCAAACAGAGCCTCACCGCATAGCACTCTCTTAGCCAACCGCAATCGCGAATGGCATCGTTCTGCCCGCGGATTGGTTGAAAACTGGACGCGTACGACTTTTTGTGGCACTTATATTCTTAATTCTTACAAGATGGTGGTTGTAGTGGTGATGGAACTGCTTGCCGTAGTCGGCCACGGATAGGCGGGCAAACGTGACGACTATCGCATGAGGGACCGTGCGTCCCGGGCCGACTTCACAGGGAACTCTGCCGACATTTGTTAAAGACTCTGATCCCCGACCCAGGGAAAACATCCAGACAGCACAGCCGGCGCCCGTATTCGAACCGGGTCACCTCCCAGTCTCGGCGTGGAATGCGATTGTCATAAAAAGGCGTACGCACCCCGCGCTTTCCACGAATAAGTAGTGACAACGGTGTGATTATGTGGAATGGCTGCCCTTCACAGTGCGATGTGTTAAAGTTGTGTTCCAATAATGTACGACGCACACAAGCGTCTCGCTTTTCACCGCAAAACGTTTACTTCTTTGCTCTAATACGACACCTTTCCATCATCATCCCTTTATCTTCCCTTCCACAAGAGCAATAGGGCAGTGTACCGCCATAACGGCGGTGAATGACCCACGACATCATCATCCCATATATATATATATGTGTGTGTGTGTGTGTGTCTTTAGCCGTCAGAAAAAGTTGTGCTCAACCAAGTCCTCCAGAGAGGTTGCGACAATAAAAAACCGTTAATGCTGTTGTGACAAGCACCAAATGCTGCATGTCGAAACACGTATTAAAGGAGCATAGAAGGCACTTGGAACATATATCTGTTTTCACCTGCGTCATATGAGCATACTACCTTCAGGAACCGCTATGCAAAAGTTTTCATTTGGGAAGTGCGAATTTACTGAGAAAATTCCTTTGCAAGGGAGTGTCTTTCATTGGCCACCGAGAATCGCCTAACGAGAGCGATCAGTCGAAGCGCTGGAAGAGACGCGCTCAAATAGAGAAAAAGCAAAAGAAGGCGCTCGTCTCAGTATTGGCAAAGCACATGGTCTTGCAGACTGTCAGCGATTGGGGGGGGGGGGGGGGGCAGGTTTTCTGACCCGCGAGATTCAAAGCTTTCTTGCGCTCCAGGATTACGCGCTACACTCGCAGTTTTTTGCGAATGGGTGCGTAAGTAGGCGCTCCTCTTTTGGCGCACTCAAATCTGGAGTATGAGACACTCGGAGCGGCTACCCAACAGCGAAAAGCAACTTTGGAGCCCTACAGTTGGCTACACTGCTCGCTCGCTGACGCCGCTTCCTGTTGTCTGCTCATGCAGTGCACAGACGGTTGTGAAGACTTTTCCTTGTAACAGCGAACGAAATGGAAAAGATAGGAATTTGTAAGAGACGCGATAGGAGCTGTTTAGTATGCACCGCAATTCACGCGAATAACCGCCGATATCCGTGTAGAAGTTGTCCACTAATAAGAAGGCATGATAACAGTTATAAAAATATTACAGTTTACTGAAATCAAACATTGGGTAACATGGACAGTCCGCACTCTGCTTACCAGCCCGGACTTCGAAGATCGTCCTGCCACCGCTCAACAGAAAGTATGTCATGGAAAATCTCTTGCACCCGGGCACTTGTCGTCTGCTTCCATGCACTCATTTGAAACGGAAGCTCGAAAAGCGGCACGGAGTCTCACACTCTCCACACTCTCAGGAGCGCGAGGGGCGCTTGTGTCGCGTTAAGTGAGTGGAGCCTGAATCACTCGCGCTCAGGGTCGCCTACTAAGCGCACCTAATATGTATCCCCAGGCCTTGTAACCCTAATTTTTATTTCTCCCGACATATTTGTTGTCGAGTCTTTATGCTCCTTTAAAGGCTGTCTCTTTGGTTAATGAACGTTCGCCTTTTAAAATTGCATGTCTTAATTTTATTTTAATTTTTTGACGTATGACACGAGGTCAACTAAAGAGCACCACATATTCTGTAGAAACAATATAATTAAATTCAAGCAACTCAGAGGAAAGGTGCCGACGCCAGGAATCGAACGTCATGTCTCGCTTATCTGGAATTCAGATATCCGCAAATCTCGTCATCCGGACTACATTCCTGGGAACCAGGGATGGGCATGAATACACTTTTCGGGTATTTAAATATAAATACAAAATACGACATGTTTTCATGCATTTAAATACTGCCTATAAATACTTTATGATGAAAGTAATTAAATACAAAATATAAATACATTAAGACAGTATTTAAATACTGTAACTACTTCCGTAAATACTTTGAGCCGTCCAGGCACATTTAAATACTCGCACGGCTCGACTCGTCGAGTTCATTATATAATAAATGGAGCCACGTGTGGATGCATCTCTGCTGCACACAATGCCCACATATTTGCTTTATTTTTCCGTGATGCAGTGTGATGATTGCAGTATCTTGCGTGGACAGACTTTCCATTGAACGGAAACGTCTCCTTGAGTCTCAGAAGCAGCGAGGGGGGTATTAGACAGGACGGTAACGGGACAAGAACCGACGACGACTAGAAACCAGCTAATTAACTCGTTATCGCTTCTTCCACTTTCTCTATGTTGAATAAAGTGTTCATTTGTACATGTGAACGTCAATGTCCAGGCCGTTCGAAAGCATCGCCTGTCTTTTGGCCTATGCCAAAGACATTTGCAAACAGACAAAAACATATGCGCTGGCCCAACTTTCCGAGACATTACCCTTCTTTGAACAGCGGGGTGACGCAGGGGGTGCCGTGGCTGTGACCAAAATTCTGTCACGCGCGTGCCTATAATTTCAGGCAGCTCACTTCTGATGAATTTTTGAAGTAACAATAATTTCTTTGTTTTTTGGAGCTATAAAGAGTTTTCCCAATTTTTGCCCGAAAGTTTGCTTGGTTCGGTTATCCGGACATTCGTTATCCGGACGAAAAGCGACGACTCCAGAGGTGTCCGGATAATCGAGACATGACTGGTATATTTGTCCATATTTGTGGCCTGCTTCGCTAATTCTCGTTGTTTACGTAATATTACTAAACACACACCCGATCGAATTTGCGCGACCCTGGGTTTTGCAATAAAACATCCATGACTGTAAACGTGAGAGACATCGCACTCGGGCACCTATTCCAACGAAACCGTATTACCTTAATCAGCAGATTTAAAATTGCGCAATTCGTTATTGGAAGAGACTTAATTAATAACCCGAAGAAATTTCCAGCAAAATTCTTCACGTCGCGAAACACATCCTAAAAGCTTCCGAAGCCTACGTCAACTTTTTTTACATTTTTAACGAACTATGCTTTGTATCACCCCGAACGCCTTTGTTTCCAGATCAGTTTCTTTTCTCTTTCCGGACGTTGTCCCATTATTGTACCATAATTTACGATCCAGCCTCGTTTTGTTATGATTGCGGTTATTTCCTCTATCTTTCGATGCCCAGAAGTGAGGAAAATATATTTTCTATTAGTTGGCCTCGCCGCTGTAACCGGAGAAGCAGTCGGGGGACGGCAGCGTGCTCTAATCATTAAAGAAAGGAAGCATTAGCATGATGAGCACCCTGCCTTAATCTGTCTCGCTTTACTGGCAGTAATTTGAAAGAGTCCACCTCCCGTGCGGATTAACGCTGAAGGAGAAGGACGAGAGCAAAATGTTCGTAGCGTTATAGCGATATTATTCCATATCTTTGCCCCTCGTTTAGACCACTCATTATTACCCAACAGCAGCCGAGCGTTCGCTGTTATTAGTGAATCCCTGCATCACCATAATGAGCTGTGACTTTGAAAAAGCTTGTACGTATATTATTTACTGATTTTTAATACTTATCACGGAGTAATTGGTCCTCCTCGATTTCAAGAGCCATTAGCGTATTGCTCCTCTCAGGTGACTGATTTCCGTTTCCCGACATAAGCCAGCCGTGGTAACATGATGAGCGTTGTGTGGGAATTTGTGGGAATGCAGGTAGCACAGCAGTATGTGTATTTCGCGAACCGTATATCACTTCTTGGGTGGGGGGTCAGGGGGGCACAGGTCAGCTTTGACGGGAAAAATAGTCTGCGTTTGTGTGTGTCGTCAGAGCACGGTGGTTACAAATTCATCCAGTCTTGAGAGGAAACTTTAGTTACAAAAATCATCACTCACTGAGCAATGAACCAGTAACTGTAACTAATAATATCTTTTTAGCTTTAATAATTTCAGCTAATTAAATAATTAGCTCAGAGTTGCATAGCAGTCGGCGACAGGGGAACAAAGTTGCGACGACTTTCTGAAATGAGAGAGACAAACGGGAAATTCTAAACTAACTATGTAGCTGCCGCTGTGTCTGTAGTTACAGTTGCTTTAGAATGCACACATTTTTCTATCTAATTTCAGAAAGTAGATGCATCTTTGTTCATCACCTATACCCGACTGATAATCACCATGAAAGTTGCAGTCTGAAAAAGAGTCATTAATTACAGTCACTGGCTAATTGCTCAGTAAGTGATTATTTGTAACTAGGTTACTTCCCAGGACTGAATTCATCATCATTAATGTCTCTGAAGGCATTCCATCGTGTCCATCAGATGTATTGGCCTCGTTCCCGTAACAGGAAGAAAAGTATGCGGAGAGTTCAAATCTGACGTATCTGCTTATGCGATATCGTCGGTGACAAGGATTTCGTGAAATTTGCGTAGGAAAACTTCAAGTAGAAAAATGCCAAGAGGCAAACAACAACAACAACAAATAAATGGTAACTATGACCTGGGGTGATTCACCGCTGGAGAGCAGTACACTACCTCATTACACGCGAAACATTAGATGTGAGATGTGAGAATAAAGAAAAAAAGTTGAGGCTGTGTGGTGGTGGTGGTGGTGGTGATGGTGAAAGGGCTTGCCGTGTTGAGGCTGTGTAGAAGCACAACAACTGAGCTGTCCTCCACTGGCTGCGCTACGCCGCAAAAGAGGAGGATAAGAAGAAATAAACACGCATGAAAGAAGCACCAATGGTCAATGAGATACAAAGGAGGACTCTACGGCGTCCGGAGCAGACCGGTAAACAAGAGGAACTCCAAGAACATCAGAAGACATCGATGGTGTTTCACGTGGCTCTGACATGGACCAAGAATTGCAGTCAGATTGAATGTTTGTCTGCTATAGCAGTACTCAATTGAGCACAGAGTCCGCCTCTCCATTTCGTAGAGCTCACATTCCGTTAGGACGTGCTCAATGTTCACTACGACACCACATTTGGAGCATAGGCTGCTGTCACAGTATCCGGTCCGGTACTTGAATTGAGGAGTGAAGGCTACGTTGAGAAGAAGCCTGTGCAGGAGGGACGTAAAATAGCGTCCCAGGCAAAATCTAGGATGGTCCCAGACTGGCACCACAGTTATTCCAGTTGGGTTCAGGACGGTCCGAGCCAGTTCCAGAGTGGCATACTCAGGTCCCATTGTGGATCCTTGGGTAGCATGAGTGGTTCCAGTGTGCCGCCAGGCTGGGCCCCAGCTTGCCATCCCACTTGAAGTCAGGTCCCATTGTGGATGCTTGGGTAGCATGAGTGGTTCCAGTGTGCCTCCACGCTGGGCCCCGTCCAGCCATCCCACTTGAAGTCAGGTCCCATTCTGGTATTTAGAGTGGGAGGCCTGGTGTACTGTGTGTCCATCCTGGGAGTACAACCTACCAACCCACTTGAAGCCAGGTTCCTTTGGGGGGGGGGGGGGTCTGGCTCCAGTGTTGCACCGTCCCACTTGATATTGGAAACCACTTTGAAGCCTTAAAGCCAGTACCACTGAGTCACTGTAATTTTGACACCTGCCCTAGAACTACGCGAATCTTCACCGGGATGAATTGAAGACGCTATGTGTTCCTTGCAGGTGCATACAGCTGCTCAAATAGTATGCGCAGATATGTTCACTGGGCGTTTTTGCAAGACAAATGATAATCTTAATTTACATTTCATAATATATCAATCGTTTATGGTCCTACCGCAATTCGCCCAAGTTACTTTTTGTCGGTAAATATACCAGAAACATTCGCGCGCAGCGTACCGAAATCAAACTTTGCGTAATTTTCACTTGAGTTTGAAACCGAAACTTTACGGGCTTCGTCGTCGGCAAGAAGAGCAGACTAAGCGCCATCTGCATCAGTGTGTGTTTTGAAATGTCGTTGCGGTAGCCGGTTGGTGTCGGTAGTTCCCGTTTTTCAACTCTTCAAAGTAGGCAAGGAAACGTAAATGTTTTAATCTCCATGGTCAAGCGCTGTATTATGTATATAGTTTGTTTGTCTTGCAACTTCTGCACCAGCTAAATCGCGAGAAACTACGAGCGACGCACATGGGGGGGGGGGATTCTACGACGCACACATACGAGCGTTCCATTCATTACAGTGCAATTACGCTGGCGAGTAGTGATTGATATATATGACCGTTTATCTTAATGTGTAGATCTACTCCCTGTTACTACTGCTATTTAAAGTAGCGTAAGTACAGGCTAGCTGGTGGGTGAACCCTAGGAACTGGAACTCCTGCTCAGGCTTGTAACTGACTTTGTTATGCGTCTTATCTTTTAACTGGCTTGTCATGCAAATGGAGGATTGTTGCAAGATACTTATGAATCGTGCAGAATAAGGACCAGCGACTGAAGCGAGGTATGTTGCGTGATTGTCGCAGGAAAACATTTACCCTTTTATGCGTGGCACTACGTATACTTTTGCAGCATTTTTTCTAGAGGTTTTCTCAATGAAACAGAGTTCCCAGTTCATTCACAGTGAAGTATGGAGCAGCACTGTTTACTGGCTATCAGAGTGATATAATGTTGTGAAGTGTACCTTTTGCACAAAACAGGATTACAGGATTCGCTTGCGCGAATTCAACCTCTCCTTGTTATTTTACCAACCACCACCACCACCAGGATTGTAGATACTGATACTATAAAGTAGCAATGTGGGGTAATTGGCGTTGTCTATTCATCCCAAAGGTACAACATGGGACAAGGACAACAAGTGTAACGGCAACTGTCCTATTCACTCGTCGTTTGTGTTCTGTGTTGCAATTTGAGATGGACAGGATGAACAGATGTTTTTCTGAGATGCCAAAAAAAGTATGTTCAATGCAATGTGTCGATAATAGCCATTCCCAGTAATCCAGTTCTTGAACTATGAGTTACTTCTAGAATGTTCTCACAGTGAGAAGACACCATCAACGGACCACCACCACATACTGGACTGCATCGTCCTGTAGCAATATGTACTGTATTTGGAATACGCTCGAATATATGTACCCGTTTTTTGGGTTTCTAGTAAAGTGAGATCTTCATATTCTCTACATTTTGTTCTTTCACTGAGATGTAGTGGAGTTAGTAGTCAAAGCTGCAGCTTCTGCTTCAGGGTGGCTCCGGAGATGGAATGACATCAAACATGTTCCTGTTGAATTCACTTCGAAGCTGATTACGAGTCAGCTGGAAGCTTATTTTAGCTCTACAATCCACTTGCGAGTGGGCCTAGACTGGTCCCACTGAAATCCCATCCGTCAAGTAGTCCCACTTATTGACTGGGTCCAGATCCCAAGCAGTCCCCGTTCCAGAGTGGTTCCCTACGGGACCACTTGGGAATGAGGACCAGCATGAGGCCTGTCTCAAAAACCACTTTGAACTTGTCCCACTCTAGATTTTTGCCTGGGGTGGTAACGGTCTGGAACTGAGAAAGACAAATTTGGATCCACCGAATACACGAAAGACCTGTTAGTGATGTCCCGACTCCACTGCTGGTGAGCTAGTGGCTGAATGAGCTCAGTCAGAGGTGATCTCCTGTCTCCTCTCGAGAACACTATTGGTACAACCGTCCGAGACTGTTGGGCAGCCGTTGCCGCTCTGTCGGCACCTTCGTTTCCGCTCAAACCACAGTGACCGGGGACCCACTGCAGAGATATATGATGACGGTAATCGCCTAGACGACGAACTTGATGGAGGATATCAGTGACGACTGGGGCGAGCGATCCACGAATCCCCGTGTTGGCTATACGACTACATTGAAGAGCAGCCTTTGAATCCGAGTAAACGACCCAGGTCCGCGGAGCGTCACACAATGTCTTACGCAGAAACAACAGGATATAGCTCAGCCGACGTTGATTATGTGTAGTGTGAGAGACTGTATCCATGTGACACATCGTCCGTTGGGATGACAAATGCAGATGATGGAATTCATAGCCGGCGGATCCGTCAGTGTAAACTGCAGTGTGGTCAGTATATCAACTATGCACCATATCCGGTGCTTGCTGTTTGAGAACTGATGTATTCACTTGGTTTCTTTTGATGGACCAGGAATTGACAGTGAGATTGATGGTAATGGAAGGGACCAGGCAAAGGGAGGGGCCTCGTTGGCACCGCTGGTTTTGCAAAAAACGGGGGAACCTTATGTTTCACATCCATGAAATATTTGTATACATTACTTTGCTTGCGACAAACTTTTGCCGTTACTGGATGGCGGCGGTGGTGAGCTCTGAGGCTTGAGCTGAGGCTTGGGCTCTAAGCTCCGCTTTGCTCTCGCAAGTAGTGGCGAATGGTCTCCCTCTGCCGTAAGACTTTAATGGGTATGTCGCGGGTTCTGCTATCACCATCCGCGTTTCTGCTGCTCACGGGACGCCGAGGTGCTAGAATACACCGCAGTCGTTGTTCTTGCGTCTGTGAAATCCCGTGCAAGACAGGTAGGCTATGTAGCAGAGTCCCTCGGACTAGAGCTTTGTGGATGGCTAGAAGAGACTTCTCATTCATTCCCCCCTTGGATCCAGCAAAGTGACGAACGACAGAATTCCACGGGTGTGCCTTTGTGTCCAGGTGATCGATATGTTTCTTCCAGCACAAGTTGGGGTCTAGGATGACACCCAGGAATCTATGATGTGTTACTTGCCTAAGAGGCGTATATAGTCAAGGAAGAGCTGATACCGATGCATATGCTTCCGAATAAACGCCAGGGCTGCTGTTTTCTCAGTTTCTCAGTACCTGTGGTCCTGTTTTAAGAAATAGTTTGGATTAAGTAACTTAAAGGACAACAGAAATGAAATTCGGTGACTGTGGGAAAATCATCATACTATATATGCATTTCACATGGCTAATACTAGAACCGCCAGTATTTTATGCCAACGACGAACGGATTGGTATATTTTGAACGATTACTGAAGCGCTGGACCGCTCGCCCATGGGAGCTGCAAGCGGAGAGCGCAAAGCATCTTGGGATCAGCCGAGGCAGGTTTGACGTCACACATTACTCTGGGGAAGCCGGTCAGCTAGGCGAAAGAGAAGCCTTGCTGGCGTATCGCGCTCGAAATGTCGGACTCTGAATCTTCGTCCTCATTGTGGGAGTTCGAGAATGAGTTCTCAGATCACTTAGGCGTTCGTCCGTATATCTTCGACCCACATCCAGGTTCAGACGAAGAATCAGGGGATGCCCAAGAACACGCCGCCGTTGGACGACGTGTGGAAAAAATCGACTCGTAAGTGTCCGCTCATTCTGCATGATTTCGGCCGTAAGAGATACATAAACTATTCACAAGCATGGAAGTATCGTATAACTCACTTCCCGTTCCTCTAATACCTAACATTACAGTTGTTCGTTGTTATAGGTTGCACATGTGCGTTGCTTGCTGTTGCTGGTGTCGTGTTTCCCTTCATGTCATGCCGCTCAACTTGGTGTTGGCGTTCCTTTGTAAGTAATACGCAAGCATCGTGCCCGCAAAGTTCAACAGCCATAGAAAACCCGTTATTTTATTGTCCTCAACTGCGCGTTGTAGGAAAACGCAAGTACTTCGAAAACGTCGACCTTGCCTTCATTATATTGTGCGATATTTGTATATCGTACGCAAAGGCGATAGGGCATGACATACTAAAACCCGCTATTAGCTTATGTATGCATGAGAATGTACTTTCTAAATTGTATTGGACGATGTTAACAGGTGCTCCTGGGGTAACTGTATGCCCATGGAGGATGAGATATCCTCGGTTTGCTGCAATGAACAAGGCAGAGTGCAAGATGTTATGGAGGATGCAAGTGTTCTGTGCATCACATACCACCACCTCTTCCTCAAGCACTGCTTGATGCAGATACAATTGACTTAGAGAAAATAAAAATGTTGGGCACAGACAGCAACTCCTTGGGAGGCCGCAGAAGAAACAAGTAAGCAGGTGACAGCTACGATATGTGGGCAAAGACATTATGTTGCCTTTTAATTTTCAGGGCAAAAATGTATATTGCGTACCGGCAATTTATATTTTGGATCTACCACCGCCTAGGGGAGGGAAACAGGGTTGTTATTCCAAATTTTGCAATCCGAAGAATTCGTGATGCGTTCCCATCTGAGGACGGGATTCGGGATTCCGCCATGCACAACACTAGGTATAATAGAGTTTATGTTGTCTGTACAGCATTGTTTTTGTACAAGAGAAACGCAGTGTCATTTCCACACAATATGTTTAATATGAATATGAATTTCTTTATTTCAGCTCATGAAGATTTAAAAATAATAAAAAAATTACAGTTGCAGTTCACTGTGTCCCTTTGACTGATGTTGTCCCTTTCCAAAACACAATCCTTCACAACTCAAAAATGTGCCGGCATATACATTTATTGGAATATTTTGATATTGCACACAGTAACTTGAAGCAAGTATTCTCTAGTCATGACCAACACTAACAGGCAGACCTGTATGTGGCATGTTACAAGTAACTGCATTATTAACAATCAATTACTCTTTCGAGTAACATTGAGAGTAATCGATTAGTTTTGCATGAAAGTAATTTTTCAAGTATAATCCGATTACAGTTTTACTGATGAAAGAAGGAAGTCATTGAAAAGGTTAGTCAGCTGTAGGACTCGAACCCACCTAGATTACCAGTCCAGGGCTCTGTTTTTTTTTTTTAATTCTAATCTTTAATCTTTTTTTTAATTCGGTGCTAGCGCTGCAAAGCAACTGTGGCTATGAGCGGCGTACAGATGTGGACAGATGGGGTGAGGACAGCAGGAAGGAGTAGGGGGACAGGGGGGTTAGTATGCGTCCTGGGCTGACTTCAGGAGGAACTGTGTCGACATTCGTCTGGAAAGTCTTCGGAAAACCATGAGAAAACCTCAGACAGCACAGCCGGGGTGGCAGGATTCAAGTCCATGTCACCTCAGTCTCGGCGTGGAAAGCGATCATCTTAACCGCTGTGCCACGGAAAATAAATCAAAAGACAACAGAAATTTTACATATTAGTAGCAGTCGAAATCGCATATCAAGTTTGGGTAAACAGATGTAGAGTGCTGCTCGGTGGTGACTGCTGGGGTAAAGAACGAATGAGAAATATAATCAGCTACTACGGACGAACTTGGCTTGGGAGGGAGCGGCTAAGGTTAGGTGCAAAAATCTTCGCAAAACAGTGGCAGCGTAAAGGGTTCAGGGTAGTGGAGGGTATTATTAGATTTAAATTACCAGATTAGTTAAATGAATTTAGAAGATGCTAGCGCCGCAACACAGGGAGGGTATCTATAGGAAATTCGGGGGAGATAATTGTAAAGCACAGGAGTGTTGGCGCTCTTTTGAAGCACGATACAGCGTTGCGCTCAAGTGCAACAGCAATGGGGCAGAGTTTTAGAACCTGCCTCCGTTGTCGACTTGGTTGGGGAAAATAAAGCGAATCAGTAAATTAAGGATATAGGGAATGGTAGGCTAAAACGATAAGGAAGACGGGCTCACTAATTTTGTGACTCATATAATCAGTCAACAATACCATAGATGCTCTGGTCTTCCTTCAAATCCGCGTCAGCAGTGGAGGGAGGCAAAGGGGAGCCGGTCCTTCATATACTGGACATGGGCTCCTGGATAACGCGTCCTGCCCCCGAGTGGGCCGTGTCTTTGAATGCGGCGCCGATAAAAAGGTCGTTGGGGCAGTACCGCTTGCGGTGCTGTTCCTGGGAAGATTTTTCCTGAAATCTCACTTGATATATTCATGTCTGCCTCTGTTGGGTACCGCAAAATGTTATCCAGGGAATGCTGAAGACGACGCAGAATTGCTGGTCTCGATTTTCCAACAGTCCAAATGCAGATGTCACCAGCATAGATAGATATATTGATTTTAGGAGCAATACAGGACTTCTGCTTGCAATTACAAGGTTAAAAAGGATAGGACTTAAAGTAGCACAGAAGTCGTTTTTAACACTCTGTTTTCTTCTTATAAAACTGCTAAGTAGGCCAGTAAAATGCACCATGCGAAGTAATTCACACCACAGAGTCATAATTATCGCAGAAATTGAATTTAAAGTACGCCGCAAAAAGCGACCGTGCGCAACGGCGGTCGAGAGCAGTACCAGCCTGTGATCTGCCTGGGACCTCGCGCTGTCGCTACAGGGGTCACGCTCGCTGATTGGTCCAGAGAAATGTTGTCTGCTACTCGGCTGTCGTCTGCTACTCGGCTGGTCGGGGTTCTGAAAAACCATTGCTCCTGGCTCGGTCATGATTCGGCCGCTCCTTCTATCCCCAATTCTCTGGTCAGGTAGAGGTTACTCTGGGTCATTCTACTCCGGGATAACTGGCAAAACTTGTTTATGGCGGCAAAGTGACAAGGCGCTGACCAGTGATTTCCCCAGAAATTCACTGCTGGGGGGGGGGGGGGGGTGCCGACCTTTCAAGGGGGGGGGGGGTATGCTTGGTGAAGATTCCACTTACGGAAGTTTTCTTAGACACAGAAGGAATTGTGGCGCAATGGTGACATCTGCAGTACTTTCCCGTTTTATTTGTACATGTTATTACGTTAGAACACAGTACTTTAGAATACAGATTCATTAGGAAGGGCATTTTAACATAATGCATAATCGCATGACCGACAAAGGAAAAGGACTAGCACCCTGTCTCACGAAGCTCAATGAGTACCTAGCAACCAACGGTGGAAACCTTAGACGAAAAAAGCAGAACAATTCGCTTGACTGAGTTGGGCGCAAATTGTTCTTGATGATCCACATTGAGTGTGCATGCCCGCACGCACTTTTGCTCGTATATGCGCGCAATATATGCATTGAACAGTTACTTTCAAATGATTTTGGACAAACGCATGGTACGAACATCTGCATGACTGTGACCATACAGCCCAAGCTTGACAGTACTGGATGTAATTCGCTGCGCCGGACTCACTACATGGTCGAGCCTGAGCAATTTCAGGGGGGGGGGGTTGCAAAAATCCAGGGAGGGTGTACACCCCCCCCCCCGGGGGGTGTAGGGAAATCCCTGGCGCTGACCCCCACTGACCGGCGAACCAGAACGAGTTCCCGCTGTAACGTCATCGGTGACGTGGCATTATACCTTCTCCTCCTGAGTATACCCGGAGTGGCGAGTAAAGGGTGAACGCGCGGAGACATGTTTATGTGAGTTTTTTTTTTTTTTTTTTTTTCTGGGAAACAAATTGCACACATCAAAACCTTTCGCGCTATTCGGTAAAACGACACACACTTTCATAAGTCGTCTTAATCTGAAAATTTTTTGGGTGGCCCTCTGTACTCCCTTAAAACGCTGCCTTGTGGTACATCATGAGTCAGCAAACAGAAAGTGTTCTGTGTCGGAAAAAAAAAAAAGAAGAACAGCCAGCCACAAGAAAATAAGAAAATTCTGTCGGGAACACCTGCTTGCAACAGATACAGAACGCTGGTCGCATGACTGACAGTGTCGTAGGCTCTCTTGACGTCCAAGGATACTGCCATGACTATTTTGTTCTGGCACTTTGCTTGCTCGACGGTGGTGACGCGATCGAGAACAGAATTTATGGAGCTACGTTGCCGACGGAAACCTGGTATCTCTTTGGGGAAGGTACGATGACCCTCAATCCACTGCTCCAGTCTATGCAAGACCAGTCGCTCCAAGACTCTAGCAAGGCAACTTGCCAGGCTAACTGGATGAGAGGTCAGATGAATGCTTTCCCGGCTTTGATAACGGGAATACTAAGGCATTTTTCCAACACTGCGGCATTTCGCCGTTTCTCCATGACGTATTGTAGACGTGGATTAGACAGAAAACACCGTCATTGCTAAGGTTTCTGATGGCTCGATAGGTGATTCCATCTGCATTTGACGACGATTGGAAACGTAACAGGTGCCCCGCAGCTCTGAATTCACCCAATGAGAAGTCCATATCCATCTTTCCGTTCACCACTGGTTCTCTTCGTGAGATCGCCTCCTCGATGCGCGGAATACTTCAGTGTTTGCAGCTTTTGAATTTGCGGATATAATCTTCCAGAAGTCACGTGCAACAAAATTCTCGAACTGCATTAGAGACAGCGCTAGCACACCCAAGAATTTTTCGGCGGGAGGGTCTCTCTTAGACTCCGGGCCGCGCTTCACACTCTAGCAGCGCGAGTAAAAGGCGATAGCGCTGCGTAGAACTGACGCCAGCGATCTCTGTCAACATTCTTTAGTTCTTTCTGTACAACCCTTTAGTTCTTTCTGTATAACAAGAGAGAGGGGGCGTACGACTTTTTGTGTCAGTTTGGATACATGATAATTGACACAAAAAGGCGTACGGCTACCTCTCTCCTCGAATCAGAAGTGATAACCCTGTCATTCGTGGCAATGGTTGGCGCAGAACGTGCTGTGCGGTGAAGTTCAGTTTTTAGAGTGGATGGTGGGCATTGATGTCCCCCACTACTGGGAACGGCGATGGTAGGCCAAGAAATATATCCCCGATGATCCGCTGCGACAGAGGGCGGGAGATACAAGCTAACAACCGCAAGTACAATGTTGCCCAATCGAACCTTGCATCTCACATGGTCAACGGGCGCAATCTGCGTCCCCTGTAACAGTGCAGCCGCTAGGACCTTCCGTAAACAAGGAACAGTCCTTGATACGTCTTGGCATCCAGATGTAAATACGTTGTACCAGCTCAGTCTAAAGTCGTCCTTAATGTACGCTTCGCTTATGCCAAGTATATGAATGGGATATTTTATCAGAAACAACTTGAGGTCAGGGAGCTTATTACGTATGCATCTCGCGTTCCACCGCAGCACTGTGGCTCTCCTACAAAGACTGCCCATGCAGGGCGTGTTAGCACTCCTTCCGCAGCAAGAAGGCGCTGGACGTCGGGTAAGGACGCAACAGCAAGGAAAGAGGACACAATCGCTTTTGCAATCGTGTCAAGAGGCTAAGCTTTGATGCTACCTCTGTATTTCGCACACACATGTCGTTATAGTCAAAACCGTGTTGCAAAAGAGCATTTCTACTTCCATCTAGCCGTTACAAATTTTAATATTTTCATTGTGTCACAAGGAGGAGTCTAATTTCTGAGCTACAAACGTTTCCCAGGGAAACAATGAGCCATGGCGCATTTCTTCGAACCTGATCATCAGGAAGAAGCAATGCTTTGTCCCTCTTGAACAGCATTCGAAGCAGACGACAAACACATAAACATGCACAAGGATGGTGATGATGTAGCACTGTTGTCTGCCATCAAAGACAGGTAGCATAACAACATACCAGAGCACAGGGCCGGCTCTAGTCATGTGCGACTGGTGCGGCCGCACTGGGCCCCGCGCCTCGGGCGAATTCCAATCGCGAAGTTCCAGAACGTTTTACTGGTTTCGTGGCCATAGGGAATAGCACTGGGGAAAGCCTAAAAGATGTACTCAAAACCGTAATCATGGAGCTTGCCCTAGAGATAAATAACTCCCTAGGGCAGGGTTTTAATAGCGGGTCCAGCACGAAAGGCTCGAAGCAAGGGGTGCAAGTCCGTATTTTAAACGACTACCCTCGTGCGTTCTTCATGTCTTGTTGCAGTCACAGATTAAACCTCATCGTAAGCGACATGACATCAGCTTCTCGCAGAGCTATGTAATTCTTCCATGTGCTTCAGAGGATCTACATATTGTTCGAATCCTCAACAAATAGATGGGCTACATTGCGAGAGGACGTTTCTTTCCTCACTGGGAAACCTTTGTTTCTTCATTATTTGTCCGACACACGCTGGGAAATCGGGATCGAGAGTGTCGTCAAAGCTAACCCTGCCCTGCTAACACCAGTTGAAATTCTTAAAGGCCGTGGACCCTCAAGGGCGCCAAACTATAGGAGTAGGCGTGTGAGTCTTTCCCGTCCCTCTTTTATCCCTTCCTCGAGCAACGTGCCGCCAGAATGCTCGAACCTCTACGCACCGTGCCCCTATGTTGCCCCACCCCCCTCGCTGTCAATGCTATCAGAATCCAAGCAACAAAATCATTTTTTTTTAATCAAGTAAATCTGGAATCAAGGGTTTTCCACAGCCATGGAACAGTGGCATTGTATAGCCCCAGGTAATAGCACATTGAAAAGCAGAGTGTGTCTAGATTGTTGATCGTGTATCAGAAATAAATTGCAGTTAACATTAAAAATAAAAAAAAATGTTAGCTTAGCTCAATTGGTAGAGCCCTGCACCGGTAATCCAGAAGATCTGGATTCGAGTCCTACAGCTCGCTAACCTTTACCGTGACCTCCTTCTTTCTTCCTTCATTGTTCTTAGGCACTTGAGGCTTTGTGTGTTTGTCCTTTCTTCTGTGTTCCAGTCTCAAAACATCGATTTGCATCGATGAATTTAACAGTTTGCTACCTAAACACCGACGGATTATATGTATTGTGCACTTGCACATGAAATATGTTCTTGAGGCCCAAAGAGTTCAATTTTCCATTTGAACCGAAAACACACTTTTTTTCTCTTCGGACCATAACATATTTAACAGTTTTTGTTCTGCTCCGGATCGCCCGAAGGGTTTCGTTTCGCTCCGAAACCCTGGGTGTGAGCGTTGCGGGAACGACTACTAACCAAATATCTGTGCCCTTTTACCACATTCTGGAGCTCCTTTCTGAATTTTGAATCAGTTTCTTCCTCAGGAGGAATTATTCGATTTAAATCATAACGAATAGCAGTTATTTAAATCGGAATGATTTAAATCACGCAACCCTGGGCGCAAACTACAAGGAGCACAAAAAGTATGAGTCAAGCGGACTCTTTAATCTCCTGTCATCTAGAAAATATCGAGTTCCAGCTGTATTTGGCGTTCTGGTACAATCTGCTTGCACCTATACAACCGTCGGGATGTACTATGGCTCTGGCAGCAATGGACCACGCAGAAATGCAAAAGAAATGTATAAAGTCGAATAGGCTCTGTCGAGTGGCTCGAGACTAACATCTCCGTTTTTTCTTTTCATTTACAAATGAAATCATATCAAATCGACTCTGCTCTCACACATAATGAATCCAGAGACATTCCCCTTCCCTTTTCCATTCTTTCGTCCCCCTCTTTTTCTTTGTTCTAATAAATATATCCCCCCTCCCCCCGAGAGACATTGAAAGAGGGGGGGGGGGGACGTATGTGCGGAGATGGTTTTCTCAGAATTTGCAAGGGCGAGCCGAGTGCGCCAGACTGCTTGCGTAGGGTTCGAACGTGCACGAAGTCCTCTCTAAACATCGTGGCACTCGGAATCATGCAGTCCTAAGGAAAGATTCTCGAAGTTAAGACTTGTTCAAGGAAACTACTTGCGCACAACCATGACAAAAAATATAGATTGTCCGGCCTTGCAATGCTCTCGATCGAAAGAGAAATAGCAGAATCTGTTGATTTCCGAGTTTTGTCGAAATTATTCGCAGTCCTACCCTGCGGTACGTGCAGCATGTACCAACACAAATGTTGGCGGACTCATCTGATGTGTACATCTACTACCAATTATTATTATTATTATGATTATGATTATTATTATTTTCAAATATGAGGAAGCTATACTCGACAAAAGGAACCCGATACCAGCGAGTTAAGTTACTCTGCAAAAAAATATGTAGCTAAGTTACCAACGAAGTTACGGGTAATGAAAAGTAACGAGCTACGTTCAAGTTACCTACTACCTAATACAGACTTTCTGGTTACACCCTCCAATAATTAATTGAGGTCTTGACCGCACAGTGGGCGGCGCAGGACGTTTTATGGAAATAGTTTTATGTATTCGAAAGCTACACCAGTATTTGGTGTGACGAAAGAAACGCACCTTTCTGTACTTCTTTAGCAAGCCAATTGATTAGATTAGATTAGAATTAAAGAAGAAAAATATGGAGATGCAGCTCCTACAAAACACAGAAGTCCATTACTCAAAAACACTTCCAAATAAAAATAAAAATAAAAATAGATTTTGATGTCCCAATAAGGTTCTTCAACGGAGCACGAAGCAGACATTGAAAGTTAGGTTCCACGAGTTGTCTTGTACGCACATTTCGTAGAGCCGCGCCAAGTTTTAATCTTGGTACACAGTGCCCTGTGTCATTATAAATACACAGCTCTCGCTATAACGATCGTCATTTCACATCTCCTTCCAGAGGGCGACAGGCCCCAATACATCGTTTTCCCAATTTGGAGCCGTCGGCACCAAGTAGAAGAATCAAGTTCATATCCGCAGAGTAATTACAACGGGACAGCAAGAGGAAGATGGATGTTCTTCTTCCGCCTATCTCTCTCTTTCTGTGTATGCGCATTTCCAAAACTTCTTCTTCTCTTCCTTATTCTATTCTCTCTCTGTCTTCATGCGTGCGTCAACAAAGGAGTCTGCGGAAGGGGTTCTGTAAAAACATCATTTATTGCGTACCGTGGAGTTCATTAGTATTTTCTTTGTCAGAAGCACGTTGGTGGACCAATATATTTCAAGATGCGTGTAAGTCGTATAGACAGAAAACAAGAAATGTGCAGCGCGAAAGAACGTGCTACTAAACACAACTTGAGTGACGGAATAGAAAACCGCAGAAGCTACGCGAAGGAAAAGGATAACTGTGCATCTTTCTTGTTCTTTCGTTCCTCCTTTTTCTTTGTAACACTCAAACACAATGATGAGGTCCATAAATTCCACATTCGTGTTGAAGTAACAGGTATGCAGGCTGTTGCTCGGGTATGTGCAAGTGACGCATTCTGATGAAACGCTTGTGAAACGTTTACAGTCAGTATTACCATGCTTTTTTTTTAGGGGGTGAGATAAAATTAATGAGGCGACATGTACGATAGTCTATTAAGGATGATTATGTGGTAAAAAGGCACACCGGCATGCATAACAGTTAAAACAATTTAAAATGACGTTTCGGAGTTCATACAGATTCCATCATCAGAAAAGACGCGCAGGCGCCAGCTGGAAACAGCTGAAACAGCCACGAAGAAACAATCCGAACTTTGGAAACGCGCACGGAATACAGGACACACTCTGGGCCTGGATAAGCCAGGGAGAATCGCTGGGGCGTGCGAAAACAATTGGAATCCTGGCACACACAAAAAAAAGTACGAAAAGAAACGGAAGGGGTTATCAACAAACACCCCGAGCCACTTCCTGGATGCTACGCCTCCTTGATCCTTATATTGTTTCGAGCAGGTTCTGGCGTGTCTTTTCTTTTTTTTTAATTCCGTGTTAGCGCCGCGAAGCAACAGTGGCTATGAGCGGCGTACAGACGTGGACAGATGCAGAGAGGACAGCAGGAAGGAGTAGGGGACAAGTATGCGTCCTGCGGCCGACTTCAGGGGGAACTGTGCCGACATTCGTCTGGAAAGTCTTCGGAAAACCCAGTGAAAACCTCAGACAGCACAGCCGGTGACAGGATTCGAACCCGTGTCACCTCCCAGTCTCGGCTTGGAAAGCGATCACCCTAACCACTATGCCACGGGAGCTAGTGCGTCTTTTCTGGTGATGGTAAATTGTTGGAACTGTTGTGCACGTCGATGTGCCTTTTTACCACATGAACATGACTATTCCCGGCATTTGTACCATTTTATTAAGGATGATGCAGGACGACGAACTTTCGTCAAGCACGATTTACTTTAGACGTGACGATTATGCATATAGGGTATGCTGAAAAGTACTTTTTTTGCCCCTTGTGTCCTCGCTTTTTGTTGCATGAAACGATGACCAACTTTTTTTCGACTTTGACAGACACTTAATTATTACCGTTTCCTACCGCAACTTGAATTTCGGATGTCGATGTACGTAATGGTGTTTAGCTAGTTTAGCTGAATGTTTAAGCAAACAGGAGATCGTCCTTCAGGCTGCAACCTGTCACTCCTGTTCTTTTCCCTGTCTCTTTCTTTTCTTTTTTTGTTTCTTTCTTTTTTTTTTTTTTTTTGCTAGTTGAGACGACTCCACACGAAATACGGCATGCAGTGGTCCACGCCTGTAGCCTACATTATCGGTTTGCTATCACTGTAAGAAAGTGTAAATGCCTGGACACCGCATCAGACACGGAGACTCCTGAATAGAGCGTGCAGCGTAGCCAGCGAAGAAAAACCAACACTGGATAAGCTATGCCCATCGCGAATGCGAAACTCAGCGGAAATGGCAGAGTGAACACCTTGCGTGAGCAACCGGCAAGAGAGCTGAAACACTGGCTGGTACCAGATAATCGTCATTGCATATTGCATGAGATCGACCCCGATCTCAAACACGCGGTATAAATACAACACCGCGGCAGATAACAAGTGTCTCCTCCGACTTAATGTACCCTATGGGGTTGACAGTTTTGTGTCACGCCTCGTTGTTTATTTCGTACCTGAAGCACAAAACAAGAAGCAAATACTATGCGATTTTTCATCCCGGCAGCCTGTGACTTGTAACATATGGCTATCTCCTTCAGTTATGTACGTTTCATTTTTCTCCCTCTACCTGTAACGACATTAAATGCTGTACAAGAGGGATTTTGACGTGACAAAGTTCCTGGGAGATGGGTCCGTGTGCCACCGTCACCAATGACATGGAGGCCTTGTTCTATTCGAGAAGAGACACACACACATAAATGGGATGATGATGTGGTGGGTCATTCCCCGCCGTTATGGCGGTACACTGCCCTATTGCGCTTGTGGAAAGGATGAGAAAGCGATGATGATGGAAAGGTGTCCGGTTAGAGTTCATCCATTAGTCCTGTGCTGGAGAGGAACCCAGCAACAGCTCGTAGGCCTCGCATGAGATGTGAGGGGTCCGACCATGGCCCGAGAATTTTGGCTAAGTCGAACTGGCGTTGATCGACGCGTTGGAGAACAGTTTCCATGAGGGCGCGCTCGCGATCGTACTCTCCCCAAACCCGGAGGACGTGATGGAGGTCACCACGCACACCGCACGTGGAACAGAGGTTGGACGCACCGACACCGAGGAGGTGTTTAAAGGCCGGTGTAAACGCCACATTAAGTCTCATGCGGTGGAAGAGTGTGGCAAAGGAACGCGGCATTCGGCGGGGGAGAGTAAGGGATAAGCTGGGGTCAACGGAGTAAAGCAAAGAGTGGGTGGTGATGTCACGTTGCCATTGAGACTGCATCATAGGGCCAGTGAGGCTTGCGACGAGGTAACGGCGATCCCCCCGAGACAAAAGAGACAATTCGAGAAGAATACAGACCTCTGAGACCTATTTTGACGGTCTGTGATATTCAAATCTGCTTTGCTACGTGCTTTTCGAGCCCCTTCTGGTGCGTACGCGCGCGCGCACGTGCGCGTATGCGTGTGTGTGTGTGTTTCGATTACCTTCATCGCCCTCATCTTTTACGAGTGAACGCGACTCCCAAATTACGTCCCTGCACACAAAACTAATTAACATAAAGGAGGCGAACCTTGAGAAACTGGAACTGTACAAAGCAATTTCGGCGATTTCTTCGTACTCTTGTTCTCTTTCGCCCTGTTCTTTTTTTTTTTTTTTTGCGTCTGCAGGACAATACAGCCCTTTATTATTTATTCAAGTTTATTCAACCGTTAGGAGTCGAAAGACAGAAGTGTCGTCATTTTCCCACAGGATCGGATTCTTCTCCAAGTAATTCATCCGAATGTTTTATTTTGTTTCGGATAAAATTTGGATCAAGAACACGTGAAAGATAATGCTAAGATGGCCACAGGGGTTTTCAATCAGCCGTCTTCTCCGGGAGGCATCTCACAACCAGACTTGTGCCCGTTACTCGAAAAAAGTAATTGACTACAGTTACCGTTACTTCTACGCAACAAGTAATTGTTTACCGTTACCAATTACTCGACTCCAAATGTAATTGAGTAACGAGAAGAAACGTAACGCGTTACTCTGGTCGTTACTCTGCATTCACGCATATTATACCCGTCTTTGCGTGCATCAGAAAAAAAAGAAAAAAGAAAAAGGAAAGGTTCAACAGCGGAACAGCTCAAATAACACCAAAAACAAAACCGTATAGGACAGGTAAATCAGTACGTCTACTGTATTTATCGGCCGGTAAGATGTTGACCCGATTGTAGAAGAACATTGCGTGGAACTTCCCCCATGACTCACTAAACCTCCAAAGCTTCAGGTGCCACTATCACCACACTGGTGTAGGAAGAGATTAGGGAGAGAGATCCTGAAATCAGGGAAGGGTAACGGTAATGGTAACGGAAACAGAAACAGAATATTACCGAAATTGGATATGGTAACGATAACGGAAATGCATACCACTGTCCTCCATTACCGGAAACAGAAACGGAAACGAAAATTGTCGTCCGGTATTGAATTCGGGTAATGGCTATTACTGACTTTTCATTTTATTTTTGCATTTTGATGACTCCATTCCCTGTAATGCTCTAAATACTACACGACAGCCTGGAAGCAAAGCGCAGTATCGGATATCGAGGGTGAATCAGTCGGTTACCTACTCGTGACATTACCTACCTACATGACATCACGACATGAGACTTACACAACATAGACTCCACGCACTCTACTCTGCCATAGCACGATGATGACAGCATGTTTTTTTGTTTTTTTTTTTACTTTCTTCATTTCACCGTGGCTATGACAGTATTGTTTACTACTAAGAGCGTCCACCTACGAATGCGACATTGGATGAAGGTTACGCCCATCTTGGGTTGCTGGACTCAGAGAGACAGAAAACTGACTGAAGACATGTTCCTACATTCCTTTAAAAATGTTGCAAGATGTGCGCATCCCAACGACGTAAAATTACTTGTGCAGTGTGTACGCGTGACACCAAAGCGACACTTCGGCAAAACAGGGTGCTGACAGAGCCGGACGGGCTGTCCTCCTGACAGCCGTTCCATTATTTATTTATTTATTTATTTATTTATTTATTTTACCCCAAGGGCCCTTACGGGCATTACATGGGGGTGGGAAAAACAGTTAGTTACAGTACACAGGTAACAGGAAACGAATTACAGTATACATACAGTTACAATTAAGAAATCAATACAGTATATAAGATCTAAATAAAACGCAGAACATTTACATGATGAAAGTGAAGATAAAAATAGAAAGAGGAAAAAGAGGACATAATACAAAAGAGTTAGTACACCAATAAACAACCCGAACATACTTAATACATAATAAATAATACATAATAAATTTGCAAGTAATCTAACAGAGAAGAAAAAATAAATAAAACACAAAAAATCAGTTTAGTGGACGTATAATGTTCAAAAATGACTGGTGGTCGTGAGTGGTGGCTATGTGTCCTGGGAGATCATTCCAAATAACTATGGTGGAGCAAAAGAATGACTTCGAGAATGCGTTAGGTATTACAGTGAAGACGTGTGATTTTATTAGTGTGGTCTAGACGGGGGAATATGATACCGGCACGAACGATTGGGGATTTATCTGTGGGAATGGTATGGAAGAATTGATGAAAGAGGGACAACTTTGAAATGGTACGACGATGTGCTAAGGGTCGAGAGGTTGAGTTCAGCTTTCAGTGCAGATACTGATGTTGTGGTGCAGTAATTGTTGAATATGAATCGTGTTGCCCGGTTTTGGATGCGTTCAAGATTATCAATGAGGGATGTTTGGGCGGGATCCCATATTGCGGAGGCGTATTCCAGTTTTGGGCGAGTGAGAGTGAGATATGCTAGATGTTTTAAGTGTGGAGGAGCCTGCTTTAATGTTCGACGGGTGAAGCCAAGTGAGCGATTAGCGTTCGAGATTATGTAGTCAATGTGTGTATTCCATGACATGTTTGCTGAAAGATGAACGCCAAGATATTTGTAAGAATCTGCTCGTGGCAGAATGAAGTTATCGATTGTGTATGAGAATGGGGGAAGGGTGCAGAGTCGTTGACGTGTGAAGGAGACAATGTTACATTTGTTGATGTTCAAGGGCATTTGCCATACTGCGCACCATTCTTGTATTAGCGTTAAGTCATTTTGTAATGTTGAGTGGTCCAGAGCAGAAGCGATTTTACGATAAATGACGCAGTCGTCTGCAAAGAGTTGGACGGTTGATGTTAGACCACTAGGTAAGTCATTGATATAGATGAGGAACAGCAGAGGACCGAGAACAGAGCCCTGCGGTATGCCGGATGTTACTGGGATTTCGGGAGAGTGGAAATTGTTACAGGAAACAAAGAGCGACCGCTTTGTAAGAAATGATTCTATCCACCGGAGGACATCATAATCCAGATTTAGAATGGAGAGCTTATACAGAAGTTTGTTATGAGGGACCATGTCGAATGCTTTTCGAAAATCTAAGAATGCAGCGTCCGTTCTATAGTTAGTGTCTGCATGAGAAAGAATATCATGAACAAAACAAGCTAGCTGCGTTTCACAAGAGAAGTTTTTCCTGAATCCGTGTTGCAAAGGGTAGAAGAAATTATTATTTTCAAGAAATTTAATGATGTTAGAGTATATAATGTGCTCAAAAATTTACATGATATGCAGGTAATCGAAATACGACGATAGTTTTGTGCAAGTTGCGTGTCACCTGACTTGTGAACTGGGATGACCACGGCTGGTTTCCAGTCACTCGGCAGGGTGGAGAGATGAAGAGATTGCCTGAATATGCAACACAGAATTTCACTTGATATTAGTTTAGTGTTGTATAATAACTTGGAGTTAATTCCACCTGGTCCAGGAGATGATGACAGCTTCATGTTTTCTATTATTTTACAAATGCCATGTGAACTAATGTCTATGTGAGGCATCGATGCAGTAAAAGGCATTGATAAGTGCGGATGAATGCTTGAGGTGTCAGTACTGAAGACAGATGAGAAGAAGGAAGCAAATTCGGAAGCACTGAGATTATCCGGCAGAACAGTCCCGGAAGAATCCGTTAATGTGATGTGATGAGATTTCGGTGGTGACAGAATGTTCCAAAATTTCTTGGGGTTGTTTTACAACAATTTGGGAAGGTCGTGGCTGTAGAATTTTTGTTTGGCACTTTTGACGGAACGGCTATAATCACGGGTACAATCACGAAACGCGGTCCATGCGTTATCGTCATTAGTTAATTTTGCTCGTCTATAGAGGCGTTTCTTCCTATTGAGAAGCGTCTTAAGACGTTTTGAGAACCATGGGTTGCAGTGAAATGATTTTATTTGTATTTTTGGGATGTGGGTATCAAATAGTTGCATGACACAATCGCGGAACAGACACCAATTATCATCAACTGTGCGTAATGTGTAGTTTAGGAAGTGGTTTTCATATAAAGACATGAGGCCTTCATTAATTGCTTGGAAGTTAGCTCGATTGTATGCATAAATGGTCTTGACGGTACAAGTACGCGAGGGAGGTCGAGTTCTGGTTATATCAAAGGTGATGTTTTTATGATCGCTAAGACCATCAGTAATGTGTACAGATGATATATGATCCGGGTGAGATGTCAAGATAAGATCGAGGATGGATTTAGTCGTTGATGTTATTCGTGTTGGTTGCGAGATGACTTGTGTCAGGTTGAACATTAATGACAAATCAATAAACTGCGCTTCCTGTGAGAACTGTGAAGCAGTGCAGCTAGTGGTATTCCAGTTAATAGAGGGATAATTAAAATCGCCCATCAAGAAGATGCGATTTGTGCGGTATTGAGAGTTGAGTTCAGCCAAATCCCTGCGTAAACTGTCGTGGAAGGTAGTGTCATTTAGGTCAGGGGGTCGGTAACAAATTCCAAATATGGTAGACGGGAAGACACGAGATAGCGTTATCCACACTATTTCAAAAGTGTTTTGAGTGTTAGCAAGAACCGGGTACAGATAGTCCTTTGCCGCAATGAGGACACCTCCTCCTTTATTGTGGGATCGGTCTTTGCGGAAAATAGTGTAGCCGGGAAAATGTGTCGAGAGTTCTCCGTTCGATATGGCATCAGTTAACCAAGTCTCGGTTAGAGCGAAATATCAGATGAACTGGCGTGAACAAAAGCACTCAAATCATCAATCTTTGATAGAATGCTTCGGATGTTAGTATACATGACTGATATATGTGAGGATGCCGTAGACTTTGGTGAATTTACAAGTGGACAGTTGGATTCTAGCTATCGCGTACATTCTTTCACACAGTCGGCATTGGCATCATAATAATACGACTTCGACCCAATGAACAGCTTGTCGTGTCGTAACTTAAAGCTCATGTTCTGGCCCTTTCCAAAGTCAATGAGTCGCCGACGTGCTGTACGCGTGGCCGATGAGAAGTCATTGGCGACACTAAGGCCAGATCCTTTTAGTTTTTGTCCCGACGATATAACGCTTTCCTTTAGTTTGAAGGAGCGAAACTTTGCTATAATTGGTCGTTGTCTATCAACAGTAAATTTTCCAATGCGGTGGACTCGATCGAAATCATCCGCGGTACACTGAATGCCTAATTTGTTCACACATATGTCAACTATTTTTGATTCGCTTTCTGTACAAGATTCAGTAGCAGAATCTGCTATACCATAGAACACAGCGTTATCTCTGCGGGATCTGTCCTCCAGGTCGTTTAGCCGGATATCTATGGTAGACACATGTGCAGCGGTTTGAGCGTTATGTGAACGGAGCTCTTCCACGTCGGACTGAAGTCTTTCAAGGAGATCAAACTGCGTGTCCTTAATCGAAGATATTTCGTCTTCGACAAGGCTTAATTTGTTTGAAAGGACAGATATAGCGTTGTCTGTAGATTGCTGATTTGCCTGTAGTGCTTTTACTTCTGACATCAATGTTGTTACATTCCCATCTAATTTGGTTAGGATATCAAGAGCACGGCTAAGTTGTTCCTCCTGTGATTTTGTCATGGGACCCGGGTTTTGTTCTACATCGCCGGATAGCAGAAGCAGTAGAAATAGGTTGTGGATATTGCGTACAGAACTCAGGAAATCTATGATTTGTGGGAAGGGCAGCAGCAGAAGACACACATCATCAGAACTGTAACAAGAAGTGCCTTTGGCACCTACCTGTAAGATAGCAACAAAGCGGTAAGGCAACATTCTTCGGCTGCTGCCACCGTTCCCACTGGCGAAGAAGTCCTGAGGTTGCTGTTTTGTAGTTGTCACTGTTGACGTTGTGAACACGTAGCTTGGAAGGTGTTGACGAATTAGCAGTGTAGTTGAAGGAATGCCGGGACTTCTTTGCAAGAAACCAGCATTGTCTCCAGGGGAGACAGGGCACTCGCGGAGAAATCCAAGGCAAATAGGCGCGAAACTGGTCGTTGCAGATGCATCGTAGACGGTACTGCTTGAAGATAACAGCAGCTGTAAGATAGCAACAAAGCGGTAAGGCAACATTCTTCGGCTGCTGCCGCCGTTCCCACTCTTACCATTACCGGAAACAGTAACGGAAACGTAACGAAAACGACATTAAAAGCTGGTATCAGAAACAGATAACGACCGAATTATACGACCGTCCTCCAGTAATTGGGCTTCGCCACTACATATGGTTCCCAAGAAGGAGGCCAATGACTGGAGGCCATGTGGTGACTACAGAGCCCTGAATGCGAGCACAATCCCCGATCGATATCCTCTACCACATATTCATGATTTTTCTGAGCTATTAACGGGAGCTACTAGCTCAGAGAATGCTAAGTCCACTAGCTAAGTCCACTACGGGTGGACTTAGTTAAAGCCTACCATCAGATCCCGATGGAGGCTGAGCATATCCCGAAGACTGCCATCACAACTCCCTTTGGATTGTTTGAGTACGTCCGAATGCCATTTGGCCTGCGGAACTCTGCTCAAACTTTCCAGCGTTTCATCAATGAAGTAACCCGCGGACTGGACTTTGTGGTAGCCTACATTGACGACCTCCTTGTCTTCATCTCATCCCCCGAGCAGCACGAACACCATTTACGCCAACTCTTCAGTCGACTCCAAGAAAATGGCCTTGTTGTCAATGCACAAAAGTGCACATTCGGAGTGTCGGAACTCGAATTTCTCGGCCATCACATCTCCGCCGCAGGTATCCGACCTCTGGACCACAAGGTCAAAGCCGTCACAGACTTTCCCAGACCCACTACTGTTCGGCAGCTCCGCCGTTTCCTCGGCCTTATCAATTTCCACCGCCGTTTTATCGCCAATTGCGCAGACATCCTTCGGCCGCTCACCGACTTTCTCAGTGCAAAAGTAAAGCCATCGGCAGCCATTCCCTGGTCGGAGACTGCGGACGCTGCTTTTGCAACTGTCAAGCAGGCGCTCGCGGATGCCGCTCTGCTCGTTCATCCGCAACACGATGCGCCCACCCGGCTCATGGTCGACGCTTCAGGATCCGCTGTCGGCGCTGTGCTACAGCAGTGTACATCCGACATATGGCACCCAGCGGCGTACTTCTCCCAACGGCTTAACAATGCCCAGACCAGATACAGCATTTTCGGCCGGGAGCTTCTCGCAATATATGCAGCAGACCACCACTTCCGTCACTTCCTCGAGGGCCGGACCTTTCACATCTTAACGGACCACAAGCCCCTTGCATTTGTGTTCCGGAACAACCGAAATGACTATCTGCCACGAGAAACTCGGCACCTCGCCTACATTTCGGAGTTCACAAACGATATCCGACATGTCCATGGTGTCGATAACAGCGCCGCGGATGCTTTATCTAGAATCGATAACATCACCGCGCCTTGCCCGATAAGCCTTGAGGACATCGCCGCAGCCCAACTGGATGATTTCGAGGTCCGCGAGCTCCAAGCTGCCCCTCAAACATCGCTTACTCTTCGTCTCGTCCCAGACCGTCGACGACCACAGGCACAAACCGTCCATTTATTCCTGTCGCACTCCGCAGGAAAATCTTCGACGCTGCCCATAATCTGGCCCACCCTGGTGTCCGCGCTTCTCAGAAGCTTCTCACGGCGCGATACGCTTGGCCAGGCATCCATAAAGACGTTCAGCGATGGGTGAGAACTTCCGTCTCCTGCCAGCGCTCGAAAGTTGGGCGGCACACGAAATCCCAGCTGCACACCTTCCTTCCGCCGCGAGCCCGATTCGACCACGTCCATGTCAATATAGTTGGCACACTACCCACATCCCAAGGTTACAAGTACATCCTGACTTGTGTGGATCGGTATACAAGGTGACCCGAGGCTGTTCCCTTAGCAGATATCTCAGCCCAAATCGTCGCCGAAGCCTTCGTGACCACATGGGTAGCACGGTTCGGCTGTCCATCCACTGTCACAACGGACCGGGGTCCACAGTTCCGTTGTGCCCTCTTCTCAGCTCTCACCAACCTCCTCGGAGCGCACCATATCCAGACAACCGCCTACCACCCAGCGGCGAATGGATTGGTTGAGCGCCTGCACCGCCAGTTGAAAGTAGCCCTCACTGCGCAACCCTCCCGATTACGCTGGGCCCAACACCTTCCTTTTGCGTTGCTCGGCATGCGCGTCGCTGTCAAGCAGGACCTCCGGTGCGCACCAGCCGAGCTAGTCTATGGTTCCCCTCTACGCCTTCCTGGAGACTTCCTCACCCCAAGCGCCGATCAACCGCACCAGTCCCCAGTGACTGCGTTCGGGACCTAAAGGAGTTATTCCGACACGTCACTCCCGTCCCACCTCGCATGCCCACACGTCGCACAGTCTTCGTTAGTCAAGACCTAAGCACGGCGACGCATGTTTTCGTCAGAAACGACCGTGCGAAGCCCTCGCTGGCGCCGTCTTACTCCGGTCCCTATCCCGTCCTATTCCGGGCACCCAATACTGTGCGTATCGAGATCAACGGCAAGTCAGACACCGCCGCCCTCGATCGAGTCAAGCCCGCCTACATAGCATCCTGCCTCCCGTCGTCCACTTCCCTAACCCTCGACAGCTCCTCTCCACATCAGGGCACACCAACCAAACGTGTCACTTGGGCTTTAGATACGTCGACCGTTCCTTTTAAGTATGGTCTGGGGGGGGGGGGGGGGGAGCCCTGTAGCGCCCTTGGTGGCAAGGCTAGAAAGGAAGGACGAAGAATAAATGAGCGCGCCCCAATTGATTCCTGGCAGCCGCTCAGCACGGACTCTTGTTCGGTCCCGCTAGTTCTACAGGGTGGCTGATGGGGTGGCTCAAGGCTCAAAGGCTGCTGAGCAGCCCAGTGTCCTTCAGGTAACATAGGAGGGCTCGGGTGACTGCCCACTGTCTGGAGTGCTGGACAGGTCCCAGCAGCGTCGCTGCTGGCTGGCTTATGTCCAGTGGCGGCAAAGAACCGTGCACACTACGCGATCACACTTCCAATGTGGGTTGTTCGCTGACTGAAAAGATGAGTGAAAAGTTCGATGACTTCTGATCACGACCTGCTATAATCGGCAACCCTTCTGAACAGTCCGTTCGCACGATCCGCTAGGAGCGCTACACATCAGCCCGCGAGATCTACATCATGATTGGACAATGGAAATTTGAGTTTTGAACGCGCAGAAGTGGACGTACGACTACCGTAGCAGACAACAGCAACAGCTCCTGTGAAAACGCATAAAATGGTGATGGTAATCAACTTCAGAAAGAACCATCTTCCGTGGAACATCCACCGCATGTACAAAAATACTAAGGTACATTGAAGTATAAAGTATTGTAGAAAAACGAGGACGCAATAACGTGTTAGCTGTTCAAAATATTTTAACATAATTATCTAATTACACAAGTAATGTGTCTAATAACACAAGTAAAGCGCCCAGGCGCAGGCTAGCCTTTCCCTCCTTTTTTTTATGATAAACATATCCCCCCCCCCCCCCAGATTACACTTTGCTTTTCACTAACACTAGAATTACGTAAATGTTCTACGTGCAAACTAACGTTACAAGCATGTCAAACTGCTAAAAATATGTAAAAATCTACGATTCGTGTGTACACATATCCTTCCTTCATTCCTCAGTGCAACGCGCCCATACTTCACACATATGCACCGATTAGGCCACTGACTCAGGCATGTATTCATGCTCACCCAGCGAAAAGAGACGGTGCTCAAGGTAGTCACGGAGCAAACACATAACAAGAGTAAGTGTCGGATGCATTGCTTGAATACGGCGATTCTGAGCTACAGCCCGACATCGGAACTTCCAGTGTACGTATGACACAATTATTATGATTAGATGGCCAAATTACTTCGGGCGCTCACTGCAACGTTACGCCTTACAGCGAAGCGACGGCGCGCTAAAGTTCACGATGTCGACACTACAACACACTCATGTAGAACATGTGTATTTCTTTCATTTTCACCACAGGTAGGGCAAGTAGAATTTGTTGTAGTTCCCCATTGGACCAGCCGATCTTTTAGGACCAACCATTTCAGTCACTATAAAGGCATCTTCCTCACATTTTAATGCAAGAGTCATCAACAAAGGTACTCTCCAGAGTGTAAAATGTCTATGAGTACTTCCTACAAAATATTAAACAGCGCTCATACCCGGGAATGTAGCCAAAAGGAGGAATGATGGGAATGTAGGCCAAAGCTGTTGTGAGCAAGCAAAATCTCTCACTGCACCATCGGTTCATGCATAATCGCATACGCTCAATCCGCGAGTATGAGCGCCTTCCTTATGTTTTTTTCTTATTTTATTTTCTTTAACAATATCAAGATCCAGAACTCTTCCTGCATATCTCTCAGCCATGCATGACGTCACTCAGAAAAAGCGGTCCTCAGAGACGTCACAAACAAAGATTGGGTCATTCTCAGTAGCTCCAGCAGCAACCTTAGTATGTTTTTGTCAATATTAACCATTTATGTAAACTATGTTTTCTACAACAATGTGCACAAGGGTTGTTTACAGCTTGCGCACTTCGGGACGCAATTCAAGAGATCATTTAATATCCTACACCGCATTTGCTCGGTAAATGGAACTCCTGATAAATGGAACAGATTTTCGTGATCCCTTTCGTGAGTTTCTTTTAAAGAGATGCCACTGCAGTGACATTATTCCACCATTGGCCACGACGCCCTCTGCATGCCCTTGGCGAAATTCTCCTCGGACAGTCGATGCTCTAGGGTACATCAACGGGCTATTGTTTAGCGCGAGGCTTAATTAATGATTAATACCTTATCGCTGCCGCGCAGGAGGGTAGTCGGTAAACCATGTGTGTTTGGTTCGTCCGCAGCGTACGTGCTTATGTTATATCCATTTAATGTCGCGTGTTACAGGCTTTGTTTCCGCAGTGTGGACGCCATTCCCAGCGCTTTTGTTACACCGAGACGCCGGTTAAAGTCACACAAACAGAGGTGGTTCTGAAGAGTGATCGTCACGCTTGTTTGGAGAAGTGATTATTTTTTGGGCATAGGTGAGATAAAAAGAGGAAATAGAGGATTCCTCCCGTTTGCATCGTGACAGTGTGATTGATTTGTGACACACCAAACCGAGTAGCGTACGCAGTGCAGCGATAATCGTACGTGTGGTTGGTGCATATGTCTGAGTTCTTATGTACCGCGAAGAGCATATACGAGTACTAGTGTCAAATGCATCCAGAAAAGTATGGAAGTCAGATTTTGTTCATCGATATTTGGAGTGAAAATCAACACGGCACATTTAGGCATTATGACAGAGAAATGGGAAATGTACAAACGGTTTACACACCATCTTTGTGCACATACAGTGGCGTGTAAAAGTTTCCGGCCATGTTAGGACAGCGCTCTGTTTCTTTCGGCCATTGTGTGCGTACCACGGCCTATCGAGAACAATACATATTTTTTGGAGGCTTTAACCCGTTCATTTACTAATACTCAAAGAGCCAATGTTTACCAGTATGTGGTCACTCACGCGCTTCAACCACAAACGGTGATCGAAAGAAGTAGCTCATTTCCAACATTTAAATTTTACAAAAAATAGCATAACCTGTTGTGCTCCTATGATTGTGGCTCTTCGATATTTTGTTGCCATTCCTTTGACCGTCATGACGCCATTGCAGCGGCGTGGCATCGACACGGCCAATCGACCGATGTATTTACTGGATGTTTTGACCTGCTTGTCCTCGAATAATTAGGACTAGTTCTTACAGCTGCAGCGAGCTTATACGTGTCGCCTAAAATTTCTTCCCATAGACGTTGCATAGGGTTAAGGTACAGTGATTGCGCGGACCACTTCAAAATCCGAAAGGACTCCTCGAAAAGATTACGCACGTGCTTGGGATAGTTGTCACGCATGTCCGGAGCATTTCGGCATTTTATCTTCCACATAATTCAGTAAACTGCTGTGAATGATTTGTTTGTAAAAGCACCCATCAATCTTTTTCATTACTCTGTACCAATGGGCCGACATCTCGCGCTGAGAAATTGTCTCACTTTAGGACACAGCCTCCTCCGGTTACTTGGAGTTGTTCCTGGCACCAATGAACTGGGTTGTAGAGCACTGCACGGGCAGACTTTTCCGTGCCCGACCACTCGCGGGCCTTCCTGGTTTTACGCGGCCCACCCGTGGCCGGTGGCCCACAGAGTAGAGCCTGGCCCGGCTTGGTGACTCAGCAAAGAGTGCCCGTCCTGACATCTCTACCTGTGACATTTCTCGCGCTAACCAAACAATTTTGTTACTAAATTTATGAGAAGAGAACATACTAGAACTGGCGATTTAACGCCCCAACAGCGCGAGTCCAAAGTACAAGGTGGACGCGGCCAAGAGCGTTATCGTTCGCTGCAAGCTTTTGTGTAGGTAGAGGATGTTGAGGACAGATTCCTGCTTCCAATCGCTATACATCTCTCACCAAGCTTTGCGAGTGCTTGTGAAAGGTGTGAGGTGTCATGAGCAATGCGAAGTGGCCTTGAGAAGGTTCTACAGGGTAAAATCATACGTATATAATGCAGCGTCCTTTGTTTGTTTATGCAAATATATGTACAGGAATGACACAAGCACGTGATCATATGAACTAATAGTCCAATACATTGTACGCAATTAGCTGCGTGGCCCCGCCGGGCTCACGGAGACGTGTTTGTGGGCCTGGGCCCGGCCCGGAGCACCGAACAAAGAATATACCCGGCCCGTGAACTGGGTCGAGTCGGGAGCCCGGGCCTGTGCAGAGCTCTGTTGGGTTGCTCCTTCGCTTTGGACTCGTGATGGTTCTGGACGTCCAACATACCGTAATTTCACTCGTATAAGCCGCAGGACCCGTTTTGAGGAACGTCTTGAAAATGTTCGGGCAGATAAGCCGCGGGCAATGCGACGCGAATGGTTTGTGCGACAAAGGAGACCATAGGGAAGGTAATAAACCTGTGGTCCATACTCCGAGGTCGGCACTGTGCACAACGAAGGACGTCAGTTCTAGTGTTCTACAAGATCGGATTGTGCCCTTAGTTGTGTGTTTTTCGTGGATCGACGTGTCAGTGGCGTTCTAGAAGACATGAATCACTGTCGGCCCTTTCGTTCAAACCGGGTTATGGGGAAAATACACGGGCAAAATAGTCACGAGATAAGCTGCAGAGTGCCTGTGAGAAAACAAAATCTCGCACAAGCCGCGGCTAATACGCGTGAAATTAAGGTACTGCCTGTGATGGCTGTGACGAAATGTTCTTCCATACGTCCGGACCAATTCTTGTGCTCCTTAGTAAATTCGAACAGGGTTGTATTTTTACCCTTTTTTTAACGAATATGTGGTTTCTTGATACCAAATCACCCAAAGAGCGACACCTCATGTAGCACTCTTGTAATCGTGCAGCGGCTCACATTCGTAAGACTTCCTCATAAGCTCAGTTGATTTCCTTTCGACGGTTCTGCCCGCTGGATAGTCGTCTTTCTTTTCCTACCGCTTGACATCTTGTGTTCAACACCAAATCCAGCTAGATATGCGTGCTACGCCTCTGTATGTCGCACACTTGGAGCAGTAAGGGGAAAAGAGAAAGTACTAGTAACAACTGGCTGGAGGATAGCGACAAAACCACACACAAGACAAGAGTCAAGTCTTGCCTTGTGTGTGGTTCTGTCTATATCCTCCAGTCTTATGTACCAACCGGACCTATACTTCGTCAATCTACTATAATAATAATTTCATACCACAGCACTGAGTGTAGGTAAGAAGCTTAAGAGTCCCTAGCGTTTACAACAGTAGATGGTAGGGCGTTCCAGCGTTGGATTGTGTTACAGAAAAAGAATGCACAAAGGCATCCATGCTGGCACGACTTTTTTTTTATGTTTACAATGGACTACAGTACTTGACAGCTTGACAGGCACGTAGATGACCCGAGAAGAACGTCTTAATCCAAGCCAGTCTTACCGCTGCGTATTTCATACCATAATTTGAGTTTGCTGTAATTTGACTCTCTAAACTTAAATCTCGCTAATGCGAGCAGTAAATGGAGCTCTCTGCCCGATTTTGTACTGCTTGTATCCCTTTTTGTAGGTCTTCCTGTTGACCATCGCACACTGCCGGAGCAGCGTGTTCTAATATGAGGATAACATTTCACTTGTAAACAATTTCCTTAATATTACGAGTAATCTCGTTAAGTTGCGCCGAGGAAACAAATTAATTCATATTCAGAAATTTATGCCTCTTGATAATTGATGTATATATGTGTGTGCGATGGTGATGTGGTAAAGAAAATAAATTGATACCTCTCAGTGCGCTCATCTCTCTATATTATTCATTAGTACACTTTCGTTTGGCATATGCGTTTGAGGTGCATGGACTTGCGTATGAATCAACGCTGAATTCCCTTTATATGCTTCAGAAAAAAGCCTTCAGGGCCATGCTTGGTCTCCCCAAGAAAGAATCGGTCACCTTCGCGTTTCAATTTTATTCGTGTCCAATCGATCAGTTAGTCTTAGTTACTTGGTCAGTTATGTAGTTAATTTATCAGTTCGTTAGGTAGGCTGCTTTGCTTCAGAAGCTGGTTTATGTGTATCCAGTTGTTGGGCCTGTTACACTTGAAAGAATATCAATGCCAAACTTCATAAGGTCTGACAGTTTTCACTTATGTATTCCACGTGTTAGGAGGAATTACGGATTACAGAGTATTGGTTACTTTGGTGCCAAGGTGTGGAATTCTTTATCATTCGAGATGGGAACTGTCTCCAGTATCCATGTCTTTAAACGTATTTTGAGAAGTTAGTTTGTACAAACTAATGGTAATTACTGATTTTTGAGTGTGACGGTGATGTGATGAAGAAAAAATGGGGTTTGCTGATTTATAGATGTGACAATACCACAGGGTGTGTACAGTGTTGTCGTAGAGATCGCATTACAGGACATCCTAGTGGTTAGATTGCTTGTATGATTCTCGAATAAATAAACATTATACTGTATTGTTATTGTAAACAAGTTACGACTAGCTTTGGACACGACGTAACTATTGAATTTTTCCAATCAAGAATCGACTGAAATACAACACTTAAGTATTTGTATTCGTTCGTTACGGAATGAATGATCATCAAATTTTGTGCGTGTTCGTAAAGTTCGGTAAGGACGGTTGAAATGCGTTACATCACACTTAGATGCATTTAAACTCATACCCCACGTAATGTACCATTGACTGACATCGAGATCATTTTGCATATACGTTGGAGCTTCGTTAGCTCTTGACGTTGTGAAACATAATAAAGTAATCGGCAAATAATCTGACATTTGACTTAATTTAACTAGTGTTACCATTCATATATAAAACAGTAGCTGTCCCAGGACAAGGCCATGAGGTCAGTGATGGGCAAAGTACCTCAAAATTGTACTTGAAGTAAAGTACCAAGTACTTAGCACCTGCTGCACTTTAAGTAGAGTACTACAAATGTACTTAAAGTGAAGCACAAAATCCTTTGTGAAGTACTTTCAGGTACTCATCGAGTACATTGCAAATTTAGATCGTGTCGCTGAACGTTTCAACACTTGGTAGTGATAAAACGTGAGGTAATTATGTTTCGACTGTTATCTTTATTGATTGTTATTTTTAGAAAACTTTTCGCTAGCATTTTTGGCAAGCGCTAGTTAGAAAACATGGATAGTTATGAACCGAAAGAAATGATTTTGCGACCAAGTCTTTCGTTTGTATTGCCAGTTCGGTACATAGTACTTGAAAGGAAATTACCGAAGAAAAGTACTTAAAGTAATTTAAGTAAGGTTCAAGTACGGAGAAATGCACTTAATGTAGTACTTGAGCACTTGGTACTCCAAGTACTTCCCATCACTGCCTGAGGAACTCTCGATGCCACCCCAGACGAGCACGAGCAAGCACGATTAAAAACGATACACTTGTTTATTCATAAGAAAATTATTTTGCCCACTTAATACTCGCACGTCGGAGTTGGTTATGTTTAAACATTAACACCCAGAGCGAAACCGTGCTAGAAATGTGACACAAAATTATCATTGTCGGGGTGCTTCGCAATAATATAATAAATGACACGCTCGAGTACCTTAACAATACTCAACAACGACACTGGCCTGTAATTCTCGACGAGGCTTCAATCACTCGATTTGCATATTTCACTCATACGGAAGAAATTGCGCTTCTAGAGATCGTTCGAATAGTAAATTTTTGCGACAAAAGTGCAACAGCGCTGCAGTACCAATGTAGACATCCGATCAAGACCACCACAGAGTTCACTGAACAACTTCATAATACCTTGCGAACGTCCGCGAGTGCGGAAGTTTATTGATTGGTTGATTGATCAGATTGAACAAACAAAAAATACGGGAGACTATTGTTTTTACCATTCCAGGTACATTTTGTAGAGTCTTGACTGGTTCTGGTTGAGGTATGGTACCGCAATTGTTGCGATGAATCACCTCATCCTATCGTCATTCATGTAGTAGTAGTTGTTGTCGTTGGTGGTGGTTTTTGCAGGCTGGTTGGGAGTTGCGGTCTTCGCGTCAGCACGGAAAACGCTAATGGTTACTTGCTCCATTTTTAGCGACAAGAATAAGGACACTCGGTTAGACACTGAATAGGAAAGAACAGGTCGCAACTTTCAACCACTTTTACTGGAATGAGCCGAACATAATACCAAATACAATCTTCTCATCCGTACCCTCCCCCTCTTCTTCCATACCTGAGCGCCGCACACTGCGCCAATCAGCCAATCAACGACGATACCGCCCTTCAGAACAGGGTGTCGAACCGAAACGTTTTTCGTTCCGGTTTTCGTTCCGGTTGCGTCGTAAACGATCCGGTACCGGTTCTGCTCCGGAGTAAAAAAATAACTGTTCATACCGGTTTTTAACCGGTTCCACTTCTGCTGGGAATATTCATCCCCACAAAAAAAAAAAAAAAAAAAATCAATGTTGCAAAATGTAAACCCGTTTATTCAGCATACATGGTATTTAATATTAATAGACAGCTGTGAAATTGGTAGCTCCTGGTTCCTGTAGGTTACTGTCTGTTCAACTGAGCTTTCTCCTTTCTTGAAGCACATGTACAAACGGACTTGTTTGTCGTGATGTCATATGTAAAGTACTTTCTTGCTGGATTGGAGCGATCGCGTCCCATCCGAATGTCTGTTGCTACTGTCTAGCCAGCAAGCACAACCGCACGAGTAGGACGCAAATCGAGGAACACCTTCACTCACAAACGCGCTCGACGGCTCCGTTTTATTTTCTTCGTGTCCTGTCCACAAAAGAGTTGCCACTTCGCACGGGCTTGCCCTCGCGTATACGTAAATGTATTCAACTTAGCTGCTCTCAAACAAGGGACGCGTTGCGCGACATTACCGATAAAGAAGCCGTTATGCAGCCCCCTTGGGTCGCTGTTTAGTTGAGGAGAGTTTGCGGGGATCAAATTAAAACGAACACTACGGCACATTGCTAGAGAGTCACATGTACCTCTAAGTCTGTGTGCGTGCGCGAACGATAAACCATTACAAAGGGAGCCTTCATACCGACATAGTATACCGGTCATAGTATACCGACATACATTCCACCGTAACCGTAACCCTCGTATAGTATCCGTGACATGACTTCAGAGCACACGACGTCTGTTTCATTCGCCTATCCGTAGTCCAAACCGGCGAAGTTTTTTCTTGGACCGAAAACCGTCAAATATATTTTTCGGTTTCCCTCCTGAGCGAAAAAAACGTATACGGTTTCGATTCCGTTCCGGTTCGCACCAAAATAGCGTTTTTTTTTCGGTTTCCGGTTCCGGTTTTCGGTTCGCTCCGACACCCTGCTTCAGAACACCCGTCCGGAGCTGATAAGATGTCGTTGTTTCTCTGTCAGGGTCGCCGTCGCTGCACTGACGCACTTATCTTTAAGTTGCATTATCGTTTTTGTCTCTAACACATGCCGCACATGAACGTCTTTAGATCTGTATAAGACTTTTGTCTGGCTGTACTGGGGTTGACACCGACAATAAATGACGTGGCCTGCAAGCCGAAATCCCTCTTCATCTTTTTTGTCCCCCTTGTTTCGATGCTCTCGGATCCGGTCATTCAAACATCTAGAGGTTTCTCCTACATACTCTCGACCAAAGGACGTTGATATAGAGTACACTACACCAGCGCAACACTCCACGAATCTATTCCTATGTTTTAACCCCGCAAGTCGGACTGGCACCCTCTGCCGCGACCCATCCCGGCAATGAACTCAGCTTGCTCCTGACACTGGGCACTAGCTTGATCCCCTGTTTTTGAGCCACTTTTACCAGTCGGTGCGTTGCTCCATGCACATATATTTATTTATTTATATATGTCCTATTCATTTATGTATTTCCTATTCAGTGTCTAACCGAGTGTCCTTATTCTTGTCGCTAAAAATGGAGTTGTACCAACCGGCCCTACTTCTTCTGTTAATGATTACTTGCTTTTGCAGCAACCGTTTCGATCCTCCATACACGCGTAATTCCTTTCATTGAAACCTGCTTCTTACCGGATGTGTAACACAGTATTCTGCGCAATTGTTACCTGGCATTGGAGAGCTCCATTTGCAGACGGTTTGTTTATTTCATTTTTCAGCGAACACTCGGATACACTCTCACAGATATGCGTCATTTTGTGCCGCTGGAAACAGTGGCGGAGCTCCTAATCTCCGATTCTTCGTCCAGATCACTCGTCTTCGTTTCTTTTCGCTCTAATATATTCCTTTTTATCTCTACGGGTGAAGCGATACTTCTTGCTGCGCACCGGCTCCAATTCGCTGTTCCAGATTATAATATATTACGACTGTGATGCGGGATAGCAGAGGAAGCAGAAATGGTTGTTGCCTCACTGATAAGGACGAACCGATCTATGTTTAACGCTTTGGCTTCTTGCTTGTCAGGTTTAAAATATGAGTTGCGTCTTCTAGAGAAGCTCCACTGCCAGCGAATGACCGGCCGCTCTTGGAGATCCCGAAATATCGGGATCCCAGCATATTTTCATGTCCCGAAATCCCGGGGCTTCGGGATAATACATTTTGGCTTTCCTGACAACGAATGGTTGATGACACGTGCGAAAAGTAAAGAACTGTATCTTACCGGCCTTTGTTTTCAAGCGTACCCTTCCGCGAAGAACATCCATCGCATGCCGAGGTCGAACAATCGGCGTCGTCCACGACACATGACAAACACGTTAGTAGCTGACGCGACTCATCACACAGCCGCCAGCCGAGAACGGGTATCAGGTGGTGTTAAAACTCTCACGAAATCACTAGGATTCTTCCGGTCTGTGAGGTGCACAAAATATGGCCGAAGTGTGGCTCTCTCTCCCTCTCTCGATCTTCATCAGTAGGTTGATTTGAAAATGGAAAAACAGAACGAGACAGCCTGTCCAGAAAACTAAACTCGGCGATAGCTACTTTCGAGGAACAAAGACAGAGAAGAGCAAAACACATCAATAGGGAGGGAGCGCGTGCTGATTAGTGTATGCAATATTGTGGACATCCTGTGGGAAGTTGCACAAAACTCCCGATCCCATCATACCTGGAGTAACATTTAGAAATACCGAAATCCCGGCACTGCAAGAACAGCTCGGGATTCCGAGTCCTACTGTCAGGTAGTGCATCAGTGACACTTGCTGGAACAGAGTCGTCGTGCCTGCTATAACCAGCAGCGCCCGTTCAACGATTTGCCTATGACGAAAATAAGCAGAGGAAGCAACAAAAGGTGGGTAACACTCTCTCCAGGGAAGATATTAACCTGGATCCACGATAAAAAGATACCAGAAAGACTGCTCTCGTGCACCGCAGCAAGTCGTAAGCAAAAGATATTTATCTCTTGCAAGCTACATGTCATGATAGAAGTTCTTGAAGTGCGAAAGAAACGATCACAGCAGCCTCGCCGTGTTGCTTTTACTTCGCGTTTATATTCTATAGGACCAGTTATATGTTTCTTTGAAGAATGATTAGCACGTGTGCTGCTTAAACTGAGAGACGACTAATTAGGAAATGACAGCTGGCACTCGTAGCGAGCCTCAAACCAAAACACTTCAGATTGTTGCGGGGGCGAGCAGGGTCGCTACCAATAAACACCATACTAGTAACCTTGTGAAAGGGTTGTCCCCAAACACACAAGGCACGCCCTTTCGCACTCTGCACGTTCTATCTTGGTGGTGATAGGAGGCCTGGTTGAGACTTGACAGCTTGATATGTGCATGTGGTCGAGGAACATATTGCATCCCTATCGCTTACATGTGTTTTTAATGACGCAGACCAGGTAATTATTTCCTGAAATCTCTAGCATTTCAGCGTGCAAAGGACTACCTTGAATCATGGCAAAGAAGTCAAACCATAAACTCAAATTCACGATAATGATAAAAAAAAAGTTGACACTAGGGCCAACACTCCAGAGGGGGTGCCCAGAGCAGTTAATTTACACCACATAGCTAGCGCCGTTTTCAAATGACATCTCGTCCACAGCCTCAACTAAGTGTGGGTAACCATGACCCACCTGCTGGTGGACGCGATACTACCTTTCACAACTCCTCCTACTCTCGCCTTTCCCTCATGATATTTCACAATGTGAAGACTCATAACGCAGCTGGTATGAGGCATCTGCCTGAGGTAGTTAAAGGCCATTCAGCATATACTGCAGATGATTTTTGTCAACAGTCTTGCAAGTACCGAAAACCACCCTGTATCTTTCCTTGTGTGGGAGAGATTTACTGAACGAATTTCACACGGGTACTATACAACAAGCACAACACACACACAAGATCAACGATATAGGACAATGCAAAATGCGGCTATTTAACAAATGAGAGGCAATGAATGATAAATGATCATGGATGAGGAAAAATATGTACAAAATATGAATACGCTTATGACGGGACACCAGCGATAGTGATGAGACCGCTGACAGCGCGAACAGAAGGGTGATGGCCCCAACGGCGCACAAAACCACCCTCCACTAGCGCAAACAGTTCCCTCTGGAGTACGCTGACGACGCGTACCCGCGCACACACCGCGCACCACACCGGCGCAGTATGGGCAGATATTCGTCGGAGTAATGTTCCACACGTGGAGCCGATCACACGTCGGCTGTATGCTCCACGCTAAACTCCATAGTGTGTCGAACAAGGAAGAAGAGAGCCACGAGCACACAGACCTGCTCCACGCGATGGTGTCCACTTGCCGACGACAGCGGGCCCAGATTGCGCTGCTGCACGCCTCGTCCCACAAGACTTCCTGCAAGATATGAGCGGGGCTGGTGGAGTTCGGGTTCACAGGGGGAGTGATCGGAGCCAGCGTGCGATGGTAAGCGTGAATGACAGCATGGAACCGCCGTGGTGATCGTGCTGCAGGCAGTGATTTCCCCAGAAATTCACTGCTGGGGGGTGGGGGGCGAGCTTTCAAGGGGGGGGGTATGCTTGGTGAAGGTTCCACTTAAGGATTTTCCTTCGACACGGAAAGAATCGTGGCACAATGGTGACATCTCTGCGGAGCTTTCCCGTTTTATTTGTACATGTTACTACGTTAGAACGCAGTACATTAGAATACAGATTCATTATGAACGGCATTTCAACATTAAGATGCATAATCACACGACCGACAAACACTAGCACCTTGTCTCACGAAGCTCAATGAATACCTAGCACACAGATTGGACAAATGCATAGTACGATCATCTGCATGACTGTGGTCCTACAGCCCAAGTTTGACAGTACAGGGTGTAATTCGCTGCACCGGACTCTCTACCAGAACGTGTTGGTGGCATGGCTGGGTGGGGTCACCTGAGAAATTTCAGGGGGGCGGGCAAAAATGCAGAGGGGGTGTAGGGAAATCCCTGGATGCCAGGCGTGACGGTTCAAACAACTCCGGTGAAAGGGTGCGCACCAGAGGCCCCATCCAGTACGTTAGAAGAACTTGTGTGGGCGATGGCTCTTCACAGAGGATTCGCAGAACAGTCTTTAGTGCGACTCCACGATTCATGAGGCCCGCGTCTGGAAGGGCTAGGCCCCCTCGAAACAATGGAAGACAAAGGAAAATGCGGGCCACAGGACTGTTGCGCCTCTTCTGCCAGCTGAAGGCTAAGATGGTAGTGTGGATCCGCATGACAACCGAGCGCGGTGCGATCAGCACATGACTCAGATGCCACACGCGTCAGCAGAGGACGCTCCGCACGAGATATGCGCGCTCGAGGTACGTCAAGCTGAATGCGCCGGCAGCCTCGCAGTTCGCGCAAAGTTCTTCCAAAGCGCTCGACCAGTTAGCAGGCGTGGGCCCGGAGCTGTCAAAGAAGACGCCGAGAATTTTTAAGGAAGTAGTGCATGAGAAGGGTAGACACGCGGTGGACATACGGTGACACAGCGGCAGCAGACGGGTCTTCCGGAGGTTTAGAGCTCCACCTGAGTAAGCAGCGTAGGTGTCGTAGACGCGACGCGCCTCAGACACCGAAGACGGGTCTTGCAGAAGAAGGGTGACGTCATCTGCATAAGCTGCGACTTTCCAAGACCCAGACGAAGGAAGGGGCAGTCCGCGTATACTGGTGGCCGTATCAATGCTCCACAGAAAAGGGTCGATGGACAATACAAACACAGCAAGTGACAGCGGACATCCTTGCCGGACACCCCTGGAGACCCGGAACTCTCCAGAAAAGTGACGCAGCATGTACAGGCAGCTACGGTTGTTGCTATACAGCCGCGCAATGATCTTTTCTTAGCGCGTAATGCAGTGTTCGTTGTTCTCGAAGTCACTTGTTCACAAAGTCACACTAGCCATTTCCTGACTGGCGAGTAGTGTCACGTGTTACGTGCAGATTCATTCAAGGACGTAGTAGCTTTGCCATACAAAACTGTTACGAACGTCACCTTCATTTATTAGCACATGCCAGTATTTTAACAGTTTCTTGAAAGGTGATGCTTGGTTGAGTAAATTCCTTTATCTTAAAAAAATCAATCTGTAGCTGATTTAATCTTTACTCCAACTCTGATCCTCTCAGGTCTAGAGTAGTTACAAAAATCTTACACAAACTTTGGAAGACCTCTTTGAAGGTTACGTTTCAGCGTTCCAGTGAATCGCATCTTACTCATGCACTGAACTAATTTCACAACTGAATTTCTGCACATACGTCAATAACAGGCTCAGTCTCAACAACAGTAAATGCAGGAACTACTGTCGACTTCCGCTGCTTTTCGGCATAAAATACGCGATTTTGCTCCCCATATCAGCGTATTAGCTGAGCGGAATGTTTAGTGTTGTGGTCTGGTTGTCGTCAACCTCCCTCTATGTACCATGTTATGTACATGGTACCATGTTATGTACGTACCATGTTATGAACATGGTAGTTTATGTAGTGTCATGAAATATGCAAGCCCCTCCTAGGGCGAAAGCATTGGCTCGCAGTATGTATAAAAATAAAATTGTTTGCAATAATCAGTGAAATATTTGATGTCTTTGTGACCGCAAGCCTCCTATCCAAACCATATGTCGAAACTTTTCTAGAAATTCTATCATCATTACATCACACTGCGTCTTACTCACAGCCCGTCACACCACATCATCACCCTAACCAATATTTGGGCTCGACTTCAACATCACATCATAAGCCGTAATTCAGCATCGACTTCACATCACGTCGCAGCCCGTCACCTACCATCAGGTAACGCTCAAAATCCCGTGGTTACTATGGTTCTCCGTACTGTGATAGTGTGATGGCCGTCATGGGAAAATTTGCCTACCTATAATACAAACTTTCGAACCGGACAGTACAACATGTCGGAACGACCCGATTTCACTCACAAAGAGGCTATAGCTTTATCTCGTGGCACCTGTTTCCCCACCAGAAGAAAGAGAAAATGTTGAAAAGGGTATGACACTTATATGCAGCGTACCACAATGCGTCTGACAAGTTGTCGATATGTGTGCCTGCATATGTGTGTGTAAGAAAAGTGGAGTGCAAAAGTTAGATGTATACCCTACCATGCTAGCTACCATTATATACACGTTTCAAAAAGCATTACCTGGGCTACGGGCGAACCTGTGTCCTCGCACGGCATATGATTGCCTTACAACATCAAGGATAAGCTTTCGACATCGATCCGTCCCTCCTGTCCCTCCAAAACATTTTCGTCCAAGTATAACATTTTCATCAACATTGTCATTTCAGATGACCGGTACCATTCTGATTAGCCGAAACACGATGATGATGTTCATAATTCAAGGCCTAATGGCGCAGCGGTAACAACCGTAACACAATCTACTTGTTTAGCTCAAATGACACAATCTTCTCGTAATGAAACACTTGAGCAAACTGTAAATTTAGACCTGATGAATCATGAAACGTTTTAGCGTAATGAGAAATTTGGTAATAACGTTCTTCTCAAAAATGTAGCAATGCCGCAATTTCGCCACTAGAATTCCATGGAACTGTTGTGCCCTCTGCGCTACCTATCCTACAGTCCTCAGCTGTGACATATCTTACTGAATCTTCTTTTTAATTCCTTGTTAGCACCGCAGAGCAACTATGGCTATGAGCGGCGTACAGATGTGAACAGATGGAGAGAAGACCACAGGAAGGAGTGGGGGATCAGGGCGTCCTGGGCCGACTTCAAGGGGGCGGCTGTTCCGATAATGGTCTTGAAAGTCTGCCTGAAAACCCAGGGAGTACCTCAGGCAGCACAGACGGTGATAGAATTCGCCTCTAGAAGAACTCGTCACAAGCACATGAGCAAGAGAGGGCTCGTCGTGTAGCCCCGACACCTGCAAAAGATATAACACGTATTGCCCTAAATGAACGAACAGGGTAGTTTAATAGGACTTTATGGTACAAAGACTTAAATTACCTTGTACTCGTCTGGTGGAATTAAGTCTCGCACTCTAGAGCGATCGGAAGCAACCAGTCGAAGACACCATAAGATAACCCCCTAGCTGCAGAATGCACTGAACGAGAGTGCGAGTGTGTTGTCACACACCTCAAGGTTCTTGTGAAGCACACGCGGCTGATACGACACCTGCCAGCAGCCCCCATGCACTTCAACTCTCCGTTCACTGCTGCTCGCGACTACCGAGATGAGTCCAGAGGTGGGGAAGTTACTTTAATTTTGTGGTGCACTACCGTTACTCACTACTTTTTCAAAAGGTAACGCGTTACGTTATTCGTTACGGTTGCGGTAGTAGGCAACGCGTTAGTAACGCCTTTACTTCCGATAAGTAATGCCATTAGTTTTGCATTATTTCACCAGGAAGCCTTATAATATGTACCACACTTTGGTTTAGTCACATAAGAGCATTCCGCAAATCAATACAAGCAATGTTAGGCACAAACAACGGTCACATGAACACAACTTACAGGGAGGATTTATTATAACGCAGAAGTGCCTGCTGTTCAAAATTTTCATTTGTGAGCTGCGCCCGTTTGGCTGAGAGCAGAGGCGGAGAGTTTTCATTTTGGGGAGCAAGGGCGCACCGTGAAGTAAGTACTCTGTCGGGGGGGGGGGGGGGGGTTATGTTTATTAAGAAAGGAAAGTTAAGCCAGATGGATGTCGGCTTGGTATTCCAAGAAAAGTGAAAGAGGGAAGACAAAAAAGGCAAAGAAAAGAAGAACGCAAAAGAAAACAAAAAGAATGAAAGATAAAAGGAAAAGAAAAATGAAGAACACAAAACTAAAGCTGAAGAATCACACACTCTGGCGGGATCCTATGATGTATGTAGAACTGGTGTAAAAATAAGAGGAAGGAAGAACAGAAAAAAAAAATAAGACAGAGAGAACGTAAAGAGTGAACATGTGCACAACTGAAGGCATTACGCCTTTGAACACTGAGTGCAAAAGGAACAAAATGCATTGAATCCTCGGTGTTTGACCCGAAATGCGCACAATATATGAATGTGGTCAATGAAATGGAACAGCGGGAGTTGAATCCGCTCCCAACGGATATGTATTCCGAAGACACTACCGTTACACCTCACTGGCAGCTGCAGGTACCTTTTCGACTGCTTCGTTTCATTGATCTGATTGCTTTGGGCGAAATTCAGGCTATGTGTTGTGTCATCCTCTGTGTTTCTTCGCCTCCCCTTCTGCTGTGATAATGAGTATGGTGGGCGGATACATATTTTACAAACGGCAAGATGCATTTTTGGGGTTGGTGCCTCTTCGCTCTTTTGACCCGGGCGCGCCGAGCCCCAAAGGTTGGTGTCAGTCTCTTAGCAGGACTTCCCAGGGTAGGCGGCGCACCCTCCCCCCTAGTTCATGTTGCGGGGGGGCAAGACCCCTCCCCCCCGCAGTCGGCGCCTATGGCTGAGAGGACGTCCTTTGCAGTGACGCGACCTTTTATCTCACACAGTACAAATCCAAAGAGCCCGTCCCTTGGTACTTTGTCACTTGTTCAAGGGGTAGAGGCTATTTTTCTATTGCTTTCGCCCCACTCGTCCAAAACATACAAGAGGGAGATAAAAATAAAGGTGGTGAACAAAGGTGACATCTCAACAAGGTCAATAATCCTTCGTTTGCATTCTTCGTAGGTGCCGATGTGACCTTCTTGTCATTGTTAAAGACGAATACAAAAATTCGGGGATTTTCCCGGATTCTGCCGCCCTCAGCTCAAGCTTTCAAGTTTAGACAGTGAAGCACTGTTCCCGGATACGCAGTAACGCATAACGCCGTTACGCGTTAGTTAGTAAAAATGTAATGACGTTACGTCACTCATTACTTTTCTCCCAATGTAATCCGTTACCATATTTCACTACTCGAATGTAACGTATTACCGGTATCGCACTACTTTGTAACGCGTTACTCCCCACCTCTGCGCCCGTCGAGATCAAATTATAGAAGAAGAAGAAAATCACCCACGCCATTATTACCAGCAGACGCGCTTCTTCTTCTTTTTTTCCTAGAAATTTATTGGTATCAGACGCTCCGGTATGCCGAGATGCAAACTTCCATGACGTGCTCGATTGTGCTGTAGCAACTGGTACACAACTGGCATCTCGAAGAAACATTGTACGCCTTTCCACCACACAGAAAAGGCATCTCACCACATAAGTTCACGCTCACCTAGCCTACTGTCTACCACACTACCTCACAGCACGAGCGACGGCGACGTTCTTTTTTTTTTTTTTGATGGGTCGTTTTATGATTAAATTTCGTATCAAACACTTTCGATGCTCCGAAAGGCACTGTTTGTCACTCACATTGCCGGAAACACTCACGTCAAAAACTCAGGAAGAAGTGGACTTATCTCCAATCCCTCTGTGGTTGCTGTATACACAGGCTGCGTTCCAATACCCCGGTTAGTCGACTGCCTAACGGTCTAACCGGAAATGCCGCCATGTTAAGTCTCGTTCCAAATCTCACCAAGTCCGCTATTCAGTCGGCTACCGCCTAGTGCGCATCGATGCAGTCTAGTTATACGCCTGGCCATCTGACAGCCGGGATGGAGACGCGCGTTGACGGTACAAGCGTGCCGCTGTTTCTGCTGGCTTTAAATGTAAAGTTGCACATAGTGGTATGTTTTTTTAAAACTGCGTAGAGAGTCGCAACACATCTTTAGTTGTGAAGGTGACAGTTTATGCACGATGTCCTACAAACTTAGCGCATTAGAGTCCTGCTGCGCTTGCGCCGTACGCATTTCTTGCGTGAGCAACGAGATGGCGCCATAGGCGCCTCGGCTAGGCAAGCTTGTTCCAATAGTGACAAGCAAAGGGGTGTGCTCTGCTGTCTAGTCAGGTGGCTTCGCGGGCGCGAGGTATTGGAGCGCAGCCACAGTTTTTCAGTCAGTCTCATACCCAGCGCTTTTGCAGCCAACACAAGCCAGAAAGGAGGAAGGCGATCCAGGAAGGAAGCACGGCCCGTGTGCTTTCCTTCCCTCCGTGGCTTGCGCGGTAAGCTGTTTCCAACGTGCTCCCCCAGCTATAGACGGCGCTGTACTTTCAATATGGCGGCGTCCAGAAAACAGTGTACAGTTCGCCATAGTTGCTGCACGCGTGTTGTGCACGCTGGGACGTGGTTGCTCCTACCCCAGCGCCGCCTATAACCCTTAATCCTCTTTCACGTAGCGCAGAAATATCAGAGGGAATAACCAAATGAAACAATTAAATATCTTTTCCCTCACTGGAATGGAGTTTAGAAGCTGACCTAGTTAGGCTTTTACGAAACACCAGCACACATAAGGGCTTATCTCCGCGTGCACGGGACACCGAAACATCCACCACTTTAGATGTAGGTGTCGCCTCGGTGCAGGGTCACAGCTTTGTTACGGCCACGACCTACTAAATTATAGCCGACCATGTCATTTGCACCTCTTCCCAGCGCCTTTCTTAGAGGCTAGCGGTGGCGCTTACTCATCGGCCCGTTTATTGCTTCCTCAGTTTGCTGTAATATCTTGTACTCCAGCTTACCTTGGGATTTTTATAGAAGCGGTGCACGTCCTACGGGAGATGCCTTCTTGCTCAAGTTGTAAGTTGATTATGATCATCATCATTCTATGAGTTTTCATGGGAACTGTTGCTGTCTTTCATAACGTAAAAGCGCTAAAACCAGGACGAACACAGACACACACAACATCGAGGAAAACCTACTAAAATGCTCGATGTTGTGTGTGTCTGTGTTCGTCCTGGTTTTAGCGCTTTTACGTTATGGAAGTCTATCACCAACAAGCCCAAAGGGATGTTTTAACTGTTGCTGTCGTCTGCTATGGTCCGCTTCTGCACGTTCAAAATTCAAATGTCCTTTATCCTATCGTGATGGAGATCCCGCGGGCCAGTGCCGGTCATTAGACGCCTAAAAAAGAAGCTCGACCTGTCAATCAAACTCTGGCGCATTTCATTGGTTGTCATTGTATACATGGGAGCCGCCATGAGACCAAAATTTCTCCAAAATGTAGGATAGTGCTTGGAACGGCAAAGCGGATATTTCGTAACAAATTTTTCATAAACTACTCTAATTTTATTATGTGTGTGTACATCCTCTTGTATCTAGCTGCAAAATCGGCTTCAACTTTCGCTCCGCGATCATTATTTACGCGAAAATGACATGCTTCGTTGCTACCGTTAGGCCTACTGAAGACCGTGATCTCAAGAAAATAGCACGAAAGATGCCACTTATGCGCAATATTTTGCATTATATCGTTGAATTTTATTTATAGATACATCTTTGGACATTTTTGATTCCTTCCCCATTATGGTACATGATTAAAAATTTACACCGGCAGCCGTCTGATACGATGGTGGTGGTGGTGATAGGGCTTGCCGTTGTCGGCCTCACGTATGTGGGCAACGTCACGACTCACGCCCTGGGGGAATGTGCGTCCTGGGCCGACTTCTAGGGGAACTGTGCCGACATATGTCTGAAAGCGTCTGAGGAAAACCCAGGAAAAACCCCAGACAGCACAGCCGGCACCGGGATTCGAACCCGGGTACCTCCCAGTCTCGACGAAGAAGCGGCGCGTCTGATACGAAGAAGCGGTTCTGCCGCTCTCCTGGCCAATCAGTTGTGCCAGCAACCATTTCTGCAATTCTGAGTCTTCCCAACATGCCTCTCTCTATGCAGGTGGCGTTGGTAAAAGTGGGCACAAAATCCGTAGATTTGGTCTGCCACCGGTGGTATCCGTTTCAATCCAAATCAATTCCTTTTTTTTTTCTAATAAATATACCCCCCCCCCCCAAAATCAATCGAGTTTCTCCAAAATGGTGGCACCCAGTAAATACGGGTGAGGTATAAGTACTGGATGACCTGTAATAATAGGGAACTGTATGTCAACCTCTTATCGGCTACATACCTCAAAAAGTGAGTGGAGCCTCAGGTACATGCAGGTCCTATTAATGGCCAGGATCTCTTCTAATACACGAATGGCCGATGTGTAGCGCCCCCTGGAGGATAGTGCAGAAGGGCTCCTATATATGATTTGTCGATTATGACATGGTCACTATAATCTAGTAGGTCGTGGTTGTTGTTGTGTCTTCAGGAACTTAATCCAGAGCAAGTGACAAACGGAAAAGCTTTATTCCATAAAGGCACAAGCCGGCGAGGCAACACGTCCGGCAGCAACACGTTAGAACTCCCGGGGAAACAACCAAAAAAACACCCTCGGCTACACTCGGCATTTCTTTAAGTAGATAGCGGCGGCGCGCTGCGCAGAAACTACGATACCAGAAAGGGAAAAGACATGACACGTGTAGCAGGTGGTTACCTGCTACGAGATAAGAAGACCGTCATGGACGTGATAAGATAGCTTCTAGATTCCTCCGCACTTAGTGCAAAGTTTATAATTGTTTGCGAAGCATGAAAACAGCGTAACAGCCCAAGCAGCACAATGTACTGAAAGTTGAGTGCAATAGGGGTGGACGGGTAGGTGGAAGGCCTTGAACACACTCTTGAAACTAAAGAACATTGATAAGACACATACCGTCCACCCCTATTGCACTCGACTTTCAGTACATTTTGCTGCTTGGGAGGACGGAAGGAACAGTCCGGCAATCTTAGACCCGAAAAACAAAAAAGAAAAACACTTTGTTTGAAGTTTGAAGTTTCAAGGCACTACACAGTCACGGTTGATATCGGTCCAGTGGTCTCCTCTGACGTTGTGGATACCGAGGCAACGCTGGGGAGAGTTCTCTTGCTCCTTCAGGCGAAGGTCGTTCGCCTTTCAGTGCTTGGACCCTCAGAGGAGCTGTTGGGCCTTGCCTGGGACTGAGGGAAGGCTCCGCAGTTTCTTCGGCAGAAGTCTGGCCCACGATGTCCCTCGGCTGAGAACCGTCAGCTATGTTGTCAGGTGGGAGGGAGACTTGGGCGCTACTTGAGCTATCCAGAGCATCGTCGATTTCCAACGTAGCTGCACCCCTTAAACGGACTTGGTCAACGTGGCGCTTCCAGACCTGATTTCCTCTTGGTGTATTTACCTGCAACACGTAGGACACAGGTCCAGAACGGGATGAGGGAGAATGAAGGAGGCCTGGCCGACGTAAGAGGAGAGCGGTTTTATTTCGCGATCAGCGCGACCGGCTGGTCTGGGCTGTGCGCTTAACGGAACCGATTACCGAGCGTGGCGCGCGGTAGCGATGTTGATGAGGCTGGCCGCGTTGCGTAGGCATCGTCGTCACGACATGGCTAAACCCCCTCTAACTGGACGGAGTCCTTGGGATAAAAGTGGCTGGTCACCAGGTGGGTCGACCAGTGCACGTGAGGTCGCCTGGATTTGCATGGTAGGGTGGGAGCGGCAGGGGGAACCGGGTGGTGCAGAGGGGCTGACGAGGTCACAGTAGCCAGAGGTGGTGGGTCTGCGATGTAAGCTGGCTTCAGCCTGTCGATAGCGATGACGTCGTGACGTCGTCCGACGTCAACGACGTATGTCTTGATGTTACGCTTGACGACGAGGTAAGGGCCATCGTAGCGAGGATCGAGGGGCTTCCGGAGGGCATCGCGGCGCACAAAGACATGGGTGCACGTCTTCAGGTCTTGATTGACGAAAACGTGGGTGGCAGGTGGTGTCCGGGGAGGTACAGGGCGTAGTTTGGCCATGGTGTCACGGAGGGCCTCGGCGTACTGCTGCACGTCGGGAAGGCCGGTGCAGAGTCGTCGTGAAGAGCTTTGTAAGAATTCGCCGGGTAAACGTAGGGTATCACCGTACACTAATTCGGCTGACGAGCATTGGAGGTCGGTCTTCAAGGCGGACCGAATACCAAGGAGAACCATTGGCAAGGTCTCGGTCCAACGAGTTGAGTGGTGTGCGCGGAAAGAGGTTTTCAACTGACGGTGAAAACGTTCCACCGTCCCGTTGGCTGCAGGGTGGTAGGCAGTCGTGCGTACTCGAGTTATTCCTTGGGTCTTCATGAGGTCAGCGAATAGGCGAGACTCGAACTGACGTCCGCGATCTGTAGTGATGGTGGTGGGGACGCCAAAACGCGCTATCCAACCGGCGACGAAAGCTTGAGCGACGACTGCTGCAGTGATGTCCTGTATGGGGAACGCTTCGGGCCAACGGGTGAACCTGTCTACGCAAGTAAGGAGGTACGTGAACCCGTTGGATGGTGGTACGGGGCCCACAAGGTTCAGATGAATGTGGTCAAAACGACGTGTGGGAAGCGGTATGCTTGACACAGGTGTGATGGTGTGGCGCTGAATTTTCGTTTGCTGACAGTGAATGCATGCTCGTGTCCAGGCTCTGATGTCGGCGTTCATCTTGGACCTAACAAATCGTGCGGTGATGAGCTTTTGAGTGGCCCGAACTCCTGGGTGAGACAGACCATGAAGGGCGTCGAAAATGAGACGACGAAAATTTAGCGGGACAAATGGTCGTGGAGAGCCTGTGGACGTGTCGCAGACGAGACGGGTGTCTGAATATGGGACAGAACGTTCTTCGAAACGTAAGGAGGATGACGAACGTAGGTCAGCGAGCTCCTGACATTCCTGATGGGTAGCCATGACAGCGAAATCGACTCGGAGGAGGCCAGGAACGTGGAGGCTGTTGATGTGGACGCGAGAGAGAGCGTCGGCGACAGCATTGTCCCGTCCATGAACGTGACGGATGTCTGAAGTGAACTCGGAAATAAAGGAGAGTTGTCGGAGTTCACGAGGAGAGTAACCAACGGCATTAGTTGACAGAGCGAAGGTGAGCGGTTTGTGATCTGTGAGCACGAAAAATGGGCGGCCTTCAACGAAGAATCTGAACTGCTTGATGGCGAGGTAGATAGCGAGGAGTTCCCTGCTGAAGGTACTGTAGCGGGTTTCTCGTGGTGATAGTGATTTAGAGAAGAACTCGAGCGGGGACCATTGACCTTCTAGGTGTTGTTGCAGGACAGCGCCTACAGCGGTGTTCGACGCATCAACCATGATGCTTGTGGGAGCGTCCGGTTTCGGGTGGACGAGAAGCGTGGAGCGAGATAGCTTGTCCTTGAGTTCAGCGAATGCAGCGGCGGCAGAGTCCGTCCAAGCGAAAGTAGGGGCTGCCGCGCGTTTGTGACGGAGAAGGTCGTGCAATGGCTGTAAAATCTGCGCACATCCAGGAATAAACCGGCGGTAAAAATTTACCAGCCCTAGAAATTCCCGCGACTGCCGAAGGTTGGTTGGGGCGGGAAACTTCTGGATGGCTTCCACTTTGCAATGGAGAGGGGTGATACCGTGCCTGTCGACGTGGTGGCCGAGAAAGTCGAGTTGTGAGACTGCAAATTCACTCTTGGCCATGTTAATGACAATGCCATGAGCGTCGTGTCGTTCGCAGAGCAACTGGAGGTGCTGTTCATGTTCTGCTTCGGATGTGCTTGCGATGAGAATGTCGTCCAAATATGCGAAGCAGAAATCCAGGCCACGGAGTACTTGGTCGACAAAACGCTGAAATGATTGGGCGGCGTTGCGGAGTCCGAATGGCATGCGAACGAACTCAAACAGCCCAAATGGGGTGATGATCGCCGTTTTTGGGATGTCTTCGGAAGCTACAGGGATTTGATGATACGCGCGCACAAGATCGATTTTTGAGAAGCAGGTTGCACCATGTAGTTTGGCTGCAAAGTCTCGGAGATTGGGCAGCGGGTAACGGTCTGGGATGGTTACTTTGTTCAGGGCTCTATAATCGCCACACGGGCGCCAATCTCCGGTCTTTTTCGGAACGAGGTGGAGTGGAGATGCCCAAGTGCTGGATGACGGTCGAATCAGTCCGCGGTCCAGCATATGTTGATATTCCTGCCGAGCGACGCGAAGCTTCTCAGGAGCGAGGCGGCGAGCTCGAGCGTATACCGGAGGCCCTGTCGTGGCAATGTAATGCTGGACGTCGTGCTTGACTCGTCGTGTTGGGGGACGGTGCGAGGTTTGGAAAACTTCGGACGATACCTTCAAATCTAGATTTGGGAGCTGGGCGGACCAGTACGGGACTTAGCAGAGATGGAGAAGACGGAATGCCATACACTGTAAGGTTCGTCTGAGTGTCCAAAAGGCGGAGTCGGCTCATGTCGACGAGAAGGCAAAAATGTGCCAAAAAATCGGCGCCAATGATGGGATGCTTGACCTGGGCAACAAGAAACACCCATCGAAAGTTTCGACGGAGACCAAGGTCAAGGGTACCCAAGCGCTCGCCGTATGTGGGGATGGGACAGCCGTTGGCGGCTTCGAGGGTGGATGCGATGCATCGTTTCTTGTCGCTGGATGCAGGAGGAACGACGCTAACTTCGGCGCCGGTATCGACGAGATACCGGACGCCTGTGAGTCGGTCCATGATGAAAAAGAGGGATGGGCGGCGACAAGGGGGGCCAACAGAGCTGCATGGTCGCCACCAGTTCTTGGCCGGTCCGTTTCCCACAAACGCACATGGTGGGGTGCACTTGCGAGCACGGTTGCCAAAGGTAGCGTGGTACCAGCAGAAGTTGCTGTTGGGATCGGACGGCCTTGAACGGCGGCGGCGGCGGCGGAACTGTGGAGTCCAATTGCGCCTGCGTGCAGGACTTGGGCTGCGGGAGCGGGGATTTCGAAGACTGGTTGTGACAAGATCGGTGAGCTTTTCGAGATCCGCACGCAACTTTGCCAGCTCGGACTGCTCGCTGGATATAGACGACAATGCCGGAGCTGACATGGGCAAGGACATGTTGTCCATAATTCTGTCGGCCAACTGTACCAAGGCTTCTAAGGTAATGCCTTCGGAGCTGGTCAGTATCAAGCGAACTTTGGATGGGAGTCGTTGCAAGAAAAGCTCGCGCACGATGGAAGCATCGAGAGATGTCGCGCGATCGCCCAGACGTTGTTGCATGCGCCTAAGGAGCTGCGACGGTTTTCGATCGCCTAATTCTTCCGAAGTAATCAGTTGCTGAAGGCGTCGTTGTTCAGAGGCTGTTGTCCTGCGGATAAGCTCCTCTTTAAGTCTGTCGTACGGGCCTGACGTGGGAGGGGTCATAATAATGTCGCGAACTTCTGCGGCCTCATTGGGAGACAAAGCTGACACGACGTAATGGAATTTGGTGAGCTGGCTGACGATTCCACGAGTTGCAAATTGTGACTCAATGTGGGCAAACCACAGAGCAGGGTCAGCGGGCCAGTATGGGGGAAGCTTCATGGAAACTGCGCTGGGACGAGATGCAGAAGAGTCACCTGAACTGGTGTTTTCCATGACGAGGTGGTAGTGGCTGTGCGAGAAGTTCGAAATCCGGGTCACCAATTGAGAAAGAATGAAGGAGGCCTGGCCGACGTAAGAGGAGAGCGGTTTTATTTCGCGATCAGCGCGACCGGCTGGTCTGGGCTGTGCGCTTAACGGAACCGATTACCGAGCGTGGCGCGCGGTAGCGATGTTGATGAGGCTGGTCGCGTTGCGTAGGCATCGTCGTCACGACAGGGATAATATTACTGCTGTTAACCACTTCGGCCCCTCTCTGAAGTTCTTCACAAAAACTTATGCCCCAATCCTGAACTGTTTCGGCTTGCCAGGCCTCCGATGGGTCACCTTGTACTGTCTATACCGGACGGTGGCTTCTGGGTCTGGTCTCAGCAGGTCCAACCTGGTTCGTAGCGACCTACCCAGGACCTCTGCCAATCCGAAACGTCCAAACATTTCTCTGAGCTTCGTTAGGGTGCTGTCTGTACACTCTAAATCTTTTCACACCTTTAAAGGTGTAACAACGTGCATGGCGCACGCCTTTTTAGGTGTAATTTTGGTAACATCATAATGGAGCACGGTTTCGCACAAACTTTCTTTACTCGAGTGTTGTCTGTCCTCCAAAAATTCAGTATTGCAACATCTCAACATTGTTCAACAGTATTGTAGACACTTGCGCGATTATCGATAGCGATGCATATATGCATTAGCTCGTACCTACGACATCCAAGACATAATGAAAGCAAGATTTGCACTGACACTTGATCTTTAGTAATGCTTTCCAAATTTTGTAAAATATCATCCTGGAGATGCAATGTTACGCAACCAGGTTGAATGTTCATAGCGCACACCTTTAAAGGTGTGAAAAAGTTTACAGTGTAGAAGTTGAACGCATAATAAATACCTCTGGCCATTTGGAATGGGCATGCACTGCTACTAAGAAGTTGCATTGCTGAAATGGGCCGGCGAAATCTAGGTGCATGGAGACGGGACCAAGGCCTCGTCGGCCAGGCCCATGGGTGCAGTAGGGCTTGCGTTGGCAGAGGCCTTTCTTGCTGACATGGGGCACAGTTCCTCACCAAGCTTTGTATGTCCAGGTCGACTCGGGGCCACCAGACGTAGCTTCTTGCGACATCCTTCATACACACAACACCAGGGTGTCCTACATGTACCTCGT